>NC_048221.1:85596078-85685573 GCF_002007445.2 Ailuropoda melanoleuca | reverse complement strand
CCTTTCTCTCGTTCCAGGTCTGTGTAGACAGGTCTGACGTAATTCTGATACCTTTGCCTTGGTACGTGAGAAATTTCTTTGCCCTGGCTGCTTTCAATACTGTATCCTTGGATCTAATATTTGTGAATTGCACTATGACGTGACATGGCGTAGGTTTGTCGTGGTTGAGCTTGGGAGGAGTCCTTTCTACTTCTTGGACACGAATGTTTGTTTCCTTTGCTAGATTAGGGAAGTTTTCAGCTACAATTTGTTCAAATATCTCTTCTAGACCTCTGTTTTTCTCCACCCCCTTGGGGATGCCGATGATTCTGACATTGGAACATTTCATTGAGTCAGTAATCTCCCGTAACCTACATTCATGAGAATGGATTTTTTTGAGTCCAGATTGTATTTTAGCTTTTTCTTCTACTAACCCATCCTCCAATTCGCTGATACGTTCTTCTGCCTCATTCACCCTGGCCATCAGAGCCTCTAGTTTTGACTACATTTGGCTCATAGAATTTTTAATTTCTCCCAGATTCGCTCTCATTTCTGCCCTTAGAGATTCTATATTCTCATTAACATTTTTGTTAACACTTTTTTCAATTCTACACATCATCTTGACCATTGTTACTCTGAATTCCATTTCTGACAATTTGGTTATATCCATATCCATTAGTTCTGTGGCAGAGGCCACAGACTCATTGTCTTTTCTTTGCTGGGGGGGATTTCTCCTTCTTGTCATTCTGATGAAGAGAGGTTGTGGGGTTCTCCAGAGCCCAAATTATTGACTGGGACCCAGGCCGTGCGCACTTGTTTTATAGGGATCTTAGGGATGTGAGCTCCTTGACTTTTCAGCCTTCCTTCTGGGGGAGGGGCCTGCTGCGCCGACACTCAGGCAACCCTGTTTGGGTAGAGTCTCCACGTCCCCTGCGAGGGGGGATGGGGATGGGCACACTGTGAGCTGGTATTTCCAGGCTTTTGTTCTCTGGCGGCTTTCCCTGGTGGTTTGCTGTGCCTCTTCTGAGAGTTAGAGCAGCAGTAGCCGAATCTCAGCCTCTGTCTCAGAACAGAGGGATCGCAGACCGTTCTCCACTGATGATCTGGCCACTTTAACTCTGTTTCTGTTGGTGCTGCTCAACCCTGCAGCGTCCTGGGATGTGCGCCCCACACTCAGTGTCCCAGCCCTCACTTCCAGGGCCTGCAAGACTCCGTCCTTTGTGTTTCTAAGACTGCCAGCCGCCAGCCACCCCATGCGCTCCGGAGCTCCTGGTCTCAGTCTGGTTCCAGTGAGCACCAGAGCTCCATTTCAGTCTGGTCCCGCAGGTTCCCTGGCTCACGGTCTCAGTCTGCTGTCTCGTGGGTGCCTGTCCGAGTGTCCGCCCACTCCCCCATGCAGGTGGCTACCGCTTCCTGGCGCCCAAATGTGGCTGCTCCCTCCCCCTTCCGCTTACCTTCCGATATCTGTGCGCGGTTTTACGGCTCCCCACTTCGTACCTCAATACTCAGTGCTGGAGATGTTCATTTGTAGAGATCCAGATGTATCTTCCTGCATCTCATGCTGATTCCGTGGATGTTCAGGATGGTCTGGTACCTATCCAACACGACTCAGGGGACCGTCTCAAAAAGGGGTCCCCTACTCCCCCGCCATCTTAACTCCTAGCTCTGACTTGACAATTCTGTGCACATTCAGCTATGCTCACTAAGGTAAGTGTAGTTACAATACAACGTTATTACAATATTATTGATGGTATTCACCATGCTGTACTTCTCATCCCCATAACTTATTTATAACTGAAAGTTTGTACCTCTTAATCCCCTTTACCTGTTTTGCCCATCCCCCTAACCTCTTCCCCTCTGGCAGCCACCAGTTTATCCACTGTATTTATGATTCTGTTTCTGTTTGTTCATTTGTTTTGTTTTTTAGATTCCACCTATAAGTGAAGTCATATGGTATTTGTGCTTCTCTGTCTGACTTATTTCACTTAGCATAATTCTCTCTAGATCCATCCATCTTATCCTGAATGACAAGATTTCATTCTTTTTTATGGCTGATTAATATTCCATTATAGATAAGATCATATATATATATATTATATATATATAATATCTTTTTATCCATTTATCTATCAATGGACACTTAGGTTGCTTCAGAGCCTTTGTTCATGCTGTTTGCTTTGTCTGGAATGCCCTTCTCCTTGAATGGTTAGCATCCTTTTGATTCAGTTTGTATATTATCTCCTTACTCATTTAGTGAGTGCCTACATTCCAGGCATGTTCTAGATGCTTGGGGGAGAGCAGTGAAGCAGACAAAGATCCCTGCCCTCAGAGACCTCCCCTATTCACCCAAACGAAGATCTTCCTTGCCCCCTTCCCTGTTATTGTCCACCTTCCATCCTTGTTTGTGTCCTTTTTAGTATTTATTTTGGTTTGCAGCTATTTTACTTCTTTGCCTCCTCCCTCAGCTGAAATACAGGCTCCATGATGGCTGGGGCCTTATCCATTTGCTATTGTATCCCCCATGCCTGGGATATGATAGGTCTTAATAGATAATGAATGAAGAATCATCAGCATCTGAAGAAATTTTACAATGTCATCTGTTAAGAACTAAAGCTAAAGAAGATGTAAATTATATTTAGGGTGGATTCAATATAGAAAATGAGTAGTTAATCTATAGCAAAGTCCTAGCTCATAATAAATGCCCATCAAGATAGTATTTGAATGTATAAATGAATGAACAAATTTGAATTTATTGCCATATGTCCCATATGGGACATTTATAATAACTTGAATACCAACCAGTAATTTTTTTTTCATCTCACCTGATTCTATCTCATTTAAAGTTCAAAGTCTTGGCCAAGAAGCCAGCAAGTGCAATAATTCTCTTTAATAAACCCATAAATTTATTTTCCATTGGTACTTTTTTTTTTTTAAGATTCTATCTTAAGGTTATCTCTATATCCTATGTGGGGCTCAAATTTACAACCTTGAAATCAAAAGTCACATAGTCCACCAACTGAGCCAGCCAGGCGCCCCTTCTATGGTTTTTTTGTTTGTTTGTTTTTGGGGGGTTTTTTGTTCAAGTAGGCTCTCCTGGGTGATGGACATTGAGGAGGGTATATGTTGTGATGAGCAATGGGTATTATATAAGACTGATGAATCACAGACATGTACCCCTGAAACAAGTAATACATTATATGTTAATTAATTGAATTTAAATTTTTAAAAAAAGAAAAAGAAAAAAGTAGCCTCTAAGCCCAGTGTAGAGCCCAACACAGGGCTTGCACTCATGACCCTGAGATCAAGACCTGAGCTGAAATCAAGAGTGGGACACTTAACCAGCTGAGCCACCCAGATGACCTGAAAATCACCACTTTACAGCTGTCTTCGGGATTACCGATCCAGGCTATATTCACCAGTGGATACTAAGGCAATTAGGTGAAAGACTGCTAGAGTGCATGATAGTCACACAATCTCACTTTCACTCCACTGATCAGGTATTAATTAATTAACACATATGAAGGTAAACAGATAAAAGAATCATCAAAATTTTATGGAAAATTAACCCCATGTAAGAAAAGCACTGAATTCAGGGCACCTGGGTGGTTCAGTAGGTTAAGCGTCTGCCTTCAGCTCAGGTTCTGATTCCAGTGCCTTGGGCTCTCTGCTCAGTGGGGAGCCTGCTTCTTCCTCTCCCTCTGCCTGCTGCTTCCCCTGCTTGTGCTCTCTCTCTCTCTCTATCAAGTAAATAAAATAAAGTCTTTAAAAGAAAAGAAAAAAGAAAAGCACTGAATTCAACAAATGGAACTAAACACTCAAGAGAGTTAATGTAATAAACAGGAGGACTCTGGGTAAATAAACAAAATTGGTATTTTTAGTGTGTTGTGAAAGGATACCGCAACCAAATCAAAGAGTCAGTTGGAGATCATGGAAATTAAATTTTTGGTTTTTGAAATAAATGAATAGAAGTTTTATTAATAGGAGAGAGTTGGCTGAAGACTAAATTGGTGAGTGGAAAGTAAAGGCCAAGGAATTCTCCTTTAGTGCATTTCAAAATGGATCTGGAAGTTTAAATATTCATTTATAGAGGCACTAGAAAGAGAAAAGAGAGAATGTAGAGGAGAAAATAAAGTAATGGTAAAAGTAGATTTCTCAGAGTTTAAAAAAGATACAAGTCAGGGACTAGGGAGATGGGCAAATGGATGAAGGAGAATGGGAGATACAGGTTTCCAGTTATGGAATGAATAAGTCATGGTGGTAAAAGGTACAGCTTAGGGAATATAGTCAATGGTATTGTAATGATGAGTGTGGTGACAGATGGTAGTTACACTTGTGGTGAGCATAGTATAAAGTATAGACTTGTCAAATCACTATGTTGTACTCTTGAAACTAATGTAACATTGTGTGCCAAGCTGTATCTCAATGAGAAAAAAAAAAGCTACAAATCTTCAAATTGAAAATGTTAACCAAGATAAATGAACTAGAACCAACACCTAGACTTGTCATAGTGAAATTTTAGAAAACTAGGGATAAAGATAAAATCCTAAAAGCTTCCAAAGGGTTAAACAGGTTAAGCTTAAAGGAATGCAAATCGTGGCATCAGATTTCTCATTGACAACAGTGCTGGAAGATGATGGAACAATATCTTCAAAGATGTGGGGGAAAATGATACTGAGAAAAACTAGGTTTTAAGTAGGAGTACAAAATATAGTTACTTTTGTATACCCAAAGATCCAGAAACTTTACCCCCCCTACAGATCTTTGTTGAAATAATTAGCTGGGAATGTACTCTAGCAAAGTGAACAATGAATCCAAGAAAAAGGAAGATGTAGGATTGTGAAAGGGAGAGTGGGTAGGCTTGAGGTACAGTATATTCTGAGTTACTGCCAATTGCCCTGTATCCAGGACCTCCCAGACCACACCAAATAGGACCCATTCAAACCTTAGATGGTACTTAGGATTTTTTTTTTTTTTAAGATTTTATTTATCTATTCGACAGAGATAGAGACAGCCAGCGAGAGAGGGAACACAAGCAGGGGGAGTGGGAGAGGAAGAAGCAGGCTCATAGCGGAGGAGCCTGATGTGGGGCTCGATCCCACAACGCCGGGATCACGCCCTGAGCCGAAGGCAGACGCTTAACCGCTATGCCACCCAGGCGCCCCGGTACTTAGGATTTTTATCACCAAAAACTTTCTCTTTTATAAAGATAATTAGAAATTTTGTTGGATGTAAAGGACTCTTCCAGCTTAAAACTAAACTCTGGAATATGGCTTTACTCCATTGTTTCTTATAGGATTAAAGTCACATTTGCTGTGAAAATAATTATGTGATATTTTACTCATCACTGCATTTTGCCAATTGCAAAAGTTTGCATTAAAAGATTGTTCTTTCTTATAGGGGCATATAAAGTTGGGGACTGGTATAGTAAATTGTTCTGTGAAGTCAGACCCATTTGGGTTTGAATTATGACTTTGTGATTTCATCTTGAATAAAATATTTAACCTTGCCGAACCTTAGTTTATTCACATATAACAGTCATAAGACCTATCTCTCAGGTTTGTGTAAGGATTTAAAAAGTTAACATATGTAAATAGTATAGTGTGCCAACCCTTATTGCACATTAGAATCACCTGTCGGGTTTTTAGAAACTATAGATACTCAAGCCCTACCCCTAGAGATTTGGTTTCAGTGGGTTCCGGGTTGGTATGTTTTACATTTTTAAAAATTGAAGTATAATTAACATGCAGTGTTATATTAGTCTCAGGTATATAATATAATGATTCAACAATTCTATACATTCCATACATACTCAGTGCTCATTACAGTAAGTGTACTCTTAATCTTTTTTATTTATTTCACTTCCTACCCACCCACCTCCCCTCTGGCAACCACCAGTTTCTTCTCTGTATTTAAGAGTCTGTTTTTTTGGTCTCTTTTTTCTTTGTTTTGTTTCTTAAATCCCACATATGAGTGAAATTATATGGTATTTGTCTTTTTCTGTCTGACTTATTTCACTTAGCATTGTACCCTTTAGGTCATGTTGTTGCAAATGGCAAGATCTTATTCTTTTTTATAGTTGGGCAATATTCCATTTTATATATATATACCACATCTTTATTCATCTGTGGATGAACACTTAGATTCCTTCCATATCATGCCCATTGTAAATAATGCTGCAATGTACGTTGGAATACATATATCTTTTTGAATTGGTGTTTTAATTTTCCTTGGGTAAATACCCAGTAGTGGAATTACTGGATCACATGGTAATTCTATTTTTAATTTTTTGAACAACCTCCATGCTGTTTTCCACAATGGCTGCGCCAGTTTGCATTCCCACCAACAGTGCATGAAGGTCCTTTTTTTTTCCACATCCCCATCAACACTTGTTATTTCTTGTCTTTTTGATTTTAGCTATTCTGGCAGGTGCGAGCTGTTATCTCGTGGTTTTGATTTGCATTTCCTTGATGATTAGTGATATTGAACGTCTTTTCATGTGTCAGCCATTAGTATGTCTTCTTTAGAAAAAATGTTAATTGAGGTCCTCTGCCCATTTTATTAATTGAATTTTTTTGGTGTTGAGTTGTATAAGTTCTTTATATATTTTGGATATTAACCCTTTACAGATATATATTTGCAAATATCTTCTCCCACTCGGTAGTTTGCCTTGTTGTTTTGTTGATGGTTTCCTTTGCTGTGCAGAAACTTCTTATTTTGATGTAGTCCCAATAGTTTAATTTTACTTTTGTTTCCCTTGCCCAAGGAGACATATCCATAAATAAATTTGCTAAGGCCTAGGTCCATAGACTACTGCCTATGTTTTCTTTGAGGAGTTTTATGGTTTCAGGTCTCGTATTTAATCCGTTTTGAGTTCATTTTTTGGTTGTTATATTTTAAAAGCTTCCCAAATAGTTCTAATATATTGACAAGGTTGAGAAAAAATGGCAAGTATATATATGTCTGGCACAAAGTAAGCACCCAATAAATGGTAACTTTAAAAAATTGGGGGAATGGGGCGCCTGGGTGGCACAGCGGTTAAGCGTCTGCCTTCGGCTCAGGGCGTGATCCCAGCGTTATGGGATCAAGCCCCACATCAGGCTCTTCCGCTATGAGCCTGCTTCTTCCTCTCCCACTCCTCCTGCTTGTGTTCCCTCTCTCGCTGGCTGTCCCTATCTCTGTCAAATAAATAAATAAAATCTTTAAAAAAAATAAAAATAAATAAAAATAAAAATAAAAAATTGGGGGAAATGTAATAGAAAACTTCTAGGCAGAGGTGGATTTAATTTGAAGCAGATGAGGCTTATGTTTCAGGACCCTGCACAGGCTCCTTCTAAGGCTCAGTGAGGTCTCTGTATAGTAAAGGGAGTGGTCAGCAGCCCTAGCCCTGTGGAGAGCTGCCCTACCCAGGGCCAACTGCCTGTGCTATCTAATTCTCTTTTACTTCCCTGTTTCTGTTTCTTCCAACTGCAAAAGGAACTTTATTTTTTTTTAAGATTTTATTTATTTATTTGACAGAGAGAGCGTGAAAGAACACAAGCAGGGGTAGCGGCAGGGGAGAAGCAGGCTCCCCACTGCACAGGGAGCCTGATGCAGGGCTCAATCCCAGGACTCTGGAATCATGACCTGAGGTGAGGCAGACAGATGCTTAACCAACTAAGCCACCCAGGCACCCAGAAGGAACTTTACATAATAGAAGGGACGGCAAGATTTCAGAACAAGGATAAAAATTATTTCTGTGGGAAGACCTCAGTATACCCCACAATAGGTAATTCTTTTTTTTTTAATGATTTTTTTATTATATTATGTTAATCACCATACAGTACATCCCCGGATTCCGATGTAAAGTTTGATGCTTCATTAGTTGCGTATAACACCCAGTGCACCATGCAATACGTGCCCTCCTTACTACCCATCACCAGTCTATCCCATTCCCCCACCCCCTCCCCTCTGAAGTCTTCAGTTTGTTTCTCATAGTCCATAGTCTCTCATGTTTCATTCCCCCTTCTGATTACCCCCCTTTTCTTTATCCCTTTCTTCCCCTACCGATCATCCTAGTTCTTATGTTCCATAGATGAGAGAAATCATATGATAATTGTCTTTCTCTGCTTGACTTATTTCACTTAGCATTATCTCCTCCAGTGCCGTCCATGTTGCAGCAAATGTTGAGAATTCGTTCTTTCTGATAGCTGAGTAATATTCCATTGTATATATGGACCACAGCTTCTTAATCCAGTCATCTGTTGAAGGGCATCTCGGCTCCTTCCATGATTTGGCTCACAATAGGTAATTCTTGTTATTCTATTTTACTAGTGTTGAAACCAACACCCAGAGATGATATGATCTGCCTCAAGTCACAAATCAGCAAATAGTAGCAGCAGCCACCACACAGTAATAGAATCTGTGAGTCTTGTCTTACAGCCCTGTGCCTAAGCTCACGAATATATCTCTTGAGCGTCTATGCAGGTCTGTGCTGGCTGATCATGCATAAACTACAGAGGATGGTGTCATTGACCTTTCAAAACTTGCCCCATTCCTTGAGTAATTGATATGTCTTCACTCCTTACTAGCTTGTGACCTCAAAACAAGGCCATGCTTTAATATCCAAACCGTAGCTCTGAGCCCATGGAGCTGGGGAGTCTGTTCCTTTGCTGAATCCACATGCTCCTCTCCACCTCCCCCAAATCCAAGGAGGGCTTAGGAGTGCTTGTCATCTCCATCAGTCCCTTGCTTCCAAAGTGGCCTCTCCCAAGGCCCTGGGAGAAGCCCTCACAGTACATTCAAATGGGTATATGTTTTTGTAAAAGTTGTATTTTAATTGCAATCATTTCAGACTTCTGTCTGTTTCTACTACTTTTGCTTCTTTGTACTCTCCCTGTCTGGAGTGGTATTGGAGTGGCTGTGGGACTTTTTATAGGACCTGCCTAAGAGGAAAGTGAATACTATATATGTTGTGCCTCATTTTTTGTTTTTTTAAAGAGCAAGTTAAGTTGGAAATATGCTGTTTTTAACACCTTTAGTGTCAGATATTGACATACAATAAAGGGCTCATATTTAAAGTGTACAATTTGATATGTTTTGACTTATGTATAGCCTGAGAAATCCATCACTGAATCAAGAAAACAAACAGACCCATCACCTTTAAAAGGTTTCCTCATGCCTCTTTGTAATTCCTCCCCCTTGTTCTCACTCCTGTCCTTAACCACTGATTTCTGTCAGTTTAGTTTGCATTTTCTGTAACTTCCTATAAATGGAATCATATAGTATACTCCTTTTTGTCTGGCTTTGTTTTCCAACATAGTTATTTTGGGATTCATCCATGTTGTGTGTATCAATAGTTTGTTCCTTTTTATTACTATTATATTCCATTTTATGAATTTGTTGCAATTTCCTTATCCAATTTACTGTTGAGACATTTGGATTGTTTCTAGTTTAGGGGTTATTACAAATCTGCTGTGACGATTTGCATATAATTCTTTGTATGGTCATGTACCTTCATCTCTCTTGGTTAAATACCTGGAAGTAGAATGGCAGGGTCAGATGGTAGATTTATAGTTAATTTTTAAGAAATTGCTAATCTTCCAAACTGATTGTATCACTTTGCATTACCACTAGCAATGTGTGATCTAGTTGATCTATATTCTTGCTAATTCTTAGTATGGTAGGTCTTCTGTTTTAGCCATTCTAATAAGGGTAGCAGAATCTCACTGTGATTTTAATTGACATTTCCCTAATAGCTAATTATGTAGAATATATTTTCAATGTGCTTATTTGCCATCTTTATATCTTCTCAGTGAAGTGTCTTTTCAGATGTTTTGCCCATTTCAAAAATTTTTGTGTTGTTTGTTTCCTTATTATTGAGTTTTGAGAGTTCTTTATATATTCTGGATATTCCTAGATGTGGTCTGGCTCCATATGGCCAGAATAAAGCGATTGCTATGGATGACAGAGTATTTCCAAAGCTGATTACTGTGTCTTGAATAATGCCACTGTGGGACACCCTCTACCCCAACCTGCAGTGTAGTCCATGCAGCACTGGGCCAAAATACTCTGTATGGAAAAAATACTCCCTGGGCTTTCCTCTACTCTCACACTCCTATCACACTTCATTTCACTTCTGACACCAGATGGGTATCCCACAATTTAACTCTGACACTATCTACTTGGAGTTAATATCAGATCACACAGGTTTAAGTTCTCAGTCTCACAAGACTGCCTATCTCCCCCCACTTCAGATGCTGATCTCGAGTCCGAGACTGTCATCTGTACTTCTGACTGCTCAGCTGTAGATCTCACGTCTCATTCCTTCAGTTTGATAATTTGCTACAGTGGCTTACAGAACTCAGGGAAATACTAAATTACCTTTACTAGTTTATTATAAATGGATATGGTAAAGGATACAGATTGACGTCCAGATGGAAGAGATGCCTAGGACAAGTCACAGGGGGAAGAGCACAGAGCTTCCCTGTCCTTGACAGGTGTGCCACCCTCCCAGCACCTCCATCCTCCATCCACAGTGTGTTCAGCAAGCTGGAAGCTCACTGGACCTCATACTTTTGGGATTTTTATGGAGGCATCATCACGTATGCATGATTGATCAATACCTCAATTTCTAGCCTCCTCTTCCTGGAGGATAGGGGGTGGGGCTGAAAGTTCTGTTTCTTATCATGGCTTGGTCTTTCTGGTGACATGCCCCCATCTGGAGCCCACCAACCATTGCCTCGTGACTACAAAAGATACTCCTATCAGTTAGGAAATTACAAGGGTTTTAGGAGCTCTGTGCTAGGAACCGGAGACAGAGGCCAATATATACATTTTCTATTATTTCACATACTCCAAGTCCTTTTCACAGCTTTTCTGGTGGCATAGGGGATAGAGAAGTTCAGACCTGCACAATATCCTGCCTACTGTCTAGTCTTAAAATCTCCCATGAGCAAATACTTTAACAAAAATGCAAATACCTCTTGCAAGAACCATCGCTTTCAGGGACATTCCAGTCTACATAGGCAATTAGAAAAACAAAAGACAAAACCAGCTCTCTTACTCTGAAAGCATATAGTCCTGCTAATAATACCCCCAATTTGTATCCCTAAATGAAAGGCTTAACATTTTAAGTTTTCAGATGCTTTACAACAGCCTGCACTTGTCTTCACAGTTGTCTCCAAGAACAGTTGATGGATTCCTGCTTGTCTTTTACATTTTACAGGCTCCATTTTCATCTCTACTTCTAGAGACAAAACATTTGTAATAAATATCACTTCTTCAGTTTCTCAAAATGCTAAACTTACTTATCTACTAGACACTGAAATGCATATACACATATGTATGTGTATGTGTGTGTACACACATGTATATACTATTTATATATATAAGTATATGTATTTGTATATATATGTGTATGAGTTGTGAATGTTCCATATAGATAAGTATATATATTTGCGACTTTCCCTTCTAAAGAACTTCTGGTTGAGGAGGTGTTGGGAAATCTCTGGATCAATGAACAAGTATTTTGGATGTTCCTAATGATCCTAAATGTGTGAGCCTAGCATCTAGCCATTTCGAAACACTGGTAAAACTGATAGAACAGTAAGGGAATGACCCTAAATAGGGCCAAGAAGTGGGTAGCAGAATGTTCTTTCTATCCTAAACTTGTCCTTGATGCTATAACATTTAGTTATGCAAAAACAAAGGTTTTACAGAGGGGTGTAGAGTAGGAACATTTATTGAAGAATTTTGAAAGACTGTGGAAACTAAAACCAAGTCAACCAAAGGTAAAATCCCAGTTGTTTGCAGAACATTTATTATAGGATCAAAAAGCATTATGCCCCTCAACATCCTCTGACTATCTTGTCATATTCAATATAGCACTGTCATCATCTTCATCACCATTATCACATAAGTATTGGTCTTGTTTATTAACCATCTGCCAGTGACCAAACATGCTTTATACATTTATACATTTATTTTTCAGTAACTCAGAACAGCCCTATGTGTTAGATATTATTATCCCTTTTCACAGATTAAAAAGGAAAGTGTGGAGAAATTAATTTCCTCACAGTCACAAACTAGTGAACAAAGTTAAAAATCAAACACAGACCCATGCTCATAAGAAGCTTACCATATTGACCCCTTTACTCAATAATTGGTATTTGTAGAAGCAGATTTACCATGAACTAGTGAAGCTTAAGTTTCAGGCCCTTGAATTGTACAAACCCCTTCCAAAGCCTTGAGCATGGGGTCCCTAATGATGTGTCCACATGGCTATGTGCCTTTGTAAAATGAGCTATCAGTTAAGATGCTTTTCCTTCCGTTCAACTCCTCCTCTATTACACTTTCCCTTACATCACAGGGCATTGGAATGGCTCTGGACATTTTTATACTGAATTGGGGATTTGGGGATACATTTAATTTGGGTTTTGTGTGTTATTTTATGTAGTTCACGATCGCTTGTGTACAGTCAAGCAATTGCTATCTATGTTGGTATAGGAATGGCTTTTAGTAATACTGTAATCACTGATGGTGACAACTCACCTGGTGTTGTGACATTTAAATGAAGAGTTAAAAAGCAGTGGGGGGAGTCAAAGAAAATGGAATTAGAGTGAAAATCACATTTTTGACATCTTAAACTAGTATAAGAATTCATAACTTAAAATTAAACTCCTTACTATTAGAGTTAACTCATTAAACCATTAATGAAATTAGGTACAGTATAATCTCTAATACATTTTAGAGAGATTTTTATTAAGTGGTTTATATAAATGATCATCATTTTTCTGAGTAATGTGTTTATAAGAAGCAGCTCATTTCCCTGTGGTGCCTGATGTAGCATAAATTTGATGAGAAAGAACCCTGGCATACAATCATATGTGATGTGTGATGAATTTGTAACATTGGCCCTCCCAGTTTAAACTGTCAGATGAGCAGTGAGAAACCTGTCTGGCACATACTTAATGAAGCATTTGTCAAACGATTGAGCAAATGAATGAGTGAATGAATCACTAAATTTACAGGGTTTATATATCATTGGATTTACATGATCAAGATCCTTGGTTCAGAAAGGCTGAGTGATTTACTTCCTAACATTCAGTGGCAGGGTGAGACAGGACTCAGGTTTCCTGACTTTCAATCCTGTGTTCTTTTTTTTTTTTTTTTTTTAAGATTTTATTTATTCATTTGAGAGAGAGAGCACAAATGAAGGGGAGATGGAGGGAGGAGGCAGTGGGGGAGGGAGAAGCAGACTCCTCGTTGAGCAGGGAGCCTGATGCGCCCAATCCCAGGACCTGGAGGTCATGACCTGAGCTGAAGGCAGATGCTTAACCATCTGAGCCACCCAGGCGCCCCTCAATCTTATGTTCTTTAATAAGATTTCAGATTGTGAAAATTTTCTAGAAGGCTTTAAAAAATCTCTACCAATTCCAACAACTAAAAGTACCTCTTTTATATCCTAGATATTATTGTCCTTCTGTGGAAAAGAATTCTTCCTTAGAAAATCCAAGACATTAGGTATTGATTGTTTTAAATATGCCTTCATGTTATCTGAACTGTTTCTGATAAACAAGATGCCAAAAGAGCCTTGGGGGGCCCTTTTATTTTATTTTATTTTCAAGATTTTATTTATTTATTTGAGAGAGAGAGCACAAGCAGGGGAAGCGGCAGGCAGATGGAGAGGGAGAAGCAGGCTTCCTTCTTAGCAGGGAGCCTGACACAGGGCTCAATCCCAGGACCCTGGGATCATGACCTAAGCCAAAGGGAGACACTTAACCAACTGAGCCACCCAGGTGCCCCTTTTATTTTATTTTATTTTATTTTATTTTATTTTATTTTATTTTATTTTTAAGAACGGGAGACCCTTTTGATCAAAGGTTTTCAAAGTGAGGGTCTTGACCTATTAGTGGTTAGGGAAATCAATTTAGTGGCTGAATTTTTTCACTAGAATAAAAAAGAAAATATCAGATTGAATTATCATATGGTAAGGGACTAAGTATTGTTTAGGGAAAACTTTTGTATGCACCTGGTCTCAATATAATTTTGTTTGTTTACTGTGGGTCATTGTCAAAATTGAAAAACAACAACAACAACAACAACAAAACTAGGGTTGGTGACCCAAGTGCCTAGAAGAGAGTAAGAATGTAACATCAACAGGTTGCCTGGGTGGCTCAGTGGGTTAAGTGTTTGCCCTCAGCTCAGGTCATGATCCCAGGGTCCTGGAATCGAGTCCCACACTTGGTTCCTTGCTCAGCGGGGAGCCTGCTTCTCCCTCTGCCTACTGCCCCTGCTTGTGCTATCTCTCTCTCTGACAAATAGTAAATTTTAAGAAATCTTAAAAAAAAAAAAAAAAAAGAATGTAACATCAGCATAATATGTATTTGGGGGGCATAAATTTAATTATTTGGGGTTGAAGGGAAGGGGAATGAGGAGGAATACCACAGTTAGGCCAGCCCTTAAAAGATACAGAGGAGGAAAAGCTCAGAGCCCTTGTCAAGGCCTGGAGATCTCTACATAATTGGTTGGAGACTTAGGACCCCTGAAGTCTCTCATTGGGTCCAGATTCAGCCTGAACTTGGGCCTATAATGGAATCTGATATGGGCAGGCTTGCAAGAGGCCAATTTGGGGCAGACATCTCACTGGGCTTGGGAGACGATCAAGGTCGTTGACTTTAAAGTTGGTTGAGCTCCAGTTATAAGTTGGGGGGTACCTGGGTGGCTCAGTCAGTTAGGTGTTTGCCTTTGGCCCAGGTCATGATCTTAGGGTCCTGGGGTCGAGCCCCATCAGGCTCCCTGCTCAGTGGGGAGTCTGCTTCTCCCTCTCCCTCTGGCCTTCCCCACCACTCATCTCTCTCTCTCTCTCTGTTTCAAATAAATAAATAAATAAAATCTTTAAAAAAAAATAAGTGTAGTTGGTTTTATTCAGTGCTAGATTTTGAAGGAGAAGCATGAAGGGATGTGTCTACTGAGTTGTGGAGGATCCTATAGCCAATGGAGTGGGGGTAGGCAAGGATGATACAATGGGTTTAGGAAGTTATCACTATTACCTGTTTTTCTTCAGACTGCTTACTTAGTATATAGAATAGTTATATATTTATAATACTAGTAGTGCTATCCAGAATATTTATTTGACAGAGAGAGAGACAGAATCCAGAATAATATCGAAATAGAAAAGTGATTACAAAATTGCTATATCCACCTTTTCATTAGCATTTTCCTAGGTATCTTTTCCCATTCCTTTATTTTTTCCTTTTTTGACATGTTGTTTTAAGTGTGTCTATTGTAAATAGGAGATAGTTATTTTTATTTAATTAAAAATACATCAAGGGGCGCCTGGGTGGCACAGCGGTTAAGCGTCTGCCTTCGGCTCAGGGCGTGATCCCGGCGTTGTGGGATCGAGCCCCACATCAGGCTCCTCCACTATGAGCCTGCTTCTTCCTCTCCCACTCCCCCTGTCTGTGTTCCCTCTCTCGCTGGCTGTCTCTATCTCTGTCGAATAAATAAATAAAATCTTAAAAAAAAAAAAAATAAATAAATAAAAATAAAAATACATCAAAATGTTAAATAGTATTTTGATTAAGAAGGTGACTACCTGTCAAGTTTCAAATATCTTAAAGAAGTAATTATAAGGAGGGGGCGCCTGGGTGGCACAGTGGTTAAGCGTCTGCCTTCGGCTCATGGCGTGATCCTGGCGTTATGNTGATCCCGGCGTTATGGGATCGAGCCCCACATCAGGCTCCTCCGCTATGAGCCTGCTTCTTCCTCTCCCACTCCCCCTGCTTGTGTTCCCTCTCTCACTGGCTGTCTCTATCTCTGTCGAATAAATAAATAAAATCTTAAAAAAAAAAAGAAGTAATTATAAGGAAATAATTTAAAATGTTAATTATAGGGGCACCTGGCTGGCTCAGTTGGTAGAGCATGCCACTCTTGATCTCAGGGATGTGAGTTTGAGCCCCATGTCGGGTGTAGAGATTATGTAAAAATAAAATCTTTTAAATAAGCAAATAGATAAAATCTTAATTATATAACTGGATGGGTTAAAACAGATAATTCACCAACTAATTTGAAATACAACTTGGAAATCTGAATCTATAAAATTATAATTACTATAGAGTAAGTGACCACAAAAGAAAGAAGGGTGGGAACAAATAGTACTATCAGGTCTTATTAAACCAATTGCAGATTAGTAGGGATTTGACATCTACCAATATAACTGAGAAGAAAAAATATATTAAAAATATAAAAAGTGTGGCTATTATATTTATATAAAAATACAGTTTTATGATTCCACTCTCAAGAATGCAAAGAGTTGAGTGTAGTTTTCTTGTTACTGTTTTTGCTTGTTTTATCCAGTAGCAGGATCGATTTGGGTTGAAATATTAATGCTCTTTTATCTGATCCTTTTTGTCATGAAGTGAAGAAGGCTGGCTAAGGATCAGAACCAGGAAAGTCACCTGGCCCACACTGGCATCGAATTTGTGGGATTATACGCATCAGATAACTCTCGGAGCATCTAGGTGGCTCAGTCGGTTAAGCATCTGCCTTTGGCTCAGGTCATGATCCCAATGTCCTGGGATTTAGCCCTGCATTGGGCTCCCTGCTCAGTGGGGGGTCTGCTTCTCCCTCTCCCTCTGTGTGCTTGCTCTCTCTTTCTCTCTCTCAAATAAATAAATAAATCTTTTTAAAAAAAGCATCAGATAACTCTCTAAATGGACCCACTACAAATAGCTATGAATTACATTATTATGCACACTGACATAATTCCAGCAGCTACATTTTCTGTTCTGATTATCTTTGCAGAGGATAAATTTTTTCTCTGTTTCAGTGTTAACAGAAACAGGATTAAAATTGGATGGTCACTGTGGTTAAACATGGACTAACCCAATGGGGCAACAGAGACCAAACAGATTCTCAAACCCAAGCTAAGGCAAAACCTAAAACTCATAACAATCATATTTCCAGGTAAAACAGAAATACTTTGTGGGCTCTAGTGAGCTAACTTAAACAATATCATTTAATAATATATCAAATGTCCCTGCAACAGCCATGGTTAATTAGTATAAGGCAGTAATTGTGCCAATGATATGGAAACACCATGATCATATCTGAATGAAGTAGTAATTATATCAGAAAGAATTTAAGAGATAACTCTATCAGAAATCATGTCATCAAACTTATTGGGAAAATGGTCATTGTTGAAGAGGTTTAATTCTCTCTACTTTTGGTCTCTTCAAAATTTTCCATTAAAGAAGTGATAAGCAAACAAAAGTGTGGAAAAACCTAAATCACTTTTTTACTTCTGTGAAAGTAGAAATAAAGTTTTAAGTGGCAGGTTCTAGAAAAAGTGAATACTACAGTGAGTATAACTGGCGTTTACCACAAATCAAATTCATATTCATTAAAATTTTTGCATTGATTTTTGTGTGTATATGTGTGGGCTTCAATGCTCATAATATATGTGGCAAGTTTGAGTAAAGTGTTTTTATTAAGTATGTCACAATATAAATGTCAGATATTCTTATTTATTTTGAAAATTACCAGTGGCCAATGTCACTGAAGCTGATAGATAGAGGGCAGCATGGTCTTGTCATTTTAGCAATACATCCTAAGAGATGGGCTGTGATCCCAGTTTTGCTTACTAAAGAAACAGACCAATCTAATCACTATTTAAATGACACTTAATAAGGGTTCAACACGGTACTGGAACAGTATGATAAAATGGGTATGGCGTTATGATAGGTCCGGAGTCTCACTTGGGCCAGAATCCTGGCTTGGCCACTTACAGCCATGTGATCTTGCGCAAATTAATTCAAACTTACTAGACCAAGCTCGATTTCCTCTTCTCTAAACAATAATAGCTAACTTAGAGGGTTGTTGTAAGGATAAAATGAGATACAGCTCATTAAGTAACTAGAACAGTGTCTGGCATATGGTATGTGCAATAAATGGTGGTTATTATTATCTGCCCCTCTGAATATGATATAGTCTCTCCATAGTGGTAAGTATAATGTAGAAATACCCATAGTGGCAAGTAGAATATACAAATAGAAATATTTTCCTGTTGCACTAGGCTTTCTAAGATAGACCATGTATGCAGGACAACCTACCTCTTGACGTGAGCAGCATTATTCAGATGCAGTTTCTTTGTGTCAGCCTATCAGGCATCTGTACTTTTGGATATCTTAACATCTCAGTGCCTGCAGTTTCCTGAGGCTTGCATTTTGAGGAATCATCCAAGTAGGAAGCAGGCCTCCTGAAACCTGTTCCACCCTCTAACTTTGCACCTGCCATCTCCACAGCTGGATTGCTCTTCTAGGCACCCTCAATTCCAATTGATCTGGGTCCAGGTCTGCCCCTGGTACCGTGACAATTTTGCCCAGAGCTCCCAAAGCCAGATGTCACCACTCCCATCTTATCCCTCAGATCAGATCACCCCTTGCATGCCATTGTCTGGGTGCAGTTTAGCCACTCTCCCTGGGCTTAGATGTTAAGACTTCTATACATCTCTCCAGCTAAGAGAGGGGCCATCTTTTCAATCAGTTGCTTTCCTACTGCTGCCTTATCCCAGGCTCTGTTTCCCACCCACCTCAACCCATCCTAGAATGCTTTATGATACAAATAAGTACCTTCTGTAGAAGATATCCACTAAGTATTTGTTGAATTAATGATGTTCATGTTAATGATGGGGATGGGAGGATATTCAGCTGGTATGGGCATGGGTATGAGTAATTCTGGAAGTAATTGTATATTTATTTTTTTTTTAAAGATTTTATTTATTTATTCGACAGAGATAGAGACAGCCAGCGAGAGAGGGAACACAAGCGGGGAGTGGGAGAGGAAGAAGCAGGCTCATAGTGGAGGAGCCTGATGTGGGGCTCGATTCCACAACGCCAGGATCACGCCCTGAGACGAAGGCAGACGCTTAACCGCTGTGCCACCCAGGCGCCCCTGGAAGTAATTGTATATTTAATACTTTATACTAGACCTTATCTTGGTGTCTTTCTTGTCACTTTGATTTCTGAATCTCATTCTCTGATATATTCCTGGGAAAGGCATATGAGAACAGCATTCCTTGATAGCAGTTTATTTGTGCCCTTTATATGTATTTTTTTTCTCAGGAAACTTTTGTTTTAATGGGTCTTAAAAATCTTTTTTAAGATTTTATTTATCTATTTTAGAGAGAGAGGGAGAGCACAAGCAGGGGGAGTGGCAGGCAGAGGGAGAAGCAGGCTCCCCGCTGAGCAAGGAACCCAATGTGGGACTCGATTCCAGGACCCTGGGATCATGACCTGAGCCAAAGGCAGATACTTAACCCACTGAGCCACCCAGGCTTCCCAGGGTCTCAAAATTCTGTGACAGATTTTTGGTCAAGTTGTTTCCATTGAAAAGTACTGATTTTAAAAACTAATAACTTAAAACTGCCACACACACACACACACACACAAAATGGTCCACAAACATTCTCCTTTCCTTCTGAAGGTTTTACAATGCATTGTTATCATTAACCAGTCTTTCACTATTAAACTTAAATGGCCAATTGACACAAACAGTTCTGAGACTGTTCTTCCACTACTGATTAAGACTGGGGTGGCAGGTATTGGGGATAATATTCATTTAGCCTTCTGAGCTTTCTGGACAGACTTGGTGACCTTGCCAGCTCCAGCTGCCTTCTTCTCCACTGCTTTGATGACACCCACAGCAAGCGTCTGTCTCATGTCACGAACAGCAAAATGGCCCAGAGGAGGATAGTCAGAGAAGCTCTCAACACACATAGGCTTGCCAGGAACCATATCAACAATGGCAGCATCACCAGATTTCAAGAACTTGGGACCATCTTCCAGCTTTTTTCTGGAACGACAATCTTCCCCTTCAGCTCAGCAAACTTGCAACAATGAGAGCTGTGTGACAATCCAGCACTGATGCATATCCAGCACTGATTTGGCCTGGATGGTTCAGGATAATCACCTGAGCCATTAAGCCAGCTGCTTCCATGGGTGGGTCATTTTTGCTGTCATCAGCCACATTGCCACGACATTTGACAGATACGTTCTTGACATTGAAGCCCACGTTGTCCCCAGGAAGAACCTCACCCAAAGCTTCATGGTGCATTTCAACAGACTTTACTTCAGTTGTAACATTGACTGGAGCAAAGGTGACCACCATGGCAGGTTTTTAGAACACCAGTCTCCACTCAGCCCACAGGGACAGTATCAATACCACCAATTTTATAGACGTCCTGGAGAGGCAGATGCAGGGGCTTATCAGTTGGATGAGTTGGCCAAATGCAATCTAGAGTTTCAAGCAGTGTGGTTCCACTGGCATTCCCATCTTTATGGGTGACTTTCCATCCCTTGAACCAAAGCATGTTATAACAGCACTTGGCTCCAGCATGTTTTCACCATTCCAACCAGGAATTGGCACAAATGCTACTGTGTCAGGGTTGTAGCCAATTTTATTAATGTAGGTGCTGACTTACTTAATGATTTCCTTGTATCTCTTCTGGCTGTAGGGTGGCTCAGTGGAATCCATTTTGTTAATACCAACAATTGGTTGTTTTACACCCAGTGTGTAAGCCAGACAGGCATGCTCACAAGTCTGCCCATTGTTGGAGATACCTGCTTCAAATTCACCAACACCAGCAGCAACAATCAGGACAGCACAGTCAGCCTGAGATGTGCCTGTAATCATGTTGTTAATAAAGTCTCTATGTCCTGGGGCATCAATGATGGTCACATAATACTTGCTGGTCTCGAGAATTTTCACAGGGAAATATCAATGGTGATACCACATTCACGTTCAGCTTTCAGTTTATCCAAGACCCAGGCATACTTGAAGGAGCCCTTTCTCATCTCAGCAGCCTCCTTCTCAATTTTTCGATAGTTCTTTTGTCGATTCCAGAACATTTGTCGATCGGATGACCAGTAGTGGTAGACTTGCCCGAATCTACATGTCCAGTGATGACAACGATGATGTTGATGTGAGTCTTTTCTTTTCCCATTTTGGTTTAGGTTGAGCGGTGGTTTTCATGACACCTGTGTTCTTGCGGCAAACCCGTTGCAAAAAAAGCTGTGCCTTTTATGTTTGAGTCAGTTTTGCCCCACAACAGTGATTTCAACCTTCAGTGTCTCAAACTTCTCAAAGCTCTGGTCACCCCCTTCTACCCTCATTGGCAATAGCAAACCCACCTCCTACACAATAGAGGAAATAGAAGCCCCATTTTCTCAGTATAAGACATAAGCCTACTTCCCTCCCTCCTGTTGTTACAACACAGAGCCCATCCTTATTGGTTTTTAAAGTTAATCCCTCTTCTCTTTGTTTAGATTTTATTCCCTCCCTCTAAGGAACATTACACTGTCAGTTATCCTTTTCTGTTCTTGTATGTTCAAACTTTCTGTCTTCTAATTAGACCTTATCAAGTTTTAAATACAGTCAAGTCATCCCCAATTTTTTGAAAGGGTCACTCAATCCCATATCCCCCCTCCAACTATCATCTTATAATCTCCTTCCCTTGTGGACACACTTTTTCAACATATGATTTGTACATGCTATGTAGCTGCTGTGGGTGCCTTCTCAGTATCCATCTCCCCTGTTTGCTACAGAAACTGATTCTGTTAGGAATGACAATGAGTCAAACTAAACAGCAACATTTCCCAGCTGCCCTGATAGCTAGGAGTAGCCATATGACATAGTTCTGGCCAATGATAAGTAAGCTGAAGTCAGCTGAGGATTTACAGGAAATGTTTGCTTTCCTGGTATAGGTACCAGACCTTTCCCCTTGATGTTTCTTTCTTCTGCCTATCTGAAACACTGGCTTGAAAGTTAGCAACCATCTTGCATGCCCAATGGGGAAAAAGCCACATAGCGGGGATGACAGAGCATAAGGAAGGACTCTAGGACATTGGTGACATCATGGAGTCAGTGCACCAGTCTTAACTGTCTCCCTCCGTCATACTTGTTATATGACGAGAATAACCCTATTTAGTTGAGCAACTGTCATCAGGATCCATTACATGTGACCAAATGCAATTCTTAATCTATACTCTTGCTGCCTACATTTCCTCACCTTCTGCTCACTCTCAAATCATTCCATTCTGGCTTCTGGCCCATCATTCCACTGGGCTCACCAATGACCTGCATGTTGTGAAATCCAGGGGATATTTTCAGTTCTCGTATTTCTTAACCTCTCAGCAGCATTTGACTCTTGTCCATGGCCTCCTCTTTGAAACACTGTCTTCCCATGGCTTCCACGACCAATACTCTCTGAGTTTGTTCCTTCACCTCCAGGGGTGCCCTCTCTGTTTCCTTTGTGGATTACTCTTCCTCTTCTAGCCACACTCACTGTCTCTCGGCCTCTAAGACAGACCATGGCCTTAGTAACATGCTCTTCCCTCTGTTGCAAATGCTTTCCTCTCCTTTCTTTTGCCAGCTTAGTCTTCCTTATCCTCCAGTTCTCCATTCATTCTTCATTTCTTCAGGGAAGCTTCCTCTGAACTCCTTGTGAGGTCATATTTCCTATTGTATATTCCTTCATAGCTCTTACATAGTTACAACTTCACCTTTCTTAGTGTGACTCTTTGAGTAAACTGCCTTCCTCAGAATGTAGGCTCCATGAAGACAGGGATGGCCTACTTTTGCTCATCATTGTATCCTGAGAATGCAAAATGTTCCCTAACACATAATATGTGCTCAATAATTAGTTCCTGGATGCATAAATGGATGAATATATAATTATATGGTGATTTATTTGCCTACCCCTTATCATCTGTCTTCTTCCAGCTCCATGAGAGAAGGAAACACATCTATTTTGTTCACAACCACATATGCATTGCCTAACACATACTGCATGGCACATAGTAGGAAACACAGTACATTTTTAACGAATTCAAGAATGAAAGAGTAGGGTACCAAGAGAGACATTCCAATAGTTCTTTCCCTAATATGTCAGTGTTTGGATATTATTTTACTATCTTTTCATAGAGTTTCTGGTTACAGTAGAGTACCAAATACCTCTATTGTCTCTAGAGAAGAATCTTTTGGAAAATATTATCTGCTACCTTGTTCTCCTTACAATATGCTATGTCTAAAATAGGTTGTCTATAAAGATCTTGAATCTATACACTTCTTCCCCTCTTCATTGCCACCACCCTAGTCAAGCTCACATATTTCCCCTGGACTGAATTGGACCACAGACATTTCCTTAAGCATGATTTATTAAACTATATATAAATTTGGATGATTCAGAGTTTTGACTGTACCTCAGGGCCAAAGATCATATCTGTTTATGTTTTCTTCAAAGAAACCTAACAACATACAGCACATACATAATTTTTTATTTTGTTGTGGTAAATATTTCATTTACTTAAGGAAAAGAAGTATTTTTAAACCAGCAACAAATCTTTGTTTTCAAATGACCAAACTAAAAGCATTAAAAAAAAAAAAAAAGGCCAATAACCTTTTAAGTCCCCCTACCTTCCTGCCTCATGAATTTTTAGTCATTGAGGTACCTGAGATGCTCAATGAGGTTGACAAAAAGAGTAATTTATGCAATTGTGACAGATTTGAGAATGCCCCCAGCCTTGTAGTCAGCATATCTGGATCCTGCCCTTCCACCAAGGCCAAGCACCTGTCTTTCTTCCTCAACAGGTCTTCCTTTCACTCACTCATAGCTGCGCCACCTCGACTTCTCTGTCTAATAAACATATGTTTGTATATATCCCTTCTCTCCAGTCAGCCTGGGAAGGATACAACCCGTATCTTACACATTGTTGTATCCTCAGGACCTAGCACAAAGTCTCACTGATATAGTGTTTTGCTGATGCTGATGCTTATTTTCTTTTTGCTAATAAGATTTACCAAGCAGCTCTTCCTGTGCCAGGCAATATGTTATGCTCAGCAAGTGCTATTATTGTTCCGTTTTCCCTGATGAGAGTTTAAGGGACTTGCACAAGTCTTGTAGCTAGTGAGTAACAGACCAGGGGACTCAAACACAGATTACCAAATTCCAGAGCTGGTGCTCTTAACCATTCGGCAATCCTGCCTGCCATGAATATTCATAGGTTACAAACTCCAGCCAGGCTGCCTTTGCTCCTAACTTTCAGAAGGCAGCAAGTGATCAGCTTTGCTTACAACTGATCAGGAGCATTTCAAATGTTTTCAAACGAAGTTGTAAGTCTGCAGATAATTAAGAAAGAAACCATTTTTGGAAACAACAGAAAGGGGTGATGTGTAGAGGCCCACTTTGACATTTCAAAGTGCATTTAAACACATAGCTCAGGGCTATAAAAAGTCACTATACTGAGATTGCAGAAGTATTAAAAATCAAATTGCCTTATTAATTTTTTAGAGAACTGTAAATGACAACCTTTCATCTCTGGGGAAATCTTTCCCTAAAGCTCCAAGCCTCTTGGTGACTGGGATGAATAAGTTGGCCTCCATCCTTGTCATGTATCCATTCTTGGTCCCAGAGGGTCAAAGAAAACCATCTCATTTTAAAATGTAAGCTTTATTTGTTGAAGTTTCTAGCCAGTTAAACTGGAAGCAGGAAAATCCATTTCATGTGACATGAGAGCAGAAAGCATTTCACCACAGTCCAGCATAATGAGGGAAGACTAGTCAAGGTTATTATTAAGGTTTAATCTCCTCCTCTAATTGATAAGGTTGATTAATACTCTTCCTGTCAAGAAAAAAAAGAAAAAGAAAAAAGCTTTACAAAGTCTTGACTGTTGATACTTTAACCAGCTTACCCTTTTGTATTTTGAGTGAGAGGCTCCATGTCATGAACCACTGAGTTTCCTTGAAAGCTCCAGAGAATCAAACAGTTGCAGAAAAGCCCAGGAGCAGATAACCCAGAGACTTAAACCTGCAGCAAAATGGAGTTTCTCCAAATTAGGCATCAGAAGCAGCAGATAAGAGCAACTGGCAACTGAAGATATCCTGTTATTCTCTGGGCTACAGTCATGCTGGCAGCTTTAACTAACTAAATTTACTTGTGAGTTCTCCAAAGGGAGTGACTGTGTTGCACCAGGGTCATTTTTCATAACATACTATTTTGCAAATAAGTTCCTAGGACCTTGTAAAATATTTGACTTCTGAATGTCAATATAAGTATTAAAATGCCAGCATGTCCATTACATATCCCAACTACAAAAAATATGAGTTTAACTGTTCACTGGAAATAGAAACTCTAATAATATTTATGACTTATTAGAGCATACAGTCTTCATTTTGAAAGACTTAAAGCCTCTAGGAGGTATTTATCCAAAATTAGCATCCAGTAACAACACCTTGGGATATCCCTGTTTTGGCAGCATCTGCAGCCAGATCTTGTTACAGTTAATAAACTAATGCTGGAGCTGCTGACCTTAGGAAGACAGGTGTCCTCTCTAACAGTAGGTCCATATTCTGGTCAATAAGAAATTTACTTGCTCGATTAAATTGGCTTGAGGCCTGGTCTGTTTGCTCCGATATCTGGCCAGCATTGTCACCTCTTCATAAAGGCTTAATGGAGTTTTCATCTCTTCTTCACATAATTTGCTCTGTAATTAATTGAGCATTACATTTCCTGAAAGAAATATTGTTTTGTGGCTGAATGCATAATACCATTTACTAATTTATTAATCTAATATATATTGAATACCTCCTATGTGTCAAGTACTTGGCAGGTCATGGAGATACAAAAATTAATGACAAGTAATCTCTACTAATTAGCTCAACTTAGTAGCCCAATAATTGTTTGAAGGATCCAGGTCTTTCTATCTATATTTTATCCAGGCAGCCCAATCTGCAAAGACCAATTCAGGTCTTATCTCCTCATACGTTCATTTAGGAAAACTATTAGGTTCCCCAAACTGTGAGGCACTGGAATGAAAAAGATGAGGAGAATAGGTCTCCAAATCACCAGGAGCTTCCAGATTTGTAGGGAGGTAAGCGATGTAGACAGGACCAGATTGTGGAAGATGTTTCAAGTCAGGCTAGTCAAGGAATATGGGTTTTATACTATAGCAGTGAGGAGCTTTATGAGACAGTATAAAGGAAAACAGAATCATGGTTAAATTTACATTTTAGAAAAATCAGTTTGACAATGACAAGGATGAGTGGCCAGAAGGAAGGCAATCAGAGGGAGGAGAAATCAAATTCCAAAGCAGTTGAAGAAATAGAAATAACAAGATTTTCATAACAAATTGAATGTGAAGACTGAGGGAGAGGATGAAATCTAGAAAGACTTCTAAGATGCTGGTCTGAGTGGCAGCAGGAGAAAGAGAATAGGGTTAGTAGAAAAATGACTTCAGTTTTTAATGCATTTTGGGGATGCCTGGGTGGCTCAATCGGTTAAGCACCTGACTCTTGATTTTGGCTCAGGTCATGATCTCAGGGTCATGAGATCGAGTTCCACTTTGGACTCTGCACTCAACGGGGAGTCTGCTTGAGAATTCTCTCCCTCTCCCTGTGTCCCTCCCCCTGCTCATGCTTTTTTTTTCTCTCTCTCTCTCTCAAATAAATAAATCTTTAAAAAAAATTTTTTTGGAATGTGTTTTGTTGCAGGTGCCTTTGGAACATCCGTGTGTCAGCATCAAGTTTGCTGCTGTAAATGTTTGTCTGAAACTCATGAAAGAGGTAAGGATTCAGGACTCATCACCTTATAGATTGTAACTGAAACATAATTACAAATGATATTGCCAGTTCTGTAGCCAGCCCATACTACTCCCTAGTCTCAAATGTCTTGTACTCATCCAGCATTCATTTTTTAATTTATTTATTATTCATTAATTTATTCTTTCCCTTGGTTGACTAATAAAATGAACTCCAATATCATACTCCTGGTGACATGAAAGATTCTGGGAGTACACAGATAAATAAGCTTTAATTCCCTACCCTAAAGGTAACCGGCTGTTGATTATAAACTAATTCTCTAATTCTGTGTGCGTCTTATTCTCTAAGAAGAAGATAAACTCTCAAAGTAAGACACTCCCTTAAGCTCCTTTAAAAAAACATCCCCATAAAGACTTAGCACAAGTTCTGCTCTTTGTAGATGTGAACCTTGAGTGATAGATTATTTATTTAAAAACACTTTAGGCAGCTAGGTGGCTCAGTCAGTCAAGAGTCTCAGCAGGGATCCTGCTTCTCCTCTCACCACTCCCCCTGCTTATGTGCACGCTCTTCCTCACTCTCTTTCTGTGTTTTTAAATAAATAAAATCTTCAGGGAAAAAAAAAGGACTACTTAGAGGCTAAAGGCAGAGACCTATGACTTTTTAAAAATAAAAAGATAGCATGTGTACGTAAAAGCTCATAAAAGTAAGGTTGATAAAATTTTATAAAATGGACACATGTACAATGAAACCTAGACTAAGAAACAGATAATGACCAAAACCCCAGAAGCCCTCTTCTGCCTTCTAGTTACTACACACCATGTCCACTTGCTTCCCCGGAAGCTCTCTGTCAATGCCTAAGCATGGCATCGGTACTGGTACCTGGATATTTCTGCCCAACATGGGTCCCCTCTATGAGCTGGCCAAGATTTTCTCAGAGCCTCTGCCTACTCTGTCTGAGGCTCTTCCCACTTAGTCCTCTTTTCTCTCCCCTCTCCTTTCCCAGGTGTCAGACCTGCATCATGGTCTGAAGATTTACTCTGACTACTCCTTTAATAGATGTTACCAGCAATAAACGTCTTGCAGTTCTAACTCTGCCTTGATGTCTGCTGCCCAGAGAACCCATCAATACAGGTGATACTGGAAGTGGTCTGAAATGACAAGCCCAGTTTGGGGACTGGACCACACACCTCCCTGCTGGCTAGGAGGACCCATTCAAGTAGTATGTGGGCACGGATAGTCTCAGACAAAAGTGGTTGTCTAATTGCTAAAAATATCACTGGTCGTGACTTGGGAGTGACATCCCAGTGGAGAATGCCCTGGCGGGTGAGATGATTCAAACCCTTTCATTTTTATTTTTGTTTAAGATTTTATTTATTTATTTGAGAGAGAGAGAAAGAGAGTGAGAAAGCACAAGCAGGGGGTGCAGCAGAGGGAGAGGGAGAAGTAGGCTCCCTGCTGAGCAGAGAGCCTGACGTGGGGCTCCATTCCAGGGATCTGCAGGGTTGGAAGGCCTGATAAGGGGCACTCTTGCCATTGGACACAGTGAACTACAAGCTGTGGCTGCTACCTGGACATCTTGGATTCCTGCGTCTAGGGGCCAGCAGACAAGAAGAGTCACCATCTTGGCACAGGTCATTGTCCCTGATCAGCAAATGGAGGATCAACTCCTGTTACATCATGGGGACAGGGAAGATTATGTGTAGAATTCAGGTGACCCACATGGGAACTTCTCTACCCAAATCCCAACTATGGGGTTCCAAAAGGAGCAACCATGCTCTTCTATGTCCTGGCTCCCACCACCAAAGTTGATTGGCCTAAGGATGAATACCTAACTGACGATAGGTGGCCACTCATAGTCCTTCCCTTGAATTTTTTTTCTTTTTTTTTTTTTAGCTGTAACTGAGAAAAGAGTCTCTCTAGTAAGGCGGGTGTAGGAGGTAGACTCCGGAGTTATTGGTTTCTGGCCATGGAAGAAGCCCATCTACAGTGAGTGAGAATGAAGTCAACACACACAGAAGTACAAAGACAAGAGACAGAGAGTGCCTGCAGCATTCAGTTGTTTGAGGTCCAGCTGTATCCAGCTCTTCTAGGTTTGATTGTTTTAACCTTTTCCTTCTATTGGATAAGATAGTCTAGTATGTTTCCAATAAATAATCTAATTGGAATCAGACATCCATGATATGTGATCGTTTAGGTTCTGGCATTTAGGAGCATCCTACACCTATTTTATATTAAAAGTTAACATTGATAGAGTTGAGGGTTTATTATGTTCCAGAGAGTGGTCTAAGCACTTTACATGTCTGAATTCATTTAATCTTCTCAGCAACAATATGAGTCTAACCAAATGTCCTCTCTTGGTTTCCCCAATTTACATATAAAGAAATCGAGGCTACTTTATTTTAAAATCAAAAATAAATAAGGGATTCTACCACATGTCCTTTTAATAGGGGCTCCAGAGAGCCAACTTTAGAGATGTACAAGCTTTAGCATTTTAGTCTCTCACCCAGTGATGACAGCTCTGATTTATGGCTTGAGCAAGACAGGTTTGCAGCTGCAGATCCCTTCAACTCCTCAGAAAGGCATGTTTTTAGGAATAGGGAGAGTAGCATTACAGTAGTCCCCCCTTATCTGCAGTTTTGCTTTCCACAGTCTCAGTTACCCATGCAAGCAGATGATCCTCCTTCTGACAATCGTCAGCAGGTCAGTAGTAGCCTGATGCTGTGTCACAAGCCTGTGTCATTCACCTCACTTCATTGTATCACATAGGCATCTTATCATCTCAGTTATCACAATAAAAGGTGAATACGGTATAATAAGGTATTTTGAGAGTAAGACACATATGCACACTTATGTAACTTATTACAGTATATAGTTATAATTATTCTATTGTGGTATTACTGCCAATCTCTTACTGTGCCAAATTTATAAATTAAACTTAATCATAGGTATGTATACATAGGGAGACACATGGTATATAGGGTTCTACACTATCTGTGGTTTCAGGCATCCACTGGGGGTCTTGGAACATATCTCTCCCAGATAAGCGGTCAACTATATACATAAGCAGAACTGATAATTTCTTACATGTACACATTTTGGAACCATAAAAAGGGTTCAAGGTTTGACAACTATGAGTACTAATATGGTCAGAACATGTAAATGGAGACAATCCTGGAAGTCCACAAAGGATGCCACTGGTACCTATCAACAGAAACTCCTAAAGGCCAAATACCTTCCTCACCAAGGCTTGAAATCCAATGACAGTAAGTCACTTCTTCATGAGAAACATCCACATGACCTCTCCTGTCTTTTAAAATTGAACACTCTGTAGGGGTATAATTGGGTACTTAATACTTTCCCTACTTCAAGGGTGAGAAGAATAAGAAGGGTGGAGGAGAAGAAAGAATGGAGAGGGCTAGAGTAGTAAAAGGCAGGGAAAGGCCTTCCAACCCCACCACTTAATGGAAACTTCTGTTAGTGCCAGGACCCTGGCTCTGGAACGAGGCTGTCCAACAGAAATATAATACCTGCCACACATTTAATTAACATTTTTCTAGTACCACATTAAAATTTGTTTTCTAAAAACAGGTGAAATTAATTTTAAAAATTTAATTATTTAAACCAATATATCAAAAATATTGTCACTTCAACATGTAGGCAATTAAAAATTAATAAGCTATTTTACATTCGTTTCTTTTATGTATCTTTGAAATCTAGTGTGTATTACATGTATAGCAAATAACAATTCAGATGCTCACTATATTTAGATTTCACAAAATTTTAAATGCAAAGAGTAGTTTCATAGACTAAGTTGTTCAAAACATACTTAAAATTTTCCAATAACTGAATCAAATATCAGTTTTTAAATTTAAACTAAATTAAGTAAAATTTAAAATTTAGTTTTTCAATCACAGTAGCCACATTTCAAGTGCTCATTAGCCACGTGCGGCTAGTGACAACCATATTAGCACAGATAGAGAACATTCCATCAGTGCAGAAAGTGTTATGGGACTATGCAGGTCTAGATGGTTTTAGCCTTTACTGTAAACTTAATTCACTACTTAGCGGACAGAGTCAGGGAAGTAAGCTGTGTATACAAAACAGATTCCTTAACTTTCCAGAAGCCTTGAGATGCCTCTCCCTTGACTCTCAAACTGACTTTTCCAGGTCCTTTCCTCACTCTATCCCCTGTCCTTCAAGCCAGTAAAAAGCAAGGGTTCTGGAGTCAAAAACCCAATTTTAATCACAGCTCATCACTTACTGGTTGACTTCCAACAGGTTAATTAACTTCTCTGAGCCTTCGTTTTCTCATTAATAAATTGATGACAGTATTTTAAAGGGTTTGTTGTGAGTAGTAAGAGAGGTAGTATGCACAAGACATTTAGCACAATGCCTGCCACACAGAAATGAATAAATGGTAGTCATTAAAAAACTAGCTCTCTGTATATGCTTTGTATATGCTTCCACCACTCTCTGCCACCCATGCTTGTTTATTCCTTGGTATTCTTAAGCAGGGCAGGAGTTAGTGAGGGTGGCAGTGAGAAGTAGGGAAGGGCCTGGGCATCTGGGTACTGGCAGGCACCCCAGCTCAGCCCTGTGGTTAATTTATGAACACTGTTTGCTGCTACTGTTATCTTCAGCTCTTCCCTCCCCCTTATCTGTTCAGATGGCTTTTGCTCTGGAACTCCAAGTCCTACATGCCCCCCCCACCTTTCTACTCTGAACTAGAACAAATGATTAACCATACAAAGCAGTCATCAACACTCTTTCCAAGGACATCAATGACCTCATTAAGTCCAAACTAAGGGGCACTTTCTCCTCAACCTCTGCAGTGTGTTACACTATTGCTTCTCCCTCCTCATCCTGGTTCTCCTCTAACATCCTACAGACTATTCCTCCTTCTCCTCCTCTTCCTCCTTCTGCAAAAGCAAATCTCTTCACTGCTCCCTGAGCCTGAGCCATCCCGGGCACAATCTCATTTACCCCTAAGCTCAGTTCTCCTAAACTGATGGGTCCCAAACCTATACCTCCAGGTTCTGCTTCAGCTTCAGGCCCAACCTACTGCTCCCTGCTGGCCCCTCCTCCCGCATGACCCACCTCTGAATTCATCTTGTTTCCCTCAAACCAGGTTCCCAGCTTGCAGTCAGTGGGGGAAGAGAACACACACTGACTCCAAGCTCCTATGGCCACAGCCTTTAATCTTCATAATAACTCTTTGAGGAAGGAACTGTGATCTACATTTTACATCTGGCCGGGAAAAGACTCAGAAGAAGAAAACCAAAATCTAGGTCTGTCTGAATCCAGACTCCATATTCTTTCCAATCTGTAGGACCAATGAATTGATGCTCTCTGCCAGGATGGGTAAAATACCATCTACCCCCTAACAGTTTGCAGTTTAGTGAGAGAGACAGAGAACATACAGATAAATTCAATGGCGTGGTAGTACTATAATAGGGTCCAATGGGAATGCACAGAGGGGAACCTAACTCAGGCTTTGGGGTCAGAAAAAGCCTCTACCAAAGAGAAAATTTCTCTCCTGAATCAAGAAAGACTAGTAAGAATCACAAAGGAAGAGGACGGGGTAGGAAGCATGATCTCAGCAGAGGGGGTAGTGAGAGCAAATCCCTGAAACTGGGAGAGAGAGAGTTGAGAGGCCGCTAGAAGTTCCGTGTGGCAGAAGCCAGACCAGAGGTAGCGTGAGAAACAGGTGAGCAACACCAGCTGGAATCTAGGTTGAGGTTACAGGAAACCATTAGATCCTTTTAGCAGAGGAAAAGCAGCTTCAGATTTGCCTATGAGAAAGAATCACTTTGGCTGGAAGGTAGAGAATGGACTCTAGGGAGCCTGGATGGCTCAGTCAGTTAAGCGTGTCTGCCTTCACCTCAGGTCATGATCCCAGGGTCCTGGAATCGAGTTCTGCATCGGGCTCCCTGCTCAGTGGGGAGCCTGCCTCTCCCTCTGCCTGCTGCGCCCCCTGCTTGTGCTCTCTCTCTCTGGCATATAAATAAATAACATCTTTTAAAAAAAAGAGAGAGAGAATGGACTCTAGAGGGAACCAAAGAGGAGAGGGAAGGGAGACCAATTAGCAGGCCATGGCCATAGTCCAGGTAAGAGATGATGACAGTGCAAATTACGGTAATGGACCCCTAGATAAGGAGGGGTAGAAGAAATCCAGAATGGAGACTGCATGGCACTTGGTGGTTGATTAGATGTTATTAGATGTGGAAGGCAGCTAAGGAATCAAGGATAATATTCATATTTGGAAGTGGGCAACTATGTGGATGGTGGAGTCATTAAGAGAGAGAGATACACAAGAAAGGGCAAGTATGAAGGAATGTTGATGCATTTAATTTGAGACATGTGGAGGCGAGGTGCCTGTAGTACACCCAGATCAGGATGTCTGATAGACAGTGGTCTATGGGTTTATAGCTCAGGAGAAGGAACTGTTGGGATAGAGACAGAGGTTTGAGTTTCATCAATGGTAACTTAAGCAATAGGAGTATATGAATACCCCAAAGAGATATAAAATGAGAGGAAAAGCAGGTTGAAGAAGGAACTGAGACATTAGGAGGTGAGTAGGAGAAGAAAGACCTTCAAGGAGCCTGAGAAGAAGCTAGAGAAGCAGGAGAAAAAAAAAAAAACCTAAAAAAGTAGAGTCTTGTGGAAGCAAAGGGAGGATAGGAATAGACGTAGAGATGCTGACAGTATAACTAGTTTCAACAGTAGGGTGGTTATGGGTTCCCTTTTTGAGAGCAATCTAAGCCAGCTTGCAGTGGGTTGAGGGGAGACTGGATGGTAAGCAAATGTAGATGGTGAACATAGGAAACTCCTTCAAGTTTGAGCTCCACGTTGGATGGAGATAACTTAAATGAATAAAATTCTAAAAGAAAAGAATACTCTTTCAAAATATCTATTTGCAGTAAGTTCACTGTAAAGATTAAAAGAGATGATGAAAGGAAAGCAATTAGCACAGTGTGTGGCACATAACAATAATTCAGTAAGTGTAAGCTACTACTATTATTATATATTAAGGAATATCTCTTGGGGTGCATGGGTGTCTCAGTTGGTTAAATGTTCAGCTCTTGATCTCAGCTCAGGTCTTGATCTTCTGGTGGTGAATTTGAGCCCTATATTGGGCTCCACACTGAGTGTGGTGCCTAGTTAAAAGAAAAAAAAGGAATATATCTTAAGGAAGAGGAGAAACGGTGGTAAGCCATGAGATGTAAGTTTAGGGAGGATTTTTTTTAAGGCCTCTTTCTTTACCATATTGAAAAAAAAAGTTTTTAAAACCTCATCAAAGAAATACATGCAAATAGTTAAAAGAAAAAGCAACAATCCTTTGAGCCACTCTGCCAGCCCAGAAGCAACCACTTTCAACTGCTTCTGTGTTATGGTAACCTCCTTATCACTAATTAACCTCCTAATGACTGTTTCTTGATTTATCAGCCTTGGACATTATCTACTAACTTCCCACCATACTAAATGAGAATTTAGTTCACTTATACCTCTCTCTTCTTTGTCATCCAAAGTGGTTGTGTCACCATCCACTGGCCACAAAACCTACATAAGCTCTATTTTTCATTCCATTAATCACAGCATTTCTTGACTCCCTACATTTAAGATGAGGATGTTAGTAGCCTACTCTTCCCACCACCTCTCCAGGGGAAAGTTTTGTTTTTGTTTGTTTTGTTTTTTAAATGTGAGAGATTCTTGAATAGGGTTAAATGGAAAGGAATCAATGAAAGTGAACAATTGAAGATAGATGGCAAAACGGTTGTTGCCCTGAGGTCCCTGAAGAGAGAGAAAAGGATGAGTTCATAGTCCAGTATGGGACTTCTCCATAATAGCACAAGTCTAGGAAATTTCCAGAACGTGTGGAACTCCTTTGCACCCTATATCCAACCAGCTATAAAATTCCATAGATTCCAGTTCTTCAGTTACCATCTTTCTATTCATTTGTCTTCTGCACATATCTTTAGTTTGGCTTCTCAATATTCCTGACTTGGACAGCAGACTTCTAACTGATTTCTCTCTTTCTCCTCACTTTCCGCACTCACACAATGGGGCAGGGGGTGGGGGAGAATCCCAGCCCAGCAGGGGTATTGAAAATGTGCCAGCTGGGAGGAATGGGGTGGAGGCCAGGGCAAATGGAGCATGTTCCCTAGGTACAAGCATCATTTCTCAGGACTGCTCATTCAGCAGAGCTTCAGGGCCTTACCAGAAGAGTAAAGGCTGGTTAGGCACCCCAGATGTGCCCGTTGCAAAGTCAACTAACCATAGCATGGGCTCTGGTTGAGAAATTCATGTTTCCTTCAGAATATCACAGAAGAAGAAATACAACCAACCAACATTTAAATGTTCAACATCACTAGTGTAGAGTGACAGCCATGAGAAAAGGTGTGTATTATTTTTTGAAGGGCTTCCTTTGTGCCCATTATTAAATTAAATTAGTAACTGGACAGCTCAGCTGGCAGCTGCTTTCTCCTCCTTCTCTGGTCTCAGCCCTTTGGGAACTGGATACGCCTGGCATAGGGCACTAACTGTGGAGAGCATGTGAGGCATGTACCTCTGTGTCACGGAAGCTCTGACACTGAGCAAGATTATTTTTAGAGGTGACCTTCTAGGTTCCAAGGAAAAGTAAACAGACAGATGCACATGATTTCCTCTGAGAGACTGGTGGTAAACAAATTGGCATGTGTGCACTCACTATTATCCTGTGTTCTGAATCCAGGGCTCTTAAAGAGCAAGCTCAGGTGAAAAGCTTTATTGAAAGCTATAACCAACCAGAACGAAGAAAGGGGAAACTGAGTGAAAGTTCAGTTTCTAGCTACTAGGTCAGAAAACCACAGATGGAACACCTAATCTGATCCAAATTCTTGGAAAACATGTTGTTTTAAATAAAGTTTCAACACTTTCTCATAAAAACATTGCTAAAACTTATTATTTAATTTCTTGCCTTTTATTTTGTATTCTATTTGTTTTACCTTTGTGGTTTTTCCTGTGTGATGTGTATTATTTTTTTTTAAGATTTTATTTATTTATTTGACAGAGATAGAGACAGTCAGCGAGAGAGGGCACACAAGCAGAGGGAGTGGGAGAGGAAAAAGCAGGCTCATAGCAGAGGAGCCCGATGTGGGGTTCAATCCCATGACGCCGGGATCACGCCCTGAGCCTAAGGCAGACACCCAACCACTGTGCCACCTAGGAGCCCCATGATGTGTATTATTTTTAAGTGAACATTGTAAAAAAATGTAGAAAGGAAAAAATCTCCATAATCCTCCCCTTTTTAATACTTTGTTGTAAAAAAAAAACTTTGTTATATATCCTTGAGACCTTTTTTTTTGCACATTCTTTTTTTTTTTTCAAAAAAGCATGCAGTTTAATGGAGCATTAGAAAGCAAACACTATCACCCAGAACTTGCACATACATACCAAAGAACCCCTAAAGGTTCTGTCTCACCCTTGACTTTGGTGATAATTACAAGCCATCCTTTGTAGTTTCACTGCCTATGTACTCTGTTTTTCAAATGTTAGATAAATAAAATCCTATTTGGTGTGAGGAATCCATTCTTTTCCACATGTGGCTACAGTTTATTCATGTTCAAAGCAGTACAGTGCTCTGTCGTCTGATCTTACTTTGTCCTGTTTTGTGTTCTTTTACCCATTCTTATCCACTTTTAAACTTAATACTTTGTACAATTTCATTTTCTGCCTTTATTGGTTTGAAAGTTATATACTCTGTTTCTATTCTTTCAATGATTACTCAAATGATAATAAGCAATCCTAACTTACCACAGTCTTAAGCATGTAACTACTTTTCCCTACTCCTGAATCATACAAGGGCTTTACAGCACTTTAACTTTGTTTACTTCCCTCCTGACTTTTAAATCTTATTTTTTTGCACATTCTTATATCTCTACATCAACAAAAGAAAGACATACTGTCTTATAACTTTCTTTTGTCATCCAGTACTGTATCTTGCCATCTTTTCATATTGGTATATATAGTTCTCTCTCATTCTATTGATGGGCATGTAGGTCATTTCCAGTGTTTTGCTGTTACAAACAATATGCATAAGGAAGCATCTTTGTACGGATACCTTTGAGCACTTGCATGAAACTTTCTGTTGGACAGCTTGTGGGAAGAATTTCTGGATCAAAACGTTTATACATTTTTTAAATTTTGGTTCAGTTATTGCGCTCCACCTGTCCCATGAAACATGAAAATAAGTTCATTTTTCATGAAGACTTACCACCTAACACAGTGCTTGGCACATGTTTATTAACTGCTGGTTAGATTAAAGCATCAAATCTTAGTTATTGTTCTGGCTGTGAAAAAGTGATGCCTTTGACTCCACTGAAGTACATTGCCCTGTCTGCCTACTCTTAATTGTCCTAGACAACAGAGGTGTTTAAGTGCTGGTAAAATGCTAGATTCATAGTAGTAGTTGTCATTGTAATAAATATAATAAAAAACAAGTGCATTCCAGAGTACATAGCACTTCTGATTGTCTCCTTGGTGACAAGCTATTGTTGTCACCTGAAATAATAGAATTCTATCATAAACAGGAGTCTAGACATCAAAGAGTTTTTTAAAAAATATATATATGAAAAAGCAAAAACTCAGAGAAGTAGTGATTGGCCAAAGGTTTGAGAACTAATAGGTTCTACTTAAAATACCTCTTATTCCCCACCATCCTTTCTTGACTTGAATGCACAGATTTAGTATAATTTTATTTCATTTGACTGTGTCATATAAACAAGACACATCATTGACTGAGATATGTTTCTTCAGGTCTTCTTCGTTCTGTCAGTTTACCTGCCTAGAGCTTTCTTTCTTGCCCTTCTAATATCCTACTTCAAGTCAGCCAAGGATTAGAAATAAGATAGGCTTAATAGAACTATATGTCAAGTGGTGGGATCTGAGTGTAAATCTAAGGTTTTCCTGTGAGTGAAACACGGGAGTCTAGGTACAACTTTTTGTCAGCTATTTTAGCTACTTGGGACAGTGCGTGTGTGCGCGCACGCGTGTGTGTGCACATGCATGCACATGCACTTCCTAAGTTTAAGCAGCTTAGGAACATGTTGCCATGTTCTGGAGAGATGAGATGATATTGTATATAAATATTTATATGGCATAAAATGCCTGGAATACCTGGAAGATACTCAGAACCCTTTAGATTTAAAAATTTGCCCAATTCTAAAGAAACATATAGCCAAAGGGTTTGTCTTCAAATGCTCTTAGCTTTTGGCCAAGATCTATTTAAGGGACAGTGAAATAATCTTTTTTCATCCTTTTGTTGATACATAATGCCAGCTTTGGTTTCATCATCAGTAATTTCAGGAAGAGTATCTGTGGCAGTCAGAATAATGGCTGCCCAAAGACAACCAGGTCCTAATTCCTGAAATCTGTGAATAGGTTACCTTACATGACAAGGGGACTTTGCAGGTATGATTAAATCAAGGATCTTGAGATGGGGAGATTATCCTGGATCATCCAGGTGACCCCAGAGAAATTACAACGGTCCTTAAAGAGGGAGTCAGAGTCAGGAAATAATGTCGACAAAAGCAGAGGTCAGGGTGATAATATTGCTGGAGGAAAAGACCACGAGCCAAGGTGGCCTTTAGAAGCTGGAAAAGGCAGGGAAATGGATTCTCCCTGAGAGCTTCCAGAAAGGAATTCGGCCCACTGCCAACACCTTGATCTTAGTTCAGTGAGAACTTTTTAGATTTCTGATCTCCAGAACTATAAGATAATAAATTTGTGGGTTTTTTTAAGTCCCTGAGTTTATGGTAATTTGTTGTAGCAGCAATAGGAAATTAGCACAGTGTTTTACCATAAGATACTACAAATTTGAGTTTTGATTGAAGGACGCTGTTCTTTTGAATTTTAATAAAATATTTAAAGAATGTGAAAATGTTTAAAGAAAAAAGTTGAAAAAATAACCACATAATAATAGTTAACATTTACTGACCACTTACTATATACCCCATGTTGTGATTCACAAAATTTCATTTAAGGCTTATGATGATTCTATGATGTTATAATGGCATTAATCTGTTTATTTGACAGATGAGAAAGTAAATATAAAAGAGGTGAAGAATTTAATTAACTTCAAAAAGCAAAGAGATTAGCTGAACTCTTGAGTGGGAAAGTACAAAATTCCATCCTCTCAAATCAAGCAGGAAAAAGTTGAAAGTAGTTACCATAAAAATCAGGCAAAGGTAAAACTTGCAAGGGATAGATGATGCTCTCGGTTGTAAAAATAAATCCCATCTGAAATGCTTTGCGTTCCTACCACATGGCAGGCAGTTCCCAACTATTACAAGCTATTACAAGTTCCCAGCGATTACAAGCTGGGTCTGCCAGCTTGTTAACTGGCAGACCGGGTAGAACCCTTAGAAATTGCACCCCTTCTTCTCCCGCCTAAACTTCCCCCATCTGGAATCATTGACCAAAAACCCCCAAGCCATAACCCCAATCTCATGTCTTTGACTGAACCCTGAACATATCAGATTAACGGTGCCAAAATAAGTCTCCTGCCCTTTTCCTTGGATAATGTGATTGGATAATGACTGCAGCCCCAAATAACATATACATGCTGAAGAAATTAACATCATTTTAATGCCACCTTATATTTACAAGATGTAGTAACAAAGTTTTTTTTTTTTTTAAAGGTTTTATTTATTTATTTGACAGAGAGAGCGAGAGAGGGAATACAAGCAGGGGGAGAGGGAATGGGAGAAGCAGGCCTCCTGCTGAGCAGGGAGCCCTATGCAGGTCTCCATCCCAGGACCCTGGGCTCATGACCTGAGCCGAAGGCAGACATTTAATGAGTGAGCCACTCAGGTGCCCCCGTAGTAACAAACTTTTAACACACTGTGTTGCTAGTGTACATATTCTCCATGTTTAAGATACTTGAAATATTTTAGTCTCACAGGTTGGGGAAAAAATCTGACATTAGATTGATTTTTAATTGAAATATTTAGGATTTGACCAATTAGAGATGTAGTGACTATTTCAGTGCTTAAGTGAATTTGACCTAATGTATAGATTTGATTTTTATGCTGCACAGATGCCTAAGAGAATTTAATCTAGTAGATTTACCCTAACACCGTAACATTTGTTGAGCATTTAGTACCTGCCGGACACCGTTTTAAGTGCTTTGCATGCACTAACTCAGGTAAGGCTGACAACAACTCTGGGAGTTGTGTTCTATTGCTACCCCCACTTTCAGGTGATAAAGCAGAGGCACAAAGAGTTACATGATTTAACCAAGGTCACACAGCCAGTTAGTAGCAGAGCAGCCTGGCTGGCAGCCCACTCTTCTAACCTGTGTCCTTTCAGTGCTCAGGAAGACTCATAGGAATACTCTGTAAGTGCTCTGGACTGGGCAGAAAATGGGCCAAGATGATTTAGAGTGTAAATCTGCCTCGTTAGGGGCGTGAAGTACCTGAGACAATCAGATTACGGCAATGTGTGAATTTGACATATTTTAGGGGAATTTAATAAATTAAATTTATAAACAGTGCAAATAGGTAAGACAATTTGATTTGTTGGATTTGGATGCTTTTGTTACTTTAATATGTAATGCTTAAGAAAATTCTATCACATTTATAATAGTGTTTAAATGGAAAGTTTAATATGTCATATTAAGTTCACTGAGCATTAACCAAAGAACAAGTGAAAGTGTTTCATTTTTAACATAAAATTGATAGATTTATAAATAAATTTGAGATTTGTGTTTACATACTTAATAGCAGCTTGGCTTAAAATTTATAACACTAATAAATTTAAAAATCAATTAAAAAACAAGCAGCTTTTTGGGTTCTTTCCCATGCACAAAAAGTCCCTTCTGACATTTAAAATCTCCAGTAACATGTGGTAAAGTTATAGACCTATTTTGCAGAGGGGAAAATTGAAATAAAGAGAAGTAACTTCCCAAGTGGGAAGTGGTGGATCCTTCATTCTGGCGCAGCCAACAACAGACTGCCAAAGCCAGCACACTCATTTTTCTGTACTGCCTCAATGTATAGAGAGTCTATTTTTATAGAAAACAATGTCAGTTCCAAATACATAACCTGGAGAAATATATGCCACTCTAACAATGCTGGTTTTGCCTGGAGTGTAATTCTAAAGGGCTGTCATTTTAATTTCTGTATTACTTAAGATTCGAGTAAAAGGAGTTCTCTTCCCTTTCACCCCATTTTCAACTAATCTTTTTGCTGCCAATTTAAAATTAATAGAATCCTGTACCTCTTTATATTATTTCTTCTGTGTTGTCAGTCAGCATTTTTTAGTCATTTATTAGTATCTACTTCATGAGCTTTTTTTTACATTTCTGCTTATGCTTCATTGTTTCAAATACCCCCTCAAATGGACATCATTCCTGAGTCAAGCTTTTTCTTATACCCTCATTCTCATAAACTTTATAGAATTAGTCACTCCTTGGGTAGGCTACTTTTGCACCTAGTATATGCTTTTATTAAACATGTAACACTGAATTAGTTGTTTTTCTATTTATAGACCCATCTTCCCTATTAGTGTCTGTGATACATATTTCTTTTCCCTGGATCTAGCACAGAATTTGGTTGGTTAAACCAATTTTTTTTTTTTTTTGGTGCAAAAAAGGTGGTTTTATTAAAGCATGAAGACTGGATCCATGGGCAGAAAGAGCTGCTAAACCAAACATATTTTGCAGTTACAGAAGCTGAAGAATGCTTCAGTTAAGTAAGCTGAGGTATTTTTTTGTTTTGGTTTGGTTTATATTTTTTCTTATTCTCTAGGAAGATTCTTTCATTTTATTAGTCTCTGAATGATAATATATATATTGTACTTTTGGGTTATTTTAGAGTCTGTTCAGAGCCAGTGATCAAAGACAATGTGGTTGTGGTTTATGAGGTATAGGAAGAGATGCCTAACAGTGGGTTTCCACTGGCTATTGGATGCAACATCCTCAAAGAACTGATAAAGCCAGTCACTGTTCTTTGAGCAGTTGTCAACACCATAACAGGTATGGAGAAGGGGGAAACCAACAGAAAGTGGCTGCCATCCTGGGTGTGGGTTAGTCCAGTATTGTGCATTGTTTTGAGTGCTTGTCTTTGGGAATCTTAAATGTCAGCATGCTTTAATTTTGCTCTTATAGTTTTTGAGTTGAAGTATGCTTTGCACAGGCAGTTATACACCCCCCACACCCCTCTACAAGGCTTTTTAGTTTCTTTTGGTCCTTTAACTCTTTGGTCTAGCGTTGGGGTAGATGACACAATCAAGACTTAAGTTGAACTAAACGTGGAGGAATTCAGTTAAGAAGCTGTTCCAAAACCAGAAAAATTGAATTCTCTGAAAACACGTATCATTTGCAAGAGTGGAGCCATGTCACATTTTAACAACATGGGAAGGAGGGAAAATCTTGTCTTTGCTTTCCTTGAGGTCCTCCCTGTCCAGCTGCTTTCAAACTAGCCTAGCCACCACATCTGGTATGTATTTCTAAGGGTCCGGTTTTCCACTTAAAAGAAGAAAAGCTAACCACTTAACCAGAACAATATTTTTAGATAGTTGGGGGCCGGGAATACTTAAGTTTCTTATCGTGACCCCAGTACATTTACATTTTTTTGAGATTTTTATAAAAGGTTATTTATTTAAGCAATCTCCATGCCCAGCATGGGGCTTGAACTCACAATCCCGAGATCAAGAGTTGCACAGACTAAGCCAGCCAGGAGCCCCTAAGATATTTTTAAATATTGTATGAGTGAGGTAGTACTTTCCCAGTCTTTTTTTTTATAATAATTTTTAATTATGTTATGGTAGTCACCATATAGTACATCCCTAGTTTTTGATGTAATGTTCCATGATTCATTACTTGCGTATAACACCCAGTGCACCATGCAATATGTGCCCTCCTTAATACCCATTACCGGCCTATCTCAATCCCCCACGCCCCTCCCCTCTGAAGCCCTCAGTTTGTTTCTCAGAGTCCATAGTCTCTCATGCTTCATTCCCCCTTCTCTTTACCCCCCTTCCTTCTTCCCTTTCTTCTCCTACCAATCTTCCTATTTCTTATGTTCTGTAAATGAGTGAAACCATATAATTGTCTTTCTCTGTTTGACTTATTTCACTTAGCATTATCTCCTCCAGTCCCGTCCATGTTGCTGCAAATGTTGTGAAATCGTTCTTTTTGATGGCTGAGTAATATTCCATTGTATATATGGACCACATCTTAATCCAGTCATCTGTTGAAGGGCATCTCAGCTCCTTCCACAATTTAGCTATTGTGGACAATGCTGAACATTGGGGTGCATATGGCCCTTCTCTTCACTACGTCTGTACCTTTGGGGTAAATACCCCGTAGTGCAGTTGCTGGATCATAGGGTAGCTCAATTTTTAACTTTTTAAGGGACCTCCACACTGTTTTCCAAAGTGGCTGTACCAACTTGCATTCCCATCAACAGTGTAAGAGGGATCCCCTTTCTCCACATCCTCTCCAACATTTGTTGTTTCCTGCCTTGTCAATTTTTGTCATTCTAACTGGCGTAAGGTGGTATCTCAGTGTGGTTTTGATTTGAATTTCCCTGATGGCTAATGATTTTGAACATTTTTTCATGTGTCTGTTAGCCATTTGTATGCCTTCATTGGAAAAGTGTCTGTTCATATCTTCTGCCCATTTTTTGATTTATTTGTTTCCCGTGTGTTGAGTTTGAGAAGTTCTTTGTATATCTTGGATACTAATCTTTTATCTGTAGTGTCATTTGCATTTTATCCCGTACTGTTTCAGAGGTGGAAATCTAGGAGTAGTGTTTTGTATGGCACAGCCCTGCAGACCACCTAACCCCCATACCACTGCCCCTGTACCCTCGCCTGCCACAGTCCGGAGGCCGGCCTGGGGGCAGAGATGGTGACACCAGGGCTGGCCCCTGCTAAAAAACCCCCCCCCCCCCTGCCACTTTCTCTGCTCCAAGTNCCCCGCTCCCCTCTGCCTCGCTGGTTCCCGTCCCAAAGCGTATACACCTCAACGAGGTTCCTTCCGCCCTTGAGGCCACGCCTCCTGGGAGCCCAAGCCAGCGCGGGGCGGAGCTTCTGCCGCGGCACTTCTTTTTCTTCTTCCTCCGCGCTGCGGGGAGTCACCGGATCCCGAAGGCCTGGGTGGGACTGGGATCCGGAGAACCCAGGGTATTTTCTCATTAGGGCCCGGTCTCGGCCTGGTCATCCGGAGGCGGCGCGTTGAGTCTCTTTCTACCGGACGCATCTCTGCATTGAGAACCCGTCAGGTAGGGTGGATCCTAAAGAACCGTTCAGGCACTTCTTCCTGCCAGCCCCACCCAAGTGGAAGTGAGAAGGGGAATAGGTCAACAGATTGTTGAAAGGAGAGTGCCTCTGAATTGTGAAGTGCCTAGCGGAAGAAAAATCAGGGAGCAAGGACATGACAGTACTAAAATTTTTTGAGGTGAGTTCAGTTAAAAAATACAAATGGCTAGAATCACCATCAAATATTGCTAATTTCAAACTGCCTTTTAATTAATTATAGCTAACAGGATGCCTGTTAATTACAGCTGACACCAGTTTTAATACTTGCAGACCAAGTTCAGATCGAATTATTTAGAGAAATGCAGGTAGGAAGCAGGAAAATGGGGTATTGATGTTTTCAGAGTTCCTTTCAGGTATCTGAAAAATAGTGGGGGGAAACCTCCAACAAATGTATATCCCAGGCATAATCAAGAACAATATAAAGCCACTGTCATCTGTGTTTCTCCATGTCTGACATCAGATTGTATTCACAAGTTATTCATTGGCTGGAGTAAGCCCTTGCAATCAAAATGAAGCCAAATGATTTAGCACATACAGTTGTTTGCCTATGTTCTCAGATGCTGAATAACACTGCCTAACACACTTGTAGGGAGTTTAAAGGAAAGAAAAACACCTCCCTGCTTCAAGTGCTTAGAATTGTACTTGAACAATTATAGAAACTATCCTTTAGCTTCTGTGAACTTTTGCCTAAGGAAGTGTGTAGTTGTGAGACTTACTTCATAACTAACTTTTCGTTGTGAAACTTTGTCCTTAAGAAATTATTCATCAGTTGTTGGTGGCAGAGTGAAAGGTACACACAACCATATATACCTGTCAGGGCTAACAAGGACACACTGAAAATTCTGAGGGTTGTGGGCAAATGAGATATAAGATCATGCTGTTTTTCCAGTGTTGCTTCTGCATCTGACATAAAGAATAAATGAATATGGCAGTCCCAGACAATTCAGGAGCTGCAGGCTTCATGTAGACATGGCCAAGTCCAAGAACTACACCACACACAAGTCATGAAAATGGTGCAGAAACAGCATTAAAAAAAAACAAAAAACAAAACAAAAAATACCTGGTCTCAAAGATCAGAATCTCTTAAGGGGATAGACCCCAAGATCCTGAGGAGCATGCACTTTGCCAGGAATCGTAATAAGGAGGGCCTGAAGAAGGTGCAGGACAACTCCACCAAGGCCATGAGTGCACATGCTGAGGCTATCAAGGCCCTAGTAAAGCCCAAGGAGATCAAACCCAAGATCCTAAATGGTGGCAGCTGCAAGCTCAGTCAACTGGCCTGCATTGCTCACCCCAAGCTCAGGAAATAGGCTGGTGCCATATTGCCAAGGGTCTCAGTCTCTGCGGGCCAAAGGCCAAGGCTCAAACCAAGGCCCAGGCTATGCCTGTGGCTCAGGCTCCCAAAGGTGCTCCCAAGCCCCCATGAAGGCTCTAGTGTAGAGGCTTCTGCCTGCCAATGTGAGGATACAAGTTCTGGTGTGACACCCTCCTCCTCCTTGGGCTTCTGGTTGCATGGGGCTGGTGTCCACCTGTGCTCTTTGCACAAATAAACATGAGGCAGGATCCGTCAAAAGGAAAAATAATAGAACAAATGAATATGGTGAACAGTCAGAAGTGAGGAAGAAATGATGAGTTCATAGATTTCTATTTGAAAGCCTACAGGTAGAAAATTAGAAATATGAAGTTTATTTTTTATCTCACCTAGTAATGAAAGGTGAATTGAGAATAGGCTATATTCTGGACACTTACTGTTCATTATTTCACTATACCTTTACAATTCTGTGAGATCATCATCCTCATTTTACAGGGAGAAGAATCTTTGAGAAGTTAAGGTCACTTGCCCAAGGTCACACGGATAGTAAGTGACCAGTTTAAGATTGAACTCAGGTCACCCATTTCTCCAAATTAGAAACCATGCAGAGGGGCTCCTGGGTGGCTCAGCTGGTTGTCTGCCTGCCTTCTGCTCAGGTCATGATCCTAGGGTCCTGGGATGAAGCCCCACGTCAGGCTCCCTGCTCAGTGCAGAGTCTGCTTCTCCCTCTCCCTCTGACCCTCCCCCCTGCTTGTGCTCTCACTCTACCTCACTCTCAAATGAATAAATAAAAAATCTTAAAAACACGCAGAATGTGGGTGTATCATTTATGTAAGTGCATCACAATGTGCAGTTTAAGTGGATACATTTTATGTAAATTATACCCTAGTAAAGGTAATTTTAAAAAATCATGCAAGGGGCGCCTGGGTGGCTCAGTCTGTTAAACATCTGCCTTCCCCTTAGGTCATAATCTGCAGGTCCTGGAATGGAGCCTCACATTGGGCTCCCTCCTCAGCAGGGAGTCTGCTTCTCCTTCTCCCTCTGCCCCCACCCCCCTTCTTGTTCTCCCCCCACCCCCGTGCTCCCTCTCTCTCAAATAAATAAATAAATTCTTTATTAAAAAATCATGGAGGGGCGCCTGGGTGGCATAGCGGTTGAGCGTCTGCCTTCGGCTCAGGGCGTGATCCTGACGTTACGGGATCGAGCCCCACATCAGGCTCCTCTGATATGAGCCTGCTTCTTCCTCTCCCACTCCCCTGCTTGTGTTCCCTCTCTCGCTGGCTGTCTCTATCTCTGTCGAATGAATAAATAAAATCTTAAAAAAAAAAAAAATCATGGAGGATGAATGTGATGTGCTAAAGAAACATTATGCGGGCACTTGGGTGGCTCAGTTGATTAGGCATCTGACTCTTGATCTCTGCTCAGGTCATGATTCAGGGTCATGGGATCAGTACCTGCATCAGGCTCTGGAATCAGTACCTGCATCAGGCTCTTTGCTTAGCAGAGTCTGCTTGTCCCTCTCCCTCTGCTCCTTCCCCTGAGCTCTCTATCTCTCAAATAAATAAATAAAATCTTTTTAAAAAAACCAACATTATGATGATTTCATACATGACAGTTTCAGAGGAAAAAGAGATGGAGGTGAGATATATATATATATAATTAACATACACACTGAAAGATTGGTGACACCACAGTTAAGGATTGTTCATTTGGATGATCTTCCTAAACTTAAGATACAGATGTATAGAAATAACAACCAGGATGCTACTATGGCTAAGGGGCACACAAGTCTGTTGTGGAAATCAACCAAGCAAACTTTTCAACAAAACTGGGAAAGATATCTGAAGTATGTGGTATCAAATCTGTATAACAAAAGTATGTTCCAAGTATAGGACATTAAAAAGTTAGATACTTTTGGGGGGCACCTGGGTGGCACAGCAGTTAAGCGTCTGCCTTCGGCTCAGGGCGTGATCCTGGCGTTATGGGATCGAGCCCCACATCAGGCTCCTCCGCTATGAGCCTGCTTCTTCCTCTCCCACTCCCCCTGCTTGTGTTCCCTCTCTCTCGCTGGCTGTCTCTATCTCTGTCAAATAAATAAATAAAATCTTTAAAAAAAAATGTTAGATACTTTTGGGGACAGCTGGGCAGCACAGTCAGTTAAGCATCCAACTCCTGGTTTTGGCTCAAGTCATTTTTTTTTTAAGATTTTATTTATTTATTTGACAGAGAGCTAGAGAGGGAACACAAGCATGGGGAGTGGGAGAGGGAGAAGCAGGATCCCTGCTGAACAGGGAGCCAGAAGCAGGACTCGATTCCAGGACCCTGGGATCATGACCTGAGCCAAAGGCAGATGCTTAACAGACTGAGTCACCAGGTGCCCCATAAATGCTACTTTTTAAAAAGAAAATGGTTAAAGGGTTTAATAAACACTCTTGATTAATAACTAATAGAATGAGATATTAGTACTTATGCATGGTAAATAGCCTAGAAATAACCCCAAACAACTTTAGAAATCAAGCAGTCTCACTCTGCCTTCTCCTTTCTTTCATTCTTATCCTCATCTAGTTGTTAAAAATGTTTCCTATAGAGGGGTGCCTGGGTGGCTTAGTCAGTTTAGCATTTGACTCTTGATTTCAGTTCACGTCATGATCTCAGAGTCATAAGATCAGCCCCTAGCTTGCGCTGGGTGTGAAGCCTGCTTGGAATTCTCTCTCTCTCTGCCTCTCCCTTTGCACTCCCAATGCATGCATGCCACACGAGTGCGCCCACACTCACACACACACTCTCTCTCTCTAAAAAAAAAAAAAATTGTTGCGTATGGTTGAAAGCCTATTACTAGCAAAGTAGAATAGTGTAACATGAATTAAGTCCAAAAGCTTATACCTGCATAAGCCTAAAGTGCTACCTTAAGAAAAGATTAATAACACAAGCCCCCAAACAAATGTTATGTATCATGACATGTTTCCTTCTTTCTAATAACCTAAGAGCCCCAGCCCCTGTGTTAAATCCTGCAGATTTGCCATAACGGGGTTTTTTTCCTACTAAAATATTCATATACATTTAAATTTAAACATGTTCTAGGAAAGTGTCTGGAAGGCTACACCTTGATGTCAAGGGGTAATAAGTCCCTAGGTTTGTAGAATCATTAATGTTTTCAGGACATTTTTGTCAGTATTTTCAAACTGCCCTGTAATGTGCAAACATAGCCTTATGTTAAAAAAAAAAAAAAATGCTACCCAGAGCTATCAGAATTAGTCTCTTTGAGACCTTCCTAGCTCACAGTTAGGAAAACAAATGACCAATTAGAATATGGAGTTTTGACAGACTAAATAATATGGCTTTATATTTGGTATCTGCTCAGTACTTGGGAAGAAAAAGAAATAATTCCTTTGCACTCATCTATGAAGCAATTTAGGAAATCCTCTTGGAAAAAGTTGTACAACAACTATTTAAAGAGATTAAATTAATATCTCCCATTGGCAGTTATTTCAGTGGAGTCATATGTTGATGAATGATTTAAAACAAGACAGGTACTCCCATAGATAATTAAGCAAATACAAAATACCATGGGGAAACCAACAAGTTTCCTAGGAGAATGGCATCAAGTTAATAACTGGTGTTTAAATAAAAACACCTGGGACATTTTTGCATGTCAGAGCTTTTAGAGATGGAACATTACCAGTGGGTTGATAACAAGGCCCATTTTACAAAGTGTATTAGCACAGAGTTTGACATAAAGTAGATATTCAGTATCATCTAATAAAAATTTATTTTGACTCAAACCTATGCTATAGAAAATGATTCTTAAGTTTAATTTACAAATTGACTTTGTTCACTAACAAAACATATGGTTTTAAGTTTTTTCCCTAAATTTGAACATCTGGATGAAAAATTTCAATCAATTTGAGCACATCTAACAAAATGAAACAAAGATTGAGGCAATATTATGCACTAAAAAACACTTTGAACACTGGAGTCTACTCCTGACATTAAGCTAACTAGCTTGTAACACTGGGGTTCATTTTCTACTACTGTAAAATAAGGTGATTAAGCAAGATCATCTCCAAAGATTTCTTCATGTTTAGCAGTCTGTAATTTAAAAACAAACATAGGAAGATAGTAAAAGATGAAGAGAAGGTAGATTCTAAAAGGGGGAGAGAAGATAGATTAGAGCTTGGGACCAAAGGCACAACACAGGGGTGAGTCCTCTGGGTTGTCTTTCTGCCTCCTATAACCTAGACTTGGAAGCTGGCAACTAGCACAAATTAAAGAAAAGCCCCAGGGGCGCCTAGGTGGCTCAGTCGTTAGGTGTCTGCCTTCACTCAGGTCGTGATCCCAGGGTCCTGGGATTGAGCCCCACATCGAGCCCCACATCAGGCTCTGCTCAGGGGGAAGCCTGCTCCTCCCTCTCCCACTCCCCCTGCTTGTGTTCCCTCTCTTGCTGTGTCTGTCTCTGTCAAATAAATAAAATCTTTTATAAATAAATAAGTAAGTAAGTAAAAATAAAGGAAAGCCCTAGGGGCACCTGGCTGGCTCAGTAGGTAGAGCTTGTGACTCTTGATTTAGGGGTCCTCAGTTTGAGCCCCCTAACAATAAAAAAAGGGAAAACCCCCCAAAAGCCTACTCTCTTTAGCCAAAGAACCTGAAAAAGGGCAGCCTAGCAAGACAGACTTGTAAGCAACAGCCCTACTCCAGCCAAACATGACAGAAAAAAAACTGTGGCCCCGACCCCACCCACATCAGTAGAGGCCAAGTGGAGAGCTCAGACCTCCACTTTTTGTCAGGCTGTAATGAAGTGGCTTAACCCTCCCCCCTCACCACTACCATCAGTGTGGTATCAGAGGAAGCCTAGTAGAGTCAGGACTTTCACAACCACTGGTAGTAATGAGGCCAGAGGTCACTCACTCCCATTCCTGTGTTGTCACTGGAGTCCCCATGAGGAGTATTAAGGTGCTCCTACCCTTCCCTATCAGTGGAGGCCTAGTAAAGAGCTGGAACTCACATCTTCCCTATAAGTAATGAAAAGCTCCCCCACCTCAGGTGCCAACACAGGCTGAGTAGAGGCAGAGAGAGTCCAGTACCCAAATGAACTACACCCCAATTGGCAATAATGAGATGGCCAATCCCCCATCCCCCATCCTTCTCCTGCTGGAGAAATGTCAGAGAAAGCCAGCTAAAACATAAGGTTTAAATGAGATCCATATGGTTTCCTTTGAAACACAAAAGTTTTTAATCTTGATGAAGTCAAATTTATGTTTTTTTCTTTTGTTGCTCATGCTTTTGGTGTCATATCTGATAATCCTTTGCCAAATCCCGAATCATGATTTCCCCCTAGGTTTTCTTGTAAGAGTTTTATAGTTTCAGCTTCTACATTTAGGTCTTTGATCCATTTTGAGCTAATTTTTGTATATGGTGTAAGATAAGATTCCAACTTCATTCTTTAGCCTGTGGCTATCTAGTTGTCTCATCATTTGTCGGAAAGAACATTCTCCCCCATTGAATAGTCTTGGCAGTCTTGTCAAAAATCAATCGACCGTAGATGTATGATTTATTTCTGGACTATCAGTTCTATTCTATTGATCTATATGTCTCTAATTATGCCAGTACCACATTGTCTGGATTACTGCTGCTTTTTAGTAAGTTTTGAAATCAGGAAATGTGAGCCTTCCAACTTTCCTCTACTTTTTCGAGATTAATTAGGTTACTCTGGATCGTTTGCATTTCCATATGAATTTTATTTTATTTTTTAAAAATTTATTTTTATTTTAGAGAGAGAGTGTGTGCAAGTGTGGGGATGGGCAGAGGGAGAGAGAGAGAGAGCATCCCAAGCAGACTCTGTGCTAAGCATAGAGCCAGATGCAGGGCTCGATCCCACAACCTTCAGATCATGACCTGAGCAGAAATCAAGAGTCAGCCACTTAATTGACTGAGCCACCCAGATGGCCCTTCCATATGAATTTTAGAATCAGCTTGTAAATTTCTACAAAGAATTCAGTGGGGATTCTGATAGGGATTGAGTTAAATTTGTAGGGCAATTTTTTTACTTATTTATTTTTTATAGGTCAATTTCAAGAGAATTGCATCTTAACAACACTGAGTCTTCAGATTCAAGAACATAGATTTTTCCATTTCCTTAGATCTCCTTTCATTTTTTTCACCAGTGTTTTATAGTTTTCAGAGTAGAAGTTTTGACCTTCATGTGTTAAATTTCTTCCAAAGTATTTTATTCTTTTTGATGCTATTGTTAATGGGACTGTTTTCTTAATTTCGTTTTGAATTGTTCATTGAAATTGTATAAAACTACAATTAATTTCTGTGTATCAATCTTGTGTCCTGTAACCTTTTGAAATTTTTTTCTGTTCTGATAGTTTTTTAGTGAAGTCCTTAGGATTTTCTATGTATAAGATGATGCCATCAGTGAGTAGAGATAGTTTTGTTTCTTCCTTTCCAATCTGGATGCTTTTTATTTCTTGTATGCATGTATGTATTTTAAATTTTATTTATTTATTTTCAGTAATCTCTATAACAAATATGGGGCTCAAACTCACAATCCTGAGATCAAGAGTTGCATGCTGTTCCCACTGAGCCAGAATTAAGAATTAAGGTGCCCCGGGACACCTGGGTAGCTCAGTCAGTTAAGCATCTGCCTTTGGCTCGGGTCATGGTCCTGGGGTCCTGAGATCGAGTCCTGAGTCGGGCTCCTTGCTCAGTGGGGAGTCTGCTTCTCCCTCTGCCTGCCACTCCCCCTGCTTGTGCTCACTTGCACTCTCTCTCTCTCTTTGATGAATAAATAAATAAAGTCTTAAAAAAAATAATTAAGGTGCCTCAATTTAGTTATTTCTTTAATTGACTAATTGCCCTGGACAGAATCTCTAGTACGATGTTGAATCGAAGTGGTCAGAGTGGAAACCCTTGTCTCATTCCTGATCATAGAGGGAAAGTATTCAGTCTTTCACCCTTAAATATGATATTAGCTGTGGGTTTTTTGTAGATGCCCTTTATCAAGGTAAGAAAGTTCTATTCCTACTTTGTTGAGTGTTTTTTTAAATCATGAAGGAGTGTTAGATTGTGTCAAATGCTTTTTCCAAGTCTGTTGAGATTGTCTTTAGTCTTTTTAGGCTGCCATAACAAATTACCATAGATTGAGTGGCATTAACAGTAGAAATTTATTTTATTTTAGATCTAGAGGCAGGGAGTCTGAGGTCAGGGTGTCAACAAGATAGGTTCTGGCAAGAGCTCTCTTCCTGGCTTGCCATCTTACTATATCCTCACATAGGGGAGATAGAGACCAAATTCTCTGGTGTCTTTTCTTGTAAGGGCACTAATGCCATCATGAAGGCCCCGCTCTCATGACCTCATCTAAACCAAATGACCTCCTAAAGGCCCCATATCCAAATACCATCACATTGGGGGTTAGGAATTCAACATGTAAATTTGGGCGGTGGGGCCGGGGGAGGGGAGGGAACTCAATTCATTTCATAGCAGAGATGATTACGTGATTTTTGTTTTTTATTCTATTGAAATGGTATATTAGTTAATTTTCAGATCTTGAATCAACATTAAATTCCTGGGATAAATCCCATTTGGTCATAGTGTATAATTCTTCCTATATGTTGCTGAATTTGGTTTGCTAGTATTTTGTCAAGGATTTTTTAAAAAGACTTTATTTATTTCTTTGGGGCGCCTGGGTGGCTCAGTCATTAAGCATCTGCCTTCGGCTCAGGTCATGATCCCAGGGTCCTGGGATCAAGCCCTGCATTGGGCTCCCTGCTCAATGGGAAGCCTGCTTCTCCCTCTCCCACTCCCCCTGCTTGTGTTCCCTCTCTTGCTGTGTCTCTCTCTGTCAAATAAATAAAATCTTAAAAAAAAAAGATTTTATTTATTTCTTTGAGAGAGAGAGTGAGAGAGCACAATCAGGGGGAGCGGTAGAGGGAGAAGCAGACTCCTTGCTGAGCAAGGAGCCCAATGTGGGACTTGATCTACATGACCTGAGCTGAAGGCAGACACTTAACCGACACTTAACCTTTGTTGAGGATTCTTGCATCTAGATTCGTATGAGATATTGGTCTGTAATTTTCTTTTCTTGTGATATCTTTGGTTTTCATATCAGGGTAATACTGGCCTCATAAAGTGAGTTGTGAAGTGCTCCCTCCTATTTTTTGAAAGACTTAGTGAAGAATTAGTATTAATTGTTCTTTAAATGTTTGGTAGGATTCAATGGTGAAGCCATTTGCTCCCAGCTTTTCTTTGTATTTTTTTTTCCAGTATAATTAATATACTCTGTTATTTTAGTTTCAGGTATACAATTAGTGATTCAAAAATTCTATACATTACTCAGTGTTCATCACAGTAAGTGTACTGTTACTCCCCTTCACCTATTTCACCTATCCTCCCACCTATCTCCCTTCTGGTACACCAGTTTGTCCTCTATATTTAATAGTCTGTTTTTTGTTTGTCTCTTTTTATTTCTTTGTTTCTTTTCTTAAATTCCACATACAAGTGAAATCATATGGTATTTGTCTTTCTCTGGCTGACTTATTTCGCTTAGCATTATACACTCTAGATCCATCCATGTTGTTGCAAATGGCAAGATGTCATTTTTTATAGCTGTGTAATATTCCATTGTATATGTATATCTATACCACATCTTCTTTATCCATTCATCTACTGATGGACGCTTGGGTTGCTTCCATAATTTGCCTATTGTAAATGACGCTACAATAAACATAGGGTGCATATATCCTTTCAAATTAGTGTTTTTGTTTTCTTTGGGTAAATACCTAGCAGTGGAATTACTGGATCATAGGGCATTTCTATTTTTTGAGGAACCTCCATACTGTTTTCCATAGTGGCTACACCAGTTTGCATTCTCACCAACAAAGCATGAGAGTTCCTTTTTCTCTACATCCTCACCAACACTTGTTCCTTGTGTTTTTTGTTTTAGCCATTCTAACAGGTGAGAGGTGATATCTCATTGTGGTTTTGATTTGCATTTCCCTGATGACGAGTGATGCTGGGCATCTTTTCATGGTTCTATCACTCATCTGTATGTCTTCTTTGAAGAAATGTCTGTTCAAGACACATGAAAAAATGTTCAAAATCATTAGCCATCAGGGAAATTCAAATCAAAACCACACTGAGATACCACCTTACGCCAGTTAGAATGGCAAAGATAGACAAGGCAAGAAACAACAATTGTTGGAGAGGATGTGGAGAAAGGGGATCCCTCCTACATTGTTGGTGGGAATGCAAGTTGGTACAGCCACTCTGGAAAACAGTGTGGAGGTCCCTTAAAAAGTTAAAAATTGAACTACCCTATGACCCAGCCATTGCACTACTGGGTGTTTACCCCAAAGATACAGACGTAGTAAAGAGAAGGGCCATATGCACCCCAATGTTCATAGCTGCATTGTCCACAATAGCCAAATCATGGAAGGAGCCGAGATGCCCTTCAACAGATGACTGGATTAAGAAGCTGTGGTCCATATATACAATGGAATATTACTCAGCTATCAGAAAGAACGAATTCTCAACATTTGCTGCAACATGGACGGCACTGGAGGAGATAATGCTAAGTGAAATAAGTCAAGCAGAGAAAGACAATTATCATATGATTTCTCTCATCTATGGAACATAAGAACTAGGAGGATCGGTAGGGGAAGAAAGGGATAAAGAAAAGGGGGGTAATCAGAGGGGGGAATGAAACATGAGAGACTATGGACTGTGAGAGGCAAACTGAGGACTTCAGAGGGGAGGGGGTGGGGGAAGGGGATAGCCTGGTGATGGGTAGTAGGGAGGGCACGTATTGCATGGTGCACTGGGTGTTATACGCAACTAATGAAGCATCAAACTTTACATCGGAATCTGGGGATGTACTGTATGGTGATTAACATAATATAATAAAATAAAATAAAATAAAAAAATGAAGAAATGTCTGTTCAAGTCTTCTGCCCATTTTCTAATTATGCTTTTTTGGTAATGAGTTGTATAAGTTAAGTGTTTTTTGTTTTTGTTTTTTACAAATCTATACCTTTATTTATTTACTTTTCACTAAGTTTAAATCCTTGAGGGGTACAGGATCGTGCAGATTCTGTGGCCAATGGCTTTAGCAGGAAGGGTGCTTCAGAATTTGGCATGAACCATGCTACTGTTTCCATGAGCATGAGTTGCTTCTCCCCAGATTACTCTGGTTTTGTTTGGTTTGCCAGCAGGAGTCACTATGTTGTTCTTTGCTTTGTTCACATAAGCACATCTCTTGCCTAGATAGAATTTGGTTTCATCTTGAGCATAAACACCGATGTTAAGAAGATCTGTGTGCTCCCTCTGGTTCCGGAGACCCCACTTATAGCCAGCAAAAATGGCTGAACCACAGACTTCCAGACATTATTTGGCATTTTAGGAGTCCTTTTCCCAGCAGGCCTCCCACAGGCTCCAAGATGGCCTAAAGATAAATTAAGTTCTTTATTTATTTTGGATACTAACCCCTTATAGGATATATCATTTGCAAATATCTTCTCCCGTTCAGTAGGTTGTCTTTTAGGTTTGTTGATTGTTCCCTTTACTGTGCAGAAGCTTTTTATTTTTATGTAGTCCCAATAGTTTATTGTTGCTTTTATTTCCCTTGTCTCAGGAGACATATTTAGAAAAATGTTGCTATGACCATAATATCTAATATCTAATATCTTTGATTAACATTTTGTTGAAAATTTTTGCATCTATGTTAATCAGAGATATTAGCCTCTTTTTTTGTAATGTCTTTATCTGATTTTGGCATTAGGGTAATGCTGGCCTTGTAGAATATATTTGGAAACTTGGCTTCCTTTTATATTTTTTGGAATAGTTTGAGAAGAATAGGTATTAATTTTTCTTTAAATGTTTGGTAGAATTCACCTGTGAAGCCATTGGTCCTGGACTTTTGTTTGTTGGGTTTTTTTTTAATTATTATTATTGATTCAATTTCATCACTAGTAATCAGTCTGTTCAGATTTTCTATTTATTCCTGATTCAGTTTTGGGAAATTATATGTTTCTAGGAATTCATCCAATTTCTTCTAGGTTGTCCAATTTGTTGGCATATAATTTTTCTAATATTCTCTTAGAATACTTTTTATTTCTGTGGTGTCAGTTGTTATTTCTCCTCCTGTCTTCCCACCTTTCTTCTAACCTCATTTTCTACTAGGCATCCCTGTATATTGTGTTGCATACTGGCTTTCATGCTATTTTCTACTCACCAACCACATTCATCTCTTAGAGCATTTGTATTTTCTGTTCCCTCTGTCCAGAACACCCTTCCTCTAGATATCTGCAAAGTTTCCTCTTGTTTTCAGGTCTCTGATAGAATATGATAGTTCTGATAGGATGTGATGACTATCCTATCAACCTAGTCACTTTCTAACTCCTGACTTTCTACATAGCACTTACCAACAACATTACATATCTGTTTGTTTATCATCTGCCTCCTTTTCTAGATTATAAGCTCCATGAGGGCAAGAATTTTGTTCACTAACAAATCCCCAGAGCCTATGTCAGTATTTGGAACATAGAAGATGCTCAATAAATATTTGGTAAATGAATGAATTAAGATAATAGGGGAAATGGAATGCTAGAATTTACATAGTGGCTGCCAAGCAGAAAGATAGAAGTGAAAAGAACATGAAGGAAAAATCATACCAATCAATATGCATTGAATACGCTCAAAGTGAGCAGACTGCTGCCTGAGTGATAAAGGTCTTGTTCCTGCCCTCAAGTTCAGGAGTTGGCAAGGTAACAGCCTGATAATATCTATAACAGAAGTAACACAATGTACAGAAGTAATATATTTTTGTGAGACAGTAGAAGTATCTGTGTTCATATTTTTAGTAAATCTTTCTATGGAATTAGAAATGGAGAGGTAGGAGAAAGCTTATATTTGGGTTATATAATATGTAAGACAATTTTGGATGATCATTATGTCTATGGCTTGACATAAACTTTGGTCACGTTTTCTGAATAGTTTTGATTCCTTACTAAAGATTGTGAAAGCAAGTTTGGCCTGATTTAGCTAAAGTGACACCAACTTCCTAAGGCAGCAGTAAGCCATCTACTTCATACCAGCTTCAAACCTACTTTTAGACTAATTTCTAGGCAGGTGGATGGTATCAAGGCCCTCTTGTGGGTGATTCTTGGATTTAGTATATTATGACTGCTTCTGATACCACATTCCAGCTCAGAACTACTGGAATACTTCACAGCCTTAATATTCAATGTCCGGTCAAGCAACAAATGTCATAGAACGTGGGCCTGGAAGATCTAGAGCCAGAATCTAGCCCAGTTTAGGAGTATAATTCTCCCAGATCGTTTATCAGCAGCTCTGTTCAGAAAGGAGAATAATTTGACCCTGCCCTAACTCTCCTAACCTTCAGTAGTGCATTAATGATAAGGTAAAGTATAAACTTCTCCATTAGGCTTGATTGTACCTATGGCACCTATGTTTGGTAGAAATCAGTAGTGAAATCATCTGGGCCTGCGCTTTTCTTTGTGAGTAGGTTTTGTTTTTTTTTTTTAAAGATTTTATTTATTTATTCATTCGACAGAGATAGAGACAGCCAGCGAGAGAGGGAACACAAGCAGGAGGAGTGGGAGAGGAAGAAGCAGGCTCATAGCGGAAGAGCCTGATGTGGGGCTCGATCCCATAACGCCGGGATCACACCCTGAGCCGAAGGCAGACACTTAACCGCTGTGCCACCCAGGTGCCCCTGTGGGTAGTTTTTTATTACTAATTTGATCTATTCACTTGTTGTAGATCTATTCAAATTGTCTATTTCTTCTTGAGTTAGTTGTGGTAGTACATGTCTTTCTAGGAATTTGTGCATTTCATCTAAGTTATCTAATTTTTTGGCATACAGTTGTATGCCATAATATCCCTCTTCATAGTATTCCTCTTTATCACTTACAGCTAAACCAAACTAAATATTCCTCAAAATGGCCCATGCTGTCCTTCCTTTTCAATTTTGCACTTGGAATGCCCTCAACTTAATCTCTACCTATTAAAATGTATTGGGTATCTACTGGGACCAAAACATTCTTCAGAGTTCTCTAGGGAATGCATGAACAGTAGATATGATAAAGGTCTTGGCTTTGGAATAGATAGCTGTCAACAATGTCGAGTGCTGCAGAGAGGTCAAAGAGACCAAGAAATGGCACTTAAATTTAACAATCTTGAAGTCAGTGTCAGCTTTGAAAAGAACAATTCCAGGACAACATGGAAGCAGATAAGGAGAAAATAATGAGTAAGTAAAACAATACTTTCTTGAGCTCCAAGAAAGGAGGGATTTTTGTCCCTTTTGTTTACTTTGTTCCCCATCAATATACCATGCCTGGTATATTGAAAGCTCTCCATAAATATTAGTTAAATAAATGAATTAATTAATGCACTGGTAAGTGGTGGTTAAAAAAAAAGTAGAGGCAATGGGAGTAATAAAGGAGAGACTAAAATAATGGTGTAGTTGAAGAAAGGCGCAAGTTGAACATGTTTTTAGGGGGAGGACCCCAGTGGAAAAGTGGAAATCAAAGATGTAAAAAAAAAAATGGTTAAAGAGTTGGGGTGCCTGGCTGGCTCAGTCAGGAGAACATGGAGCTCTTGATCTTGGGGTCATGTGTTCAAGCCCCACGTTGGGTGGGAGTAGAGATTACTTAAGAAAAAAAAAAAGATGTAAAATAGGGAAAACTGATGCAACAGTATCATTAAAGCAATAGAAAATGAGAACAAGGTCACAAATAGAATAGGAAGAGGCAAGTCCCACTTAATGTATAAACAGACTCATTTGCAACTCTGCAAAAAAAATTATTCCTCATTATGGGTTCCCTATTCCCATGAACTGTATGAAAATCCACTCAAGTACCCAAGCTAGAAACTCCAGTTTTCTTTTCTTTTTTTTTTTAATTTATTTATTCGACAGAGATAGAGACAGCCAGCTAGAGAGAGGAAACACAAGCAGGGGGAGTGGGAGAGGAAGAAGCAGGCTCATAGCGGAGGAGCCTGATGTGGAGCTCCATCCCAGAACGCCGGGATCACGCCCCAAGCGGAAGGCAGACGCTCAATCGCTGTGCCACCCAGGCGCTGGGAAACTCCAGTTTTCTTAAACACCTCCTTCTGTTTTGTCTTCTTGCCTGTTTAAAGGAAAAGAAAGTTATCTCAGTTCCTCTTTGGTAATGCTCCATTTCCACTCCCATTTTGATCCCCACTGGCCCTACCCTAGGTAAGCTATTCAATATTTTCTTGACTGGAATATTGACGAAGGATAGTTGGAAGGCAGGCAGGACAGGGACAAGGGGCCCCCACCCTGAGAGGAAACCACCCTTAAAAGGATTTTACACCACCCTGGAAGGAGCCCTCCCCCCTTTCCCATGCGGTGGATAGGTGACAAAAACCTGATTGCATGACAGGTGCAGGAGGGTTAATCAGATTAAAACAGCCAGCTAACAAGGCCATAAAAACCCCTAGACTTAGAAACTCTGGTGGCAACCTTCTCGGGTCCCCTCCCTCTTTGGAAACTTTGTACTCTGATCTTTACTATCACTCAATAAACCTTCCTTTGCTGCCCACCACTCTGTCTGATCTACCTCTTCATTCTTCGAACCGGTGTGACCAAGAACCACAGGCACCACCAACAGAGGAAAAAATCCTGTAACAGTGTTTTAATGACTTTCTGACTACACTCTGAATTCAGTAGCTTTCAGCTCTCAGTCCTTTCTTTATACTGCCATCAGAACTATGGTCTTAAAACACAGATATGATCATACCATTTTCCTCTTCAAAAGAGCCTTAATAAACCATTTCTATCTTTTATATTTCTTCATTTATTGAAGTGCCTTACACATGCTAGGTGCTGGGGATACATTAGTGAGTTATAATAAGGGGGGCATTTCAAATTAGGGGGAAAGTAATGGTCACAACAAATGAAAAGACACTTAAGAATGAAATGTTATTTTTCTCCTATGAGATTCGCAAAGATGAAAAAGAATGAAAACACTCAGTGTTGGCAAATATGTAGGAAAACAAGCAACCTTATCCACTATTGATGAACATTACTAGATGCCAACTTTTCAGAGGGCAATTTAGCAATACTTGTTAGGGCAAATTGGTGTCATCAAAATTTTAGCAGTAGTTATCTCCAGGGTTGTTGGAATTATGAAAGACTAACTTTCCACTTCTCGCTGTATTTTTCACTACTTCTTATTGTATTTAAGTGTTTATAATGTCTATATTTTTCAATTTGAAAAAAAATGAAGACACAAAAATGAAAAAATTACCTTTCTTTGACAGATTCACACTTTTTAGGTCAACATTCAAGGCTGTTTAAAATGAGTCCCTAATCTAATTCCAGCCCCACCTTCTACCATTCCCATTTTTTACCCAGGACTGTCCCAGGTAGTGCTTTTCAGTCTTCTGTGCCTCTGATGTTTCTCTAACTAGAATGCCTTCCTCCTCTCCTTTATTAATCAAAACAGTACTCATCTTCCCAGAACAACTTAGGAGTCACTTCCCTTTTCTGTGAAGCTTGTCCTCCCATCTGGTTTAAATTGCTCCTCCTTGGTGCTGAGGGGGTAGTTTGTTTACACCTCTAACAGAGCACAGCTTGGCTTGCATTGTTGTTACTCGTGTTAATGTCTCCCTTGCCATCTTTTATTCTCCACTTTGTTTGCCTTTTCTGTGAAATAAATGTTAATTTCAAAATATTACTCAGATTCTTGTAAGTTCCATACATAAATCCACACTTAAATTATAGTTTTTAGAGATGCATAGCTCAGCCATGTGGGCAATTTCCTTCAAGTCACAAAATGCTACTTACTTTGTATTAATTTGTATTTGAAGAGAGTGCAGGAATTAATTAAACATGTCTATGGATGCCTGGTGTTTATTCTCTGACAATGAGCCGGAATTATTACCTCACTTTAAGCCTTTCTCTGGTGATCTGTTTACAGAGAGTTGTGCTAAATAGCTGAATTGTTGTCATGACCCTTTGCCTAGATCTTTTCAAAACAGTCATTAGACTTGAGTTTTACATAACAAACACACACACACACGCACATGCACGATTTCATAACGGAGAGACAAACTAAAAGCAATTCTTAGAATTTTAAGCTTGCGCTGTGTTGAGATTGGATTTATAGTAATGGGCATAGCCCATAATTTTGTAACTCAACAGTAATTAAATCTGACCACTTATAAGTGCTGAAGTGTCTGTGGTTGCCAAACTGTGATAACGTGTAAAATTAACTAATTACCTTTCATGAACTTGATCAATAGGGCTCCTTTCAATAAATCAAAGAATTAACTACTTTTTGCTGTTCTGGTGACTACACAGTTTCAGGTCCCCAAGTGGGAGTAGCTCTTAAAGCAAAAGTGGCAGCCCCATCATCTTTTGTAAATTTCCACTAACAAGCCTGCCTGGCAGTGTACATTGGCTGCACAGCCTGTGACCTAACAGCATAGTATTCGTCATTGTTTTGTTTATGAGCATCTATATATGCCGTGGAAGTTCTGGGGAGAGAGTTTCAAAAAAAGAAAACCGAAACTAAGAAGGAAATCAAAAGCAAAAAGCCAGAAACTACTTCTTTAGCCCTTTCTTTATGATCTCAGGACTTCAGGGACCTTGAAAGATTGATTTCCTCTCACTCAAGTTTCTTATAAAATTAGATTTGGCTCATACATCTGTAACACAGTAGTTAATTTTATAAGATAAGCAGTATAGGGGAAATGTATCTGAGGGGAAAATCAAGTGCTGGAAACTCAAGAGACACTTACAAGGTCACAGAACAAAGCTGGTAAGAAAAGTGGCCCCACTATAGACCTGCAAATAGCAAAGGGTCGGCTTCAGGTTAATTTCAGTGTATCTTTCATCACATTTCACTTTTCTTCTCAGCCAGTATTAAATATAAGTGGGCCTACTCAAACCTGTTTTGTGAGTCTTTTGAATTACTCAGTCGAAGAGCAATCATGATTTAAGTTGAGAAATTTGAACTTTGTTTTAGCATCCACTTCCCTATAATGGTCCCAGAGACTGTACTAGCCACAGCAATGAGTGTATTAACCAGGAATTCATGTTCACAGTTACTTATGCTGTTTCAAGAAATTAAATGTACTTTCGGATAAGCACCATTGGCTATCTGAGCTGGAAGGAATATTACAGTCTTTTAATTCAATCCTTTCCCGTTATAGAAGGGGTTTCTAAAGCTCAGAACAGCTCCTAAAGATGAAGCAGTTTGCTTCGGAGCAGAGCTGGAATTAGAATCAGGTGTCTCAGCTAATCTAGATTCCTAATCTAGAGCTCTTTATACTCACAGTGAGTAAACGCCAGAATAATTTCTCACTTATACAGTCAGAGAAAGTCTCTGTGAATTAATTAATCTTTTTATTTGGATATGTTAATCTTTTAAAATATGCAGAAGACTCATTTCAATATATGTCAGCACTGGGAAAATACTCACAAACTGCCTTAAGAAGCATCTTAGAGGGGCGCCTGGGTGGCTTAGTCGTTTAAACATCTGCCTTCAGCTCAGGTCATGATCCCTGGGTCCTGGGATGGAGTCCCTCATCCAGCTCTCTGCTCAGCAAAGAGCCTGGTTCTCCCTCTTTTTCTGCCCCTCCCCCTCCCTCTGCTCCTGCTCTCCCTCTCAAATATAAAGAGGCTTTTCTTTCTTTCTTTCTTTCTTTTTTTTTAAAGATTTTATTTATTTGAGAAAGAGAGAGAGAGAGCACAAGCAGGGGCAGCAGCAGAGGGAGCAGCAGAGGGAGGGGGAGAAGCAGACTCCCTGCTGAGCAAGGAGCCCCAAGTGGGGCCACCCAGAAACCCCTTAGAGATGCCTTCTAAAATGGTTTGATGGGACTGGGCTGTAAAACTGCCCAATAATCCACAAATTATAAATTTTCAAGAGAACATTAACTGGGACTATTACATTTCTACCTGATTATCAAAATGCTGTGTTGATCAACTTCATCAGAATTCCCTTCAAGTCAGCCATATCACTGAGGTTCCTCTCTGTGGATGCGCAGTTCACAGGCAAGTTCTGAGGGGTACAGAATTCCTGTGAAACACACAAGCCCACTTATCCTTGCTTCCTCTAATATTTTTTCCCTAAGACATGGACTTGGCATTCCCCAAGTGTGTCACTTAGAATGTTAACTTAGATTTGAAAAAATGGTTCCATGATCAAGTAAATTTAAGAAATGGAGTTAACTTAGTTTCTTTTATTATGCTAATTTGATTTATTTATTGAAAAATATTTAGTCAGGGGCACCTGGGTGGCGCAGTCGTTAAGCGTCTGCCTTCGGCTCAGGGCGTGATCCCAGCGTTCTGGGATGGAGCCCCACATCAGGCTCCTCCGCTAGGAGCCTGCTTCTTCCTCTCCCACTCCCCCTGCTTGTGTTCCCTCTCTCTAGCTGGCTGTCTCTCTATGTCAAATTAATAAATAAAAATCTTTAAAAATATATATATATTTATTCAGTGCCTGCTACATGTCAGGTACTGTTTTAGGTGCTGAGGATACAGAAGTGAAGGACACGAATCTCTGCTTTCATGAAGGTCGTAGATAATATGAGGTAGGTAGCTTTTTGTGTGAATTAATTCTTTTTTTTTTTTTAATATTTGAGAGAGAGAGAGAGGGCGGGGGAAGGGGCAGAGGGAGAGGGAATAGAGAATCTTAAGCAGACTCACCACTCATCACTGAGCCCAATGTGAGACTCAGGTCCCAAGACCCTGAGATCATGACCTGAGCCAAAATCAAGAGTTGGACGCTCAACCGACTGAGCCACCCAGGCACCCTTCTGCTGAATTAATTCTTAAGTTAAATTCCCAGAAATGGGACAATGAATTGCATAATTAATAATTTGCAATAATAAGTGCTTTGAAAGAAAAATCCAATGTGGTATGGGAAGATATAATAGGAGAATTTATTAGGGACTTATTACCTTGTGGAGGGTTGCTCCCAATGAGATTCTGAATCTGGCTATGGGTAAAGAGAACTTGGTATTTTGAACCCCCCTCTTGATGTTTCTGGTCCCTTCCACAGCCCTCCCTTCCCTCTGTGAGAACCATACACCACACCCTGGAGCTCCATTCCCGGGCAGAGCAAAACCTCAGCACAGCCAGCTACTGTGGCCTCAGGCTCTTCTTCCTACTCCCAAATGTTCTAGATGAGCAACAAACAACAATTGGCCCTGAAAGCAGGGCCAAGTGACAGAAATTTAAGCATGAAAGAGTGACTCAAGGCTCTCACCATTAAAGACTGACATTTCCTTTTAAACTTGACATCTAAGCAAACTTTTCTTAAATGTAAAACATATTCACTTTTTTGTCAAAAACCATGAAAGTGCTCACACCCTTTGATTCAGCAATCCCATTCCTGGGAATTTCACTTGAGAATTAATTCAACAGAAAAATAAAACTACATACACCAAGTTGGTCATTGTAATTAATGTTAAGTATAATAGTAAGGAGGGAAAAAGCAAACAATCTAAATATTCTGCAGTTGGGAAGCTATTAGATTGTGGTATATTAACTTGTGGCCATCATGTAAATGGTGGAAAAATATGAAGTAATGGCAAAATTATATGCTAAGGAATGCAAACTGTATAAAAATGGAGATGTAAAACACAGACGGCAAGGTAAAATCGAAAAGTGGAGTCAATTTGCTGGGGTAGTAGGACAACAGGATAGAAGCCCATCGTGAACTGGCTTATGCGGACAGGAGAAAATTCATTGGCTCAAATAACCAAGCCTTAGGTAGAACAGGGGTGGCACTGGCCTCAGGGATGTCTTGAAAGAGGAACACAAATTGCCATCAGGACTTTTATCCCTCTCTTTCCATTTCTCTCTGCAGGGAAGCCTTTTTTCTCTCAACCCAGCTTCTTCCCAACATGAGATCCTCATCTTCCCACAATAAGTTTGGATCACTATAAACTCATATTCTCATATCTTCTAACTAGAATGAGTTTAAGAGCAATTTAAGAACTCGGGTTTAAGAACAATTCTGGGAATGAGTTGTGATTGGCCCAGCTTCAGTCATGGGCCCATCCCTGGGCCAATAATGGCCAGGTTATCATGATTGGTACTCACGTATCAACCTACCATATGGTCAAGGAATCTGGGTCATTTAAGAAGGCAGTCAGTCACTTTTGGGGCACCTGGGTGGCTCAGTTAGTTGAGCATCTGACTCTTGATTTCAGCTCAGGTCATGATCTCAGGGTCATGAGATCAAGCCCCATGTCAGGCTCCGTGCTCACTGTGGAGTCTGCTTGAGATTCTCTCTCTCCCTCACCCTCTGCCCCCCCCAACTTGCACATGCTTTCTCTTTCTCTAAAAAGGAAAAAAGAGGAAGAAGATGATGAAGAAGACAACAGTCAATTCTGTTAGGATCCTGTATCTAGAAGAAGAGGGAAGCATTTCCCTAAAAGGAGAGAGGTGCTGCTCTCAATGGAAATTAATTTGCCTATTATTCAAGTTAGTGTGTTAAAAAAGGTATCTTATTCTCTTAGTACTACTCCCAATAGCTGGTTGTGATTTCCTGATGCAGTGTGTTTTATTGTAAGGCCACATAGTACAGCAGAAAGAGCGCTACATTGAATGCCAGGAAAATGGATTCTCCTAACTCTACCATCAATCAGCTGTGTGTCCTTGGTCTAGTTCTTAAACTTCTCTGGATTTTAGTTTCTTTGTCTCAGAATAGTGTCATTTCCATGAGGACAGAAACCAAGTCTGTCTGAAATGGAGATTTGTACTTGGTAACAATCTCTGGGGCTTGGGCTGGTTAGAGGAAGAAGCTGAACTGTGATATGGTTGCAACAAAAGCCTCAGATAGTCAAGGGGAGCCCTAGACTTAGGATGATCTTTCAGAGTTGTTACAAATTTCACCAAGTGGACCTACTTTATATCCCCATTATGGACTAGATGTGCACTGTCTATAGGAAGGGACCTTAAACTCGGGTGAAGCAGTTTCCTGAGCCTCAGGCAACCCCTAGAGAAGGATTCCGCTGAGAGCTGATGGCAGCCAATACCCCCAGCTGCTGGAAGATGGAGTGCCTTGTTCCGGAAGGAGGATATCTGAGCAGCACACTATGACGTCTACTACAATCAGTATATTCATAGCACCAATAGGTACAGTGCCTGGCACAGGGTAGGTGCTTATTAATTATTTGTTAAATGAATAAACTATGCAAAAAAGAAGGTATGGAGAGGTGCTTGGGTGGCTCAGTCTATTGGGTGTTCAACTCTTGGTTTCAGCTCAGGTCATGATCTTACAGGTTGTGGGATTGGCCCACATCATGCCTATGCTCAGTGGGGAGTCTGCTTGAAGATTCTCTCCCTCTCCCCCTTCCCCCACTCATCCTCGCTCTCTCTCTAAAATAAATAAATAAATCTTAAAAAAAAAAAAAAAGGAAGGCGTGGATTAGATAATCCCTCTTGGCAATATTGCATACATCCATTTGTCTCCCGGAGGATGTGTGGAAAGGGTAATTAATCAAAATCCTCACAGTTTTTGTTATTGTTCTTTTTAAATAAAGGAGTGGGAATAGAACTAGCAGAAGAATGTTTGCTAAAATTAATGTTGACTTTGGGGCGCCTGGGTGGCTCAGTCGTTAAGCGTCTGCCTTCGGCTCAGGGCATGATCCCGGCATTCTGGGATCAAGCCCCGCATCAGGCTCCTCTGCTGGGAGCCTGCTTCTTCCTCTCCCTCTCCCCCTGCTTGTGTTCCCTCTCTCACTGGCTGTCTCTATCTCTGTCAAATAAATAAATAATTAAATCTTTAAAAAAAAAATTAAATCTTTAAAAAAAATAAATAAAATAAAATTCCTCCTAGAGTCTAGGCATTAGTTTTGAGTCTGATATATTGAAGCCCAGAAGAAATATTGTCTCTTTCTTCTCTATTAATTTTTGACCTATTATATTATTGAAAATTTTGGAACATATTCAAAAGTAGCAGGTTCATATGATGAATTCCCAAATATCCTTCAGGTAGTCTTAATAACTATCAACTCAGGGCACCTTGCTGGCTCAGTCAGTAGAGCATGTGACTCTTGATCTTGGGGCTGTGAGTTGGAGCCCCATGTTGGGTGTAGAGATAACTTAAAAATAAAAATAATAATAAATAATTATCAGCCCATAGCCCATTTTGTTTCATTTATATCCCCACCCACTCTTTCCACCCAGGATTAATTTGAAGTAAATTCCAGACACTGTATCATTTCATCTGTAAATATTTTCCTATATACTTTAAAAGATAAGGGTGATTTTAAAAAATAATATTAACTATAATGCCATTATAATGCCTTTAAAAAAACTGTAATAATTCTGTAATGTCTTCCAATGTGTAGTCATCCAAATAAGATCCATATAATGCAAAATGATTGATATGCCTTTTAAGTCTTTATTTTTTTTTTCTTTTTGCTGGTTTTAAGTCTTTATTTTTTTTTTTAAGATTTTATTTATTTATTCGACAGAGATAGAGACAGCCAGCGAGAGAGGGAACACAAGCAGGGGGAGTGGGAGAGGAAGAAGCAGCCTCATAGCGGAGGAGCCTGATGTGGGGCTCGATCCCATAACGCCGGGATCACGCCCTGAGCTGAAGGCAGACGCTCAACCGCTGTGCCACCCAGGTGCCCCTGGTTTTAAGTCTTTAAATCTTTCAGTTCTCTTCCATCTCTCTTTTTATCCTTCCTGAGACTTTTTGTAGAGGAAATCCAGTCTTCTGTCCCGTAAAGTTTTCCAGAGCCAGGACTTTGTTCATTGCATCTGCATGGTATAATTTAATATGTACCTCTATCTTCTTTATTTCCTGTAAATAGGTAGTTGTACTTAAATCAGATTCAGGTTTGACTTTTTCTTTTTTTGGAAGACATTTTTATACATTGGTATGTCCTTCTATTTGGTTGAAATACCATATAATAATGTTATCAATTGTTGCTAATCCATTGCCTGGATCCATTCAATTTAGGCTGTAAAACTGTGATATTCTAATGCTATCATTTTCTTCATTTATTAGCTGGAATACATACATAAAAAAGGCACTTCCTGTCATTAACTGTTCCGTTATCCAGAGGTAAAGTTAATATAGGAAAGATAGAAAAAAGGCTTGATTTCTTTTTCTCTTTATTACCAGTTTTCAAAAGAATAAGTCAATTTTTTACTATCCTCCAGAAGATTAACTGTGAGTTTTTATTCTCTTAGTATCAGTATCAGAGGTAAACATATTTGATGTGTTTCAGTCTACTGTAATTTTTCTTCTATAAACTGTTCCATCTTTGGCCATTGGGAGCATCTTCAAGTTGGCTCTAAAGTCCTTTTGACATGACCTTAGCAGTCTTTGATAATCTCTTTACTATCTGTTATAACAATATGTACCCATTTTCTAATTTATTTGCTTTGATATTCCTCTGTGAAGACACCAGTCACTCATGACTGCGCAGTCTCAGAACTGAGATATTTTTTATATAAGAACATAGAAGGTCGCTTGGGTGGCTCAGTCAGTCGAGCTTTGCACTGTTGATTTCGGCTCAGGTCATGATCTCAGGGTTGTGAGATTGAGCCCCATGTCAGGCTCTGTGCTGGGCATGGAACCTGCTTAAGATTCTCTCTCACCCTGTCCCCTGCCCCTCCTCCCCAATCATGCATGCTCTCTCTCGCTCTCAAAAAAAAAAAAAAATTTTTTTTTAAATTTAAAAAAATTTTTAAAAAAGAACATAGAGATGCAGTCCTTGTATCTTCAATATATTATGAATAATTTATATTCATTCATTTTTAAACAAATAGTTATTGAGAAGTGGCAGTGTATCAGGCGCTACTACAATTTTCAATCCAGCAGAAAAAACAATTAAACATTATGTAAATAATTACATATAACTGGTTATATTCAAGCATGTTATAGTGAAAAGCACTATAAAAGAAAAGGAGAGAGCACAATGATAATATGTGTCATGTAGTCAGAAGTGTTAGGGAAGGCTTTCCTGAAAAAGTCAGAGAGAAGCCGAAATGCGAAGGGTAAGTAGGATGATGCAAAAGAGTAGAGACAGAATAGCATGTGCAAAGTCTGGAGGTGGAAAATACCATATTCGGGGAACTGAAAGGCTTGCATGAGTGGACTGTGGTGAGACAAAAAGGTACACGATGGAGCTGGAAATGCATGCGGAGGTCAAATCATTCAGAGCCTTGTGGATCAGGTTAAGGATTTTAGACTTCATCCTAAAAAGGATGGGAAGCCACTGAAGTGTTTAAGAGAGAAACAACATGATCAGATTTCCATTTTTATGAGGCCACTGTACCTGTTATATGGAGAATGAATTGCTAGGGGCAAGAATGAAAATGAAAATTGGGGGTTATTACCGGTGAAAAATCGTAGCGTTTTGAACTAAGGTGACAGCCATGAAAATAGAAAGAAGTGGATAGATTCAAGAGATTTACAGACAACCAAAAGCCAGCTTTGTGCTTAATGGAAAACAACAGAAGCATTCTCCCTAAACCAAGTGTTTTTAACTGAGTGTCTTTTTTACAGGAGTAGAGATAGAACAGCATGTGCAAGGGTCTGGCAGTGGGAAATACTTTCTCACATTCAAGGAACTGAAAGTCCTGCTTAAGGTGGCCTGTGGTAAGAGAAGAAGACAGGGTATGTGTTGAAGCTGGAACAGCAGTGAGTCCAGAAGTAGTGAATAGATAGTGAGGCAGTGGAGGCCAGGAATATAGACAGAAAGGCTACTCAGGGAGTAGGGATAAAGTGCTAGCTGATCTTTGCTTAGCGACGGAAGTGCTCAGCCCCACCTGGTTCCCTCCAAGAGGGCAGCATAGGGATTCTTCACTGCTACCTTCAGGGTAGCACTGTGGACAAACTAGACCTTCATGAATGCCTCCTGAGATGGCTGGGCTGAGGGACCGTGTTCCTTCCTAGCTCTCACTGGAAGTTGGTGACTTAGGAGTGCATTTTTCAGTTCTTCATAGGATATAGACTGTTCTTTTCACAAGACATCCCCACATTTGACTTCATACCAGCAGGGGATGAACTTGGCATTGTTTTTTCAGGAACGGGATGAGTGTAAGAACCTCTACTCTCTCCAGGCCAGCTCTTGTGTGGTTCAATCTGCTGCACACACGCCAGAAAGCCAGCTTATCACAGAGTGCAGTTTGTGGTTAAGAATGGAGGAAAGCTAACCTGATAGTTAAAGACTCTGACCTCATTACCCAATCTTGCCCAAGAGAGTTAACAAAGGATGTGGCAGGGGGCGCCTGGGTGGCACAGCGGTTAGGCGTCTGCCTTCGGCTCAGGGCGTGATCCCGGCGTTGCGGGATCGAGCCCCACATCAGGCTCCTCTGCTAAGAGCCTGCTTCTTCCTCTCCCACTCCCCCTGCTTGTGTTCCCTCTCTCACTGGCTGTCTCTCTGTCGAATAAATGAATAAAATCTTTAAAAAAAAAAAAAAAGGATGTGGCAGTGTAGACCTAAGAAACACGATTTCACACACCTAACTAATGCCTGATTTCCTGTCCCAGAGAAGCTTGGGCCCAGGGAGGTGACTTGAAGTCCATTCCATGAGACAAAGGCACACAGCAGTGCTGCTTCGTGAGCCGCCAAGTAAAACTGTCAGAATCTATTTGAGAAAACCAGGCCAGTCTGGCTGTGTTTATTGGGAGTAGCCATACAAGACAAAGAGGAAAAGAGTTTTCATTCAGTTCATTCACAGATATTTATTGAGTGCCTGTCATGTGCCAAGTCTTGTTCTAGCTGGTAAGCATACAGAAATGCGCCAAGCAGACAAAACGCTTGCTTTCATAAAGCTTACATTCTAGTGGGGGGAGATAGACAATAAAGATAACAGACAAAATATGTATATAATTAGGAGGTGGTAAATGCTAAAGCTTTAGTTAGCATAAAAAAGTGTATGTAGGACATTTTTAGGGCATAAAATGGGTGTCGGTAAAGAGCATGGATAAGGTGAATATTAGTTATTATAGCAGATATTAGAGTGATCATTGAAGAGCTTCCAGAGGTAATATTTAAGATAAAACCTGAAAGATGAGGAACCAGCCTTGTGAAGAGTAAGCAAGAAGGAGAGAGAAATGTTACAAAGGCCTGAGTGAGGCAAGAACTTGGAGTGCTCAAAAGACAGAAAAAAGGCCGAGTTCGGGGCGCCTGCGTGGTTAAGCATCTGCCTTCGGCTCAGGGCGTGATCCCGGCGTTCTGGGATTGAGCCCCTCATCAGGCTCCTCCGCTTGAAGCCTGCTTCCTCTCCCACTCCCTCTGCTTGTGTTCCCTCTCTCTCTGGCTGTCTCTTTCTCTGTCAAATAAATAAATAAAATCTTTAAAAAAAAAAAAAAAAGGCGAATTTCTACAGTGCACTAAGCTAGGGGAGAAATCCAAAACACGAGACCGGGAAGGCAGGCATGCCATGATAAGGAACGTGGGTTTCTCCTAACTCGCTGTGCTCATTATGGCACAATTATCTATTCTACTGTAACACTGCCAACTCAGAATTCACTGGCCAACACGGCTGTCTGGCCTTACCTCAGAGAGAGGACATCTTAAGAAAGTCCCAAGAATGGCCAGAAACAGACATAATAAAAACCATGCTCTAAAGCTCATACACAACACTCCTCCGGGAGCTTCTGGGATTTGCATTCAGGTTCTTTACTTTCCTGTTAAATACCCTTTTAATAAATTTCCTTATCTGATTTCCAAGCCCACAGCAGATTACAAGGGTAGGGAAGGGCAGGCACTCTGCTCAGTTGACATTTTAATTCAGTGAGTCATTTTGCTTGGAAACCACCTTTCCCCATGACTGACCTCATCCTGTACTGAAGGACTGCACAATTCATCCGAATACCCTCATGACATGTACATTCACTGTACCATGATGTAGTGGTAAGAACACTGATGCACATTAGTCCTGGACACAAATTCTGACTCCAGCATTTATAATTCTATGTCCCCATAGATTGTGAATGATTTAAGGACATTGTGTCTTAGCTTTGAATCATCTGTAACCTATCCCCCTACTCCAAGCCTGGGATAATGCTAGTCATGTAATAGTGCTTGACAAATGGATCTTGAATGGATAAATGAAAGTATGATTGGATAAGTTCCCCTCTCTGATCCTCAACTGCCTCATCTATAAAAGGAGGGTCTTCCTTGGGATGTTAAATAGCAATATACGTAGAAAGCACAATATAAAGTATAATGTACAATATAAATGCAAGGTATTTTGCTATTCAGGGGTGAATCAGAGGTGTCTTTCAAAGGGTCAAGGGAACCTTTAGGTCCTTGTGTCTACGACTTGAAGTAGTTGCCACTAGATGGCAATGTTTTCTTAAGGCACATGAAGCCATTTTTGTGACTATTGGCCTTCAAACTGGGGGTTCTCATACCACTGGGAATACAGAATGCTTTCCAAGATGTGCTCAAGTATGGATAGCTTTGGGGAAATCAGTTTTCCAGTCTGCAACGTCTATGTGTCTTCTTTCCTAAAACTAAACTGGGAAAGTACCTGTGTTCATAACAGCCCTTCTCCAACTTCTCAAAAACAAAGATAGCCATTATTCATCCCAAATCATATTTTATGGCATGATCAGGGCATCAAACAAAGGAGAAGTCTCCTTCACTGATTAACAAGGAAGCAGTCTTTCCCTATCTTTTACATACTTCTGTGAAGAGTTAAACTTGGCTTTAGAAACGGGGTATTTTGGCTCATGTCATTATGGTCTGAAAGAAAATATATGGTACAGTGGGGTGGTGGGGATAAGGTTTCTTCCATCCTCTAGGAATTATCAAAGAAAGCATTTACCTTTAGGAAGCAAAGCACAGAGAGCATCTTTTTAAAAAATTCTAAACAGTTTTTTCACATTCTTAAATATAATTCTTTTCATCTATTCTCAATACTCATTCCAAAATCATTAGCAGGAAAGGAATATGTTGGAATGGCCAAAGCAATTGATTATTTTATTTTTTAAATTTTTACTTATTAAATTTTAATTAATAAATAATTTAGTTGATTATTTCAAATGTAGCTAAAATATTTTTTAAAATAACCAAATTTTTCATGACCCACTAGCCGAAACCAAATTTTCACATGATCTCTTTCAAATTTGGTGAATAATTCAATAAGATAGTAACTAATGATTTTTATCAAATCATATGATAAAATATTTAATATTAATGATTTGTATTTTATTTTATCTTATTTAATTTTATTTAATATTATCTACTTCCCATTAACAAAAAAAGTTATATTTTACATGCAATTACAATTAATTTTTACAATCTATACTTTCTTTTTCATTAAATCATGGGGAAAGTTTTATCATAATGTCTAATGAAATAATGGTGCTATTTCTGATTTTTATATTTGAGATTTATTTATTGTCAAAAGCAGAACCTCAGGGGCACCTGGGTGGCTCAGGCGGTTAAGCATCTGCCTTTGGCTCAGGTCATGGCCCCAGGGTCCTGGGATTGAGCCCCACGTCAGGCTTTCTGCTCAGCGGTGAGCCTGCTTCTCCCTTTCCCTCTGCCACTTCTCCTGCTTGTGTGCTCTTTCTCTGTCAAATAAATAAATAAATAAAATCTTCAAAAAAAAAAAAAAAAGCAGAACCTCAGAGTCTGAAACAGATAGTTACATTTGACCAAAGAAATATCAGGATTTGTATCATATTCCTTGCTTTATAAATAGCTTATAATTTGGCCATACATGACATTGCAATATTACAAATTTCATAATGAAGAATAGCATATTGATTTGTTACTTTGATTTTCTAAATTTAAAAATTGATTAATTAAAAAAAGAGATAAATGAATTATATTAAATCTACCTTAAATTAATCTTGACCTCTTTTAATTCTTATGACAACCCTTGAAATAGGTCCTATTATTTCCCCCAGAGAGTTTAAGTAATCTATCCACAGTCACAAAAGCAAAGAAAGGCCTCTGAGCAAGCCAACATAAATGTCACCATTACTGTGTATTAAAGCTTAAGCAAGTTATACTTTATATATTCCAATGTTGCACAATAAAATAAGCTTGATCCCATGGTTTCCAAGCTCACAGCAGAATAGGAGAAAACCAGAAGTTGGGGGCGCAGCATCTACTAGAGACAAACATTTTGACATTAGTGAGAACTGACAGTCAACAACCTAATAACAAAGAAGAGACAAAAGAGCTATATAAAACAATCCTCAAGATAAAAAAATGGAGCTATTTTAGTGAAGGTACTAAAAATCCTACCTTATATTACTGTTTTAAATTAAATTAATATTTAATGTCTACATTATTATATGATTGTAAATATTTTTTATTGAGTCAAATAATGTACAGTTATTTAAATTGGACAATTTATTGTTTTCCCTGGAAGTAATAATTGCCTCATCTTCTCCATTACTTAGTTTTCTAGATACCTGTTAATGATTAAGTCTCAAGCTCTGACACTACTATAAAAATATTTCATAATGTAGTTAAACACTTCAAGTAATGTTTCATTTTGTTCTTGAAGACATCCTTCTGGAGCCTTTCATTCTCCACTCCAGTCTGGACAGGTTCTCTGTATGCCTATTACTCATCTTTCCTTCTAGGACTTCTCATTACCACTCTCCTATACATTCTTTTATTTGTCTCCTGTGTTCAATCCTTTGTTTCTTGGATTCTTTCTCTGTCGTGATTTATTGCCTTGTTTTGGTGGAGCACATTCTCCACTATCTTCCTAAGAAATGAAGAGTAGGAGGTAATTTACTTGAACCTCTGTATGTCTGAAAACAGCTATATTCTGCCCTCAAACTTGGTTAATAGTTTAGCTGGCTATAAAATTCTTCAGAATTTTGATGGCCTTTTTCAATTGTCTTCTCCATTCCAGTATTACTTTTAAAGTCAAATTTTGCCCTGATTCCCAAGCTTTTGTACGTTACTGTTTCTCTCTGTGGAAGCTCCAGGATTCTGAAGTTTCAGGATGATGAGTCCTGCTTTATTAAAATATAACATACATTTTATAAAATATACCATTTTGAGTATATAACTACAAGTTTTTTTAAAAGATTTATTTATTTATTTATTTATTTATTTGAGAGAGAGAAAGTGTGTGCACACAAGCACGTGCAACCAGGGGAGGGGCAGAGAGAGAGAGAGAGAGAAACCCTCCAGCTGACTCCCCACTGAGCATGGGGAATGATGTGGGGCTCCATCCCAGGACCCTGAGACCAAGAACTGAACCAAAACCAACAGTGAGCTGCTTAACTGAATGAGCCACCCAGGCTCCCTATAACTACAAAAATTTTGAAACACACACACACAGTAATGTAATCTCTACCACATTATTGATATAAAATATTTCCAGCATTTCCCTTTGCAGTTAATCCCCTCCTCCCAATCCTTGGTGCCTAGAAACTTCTGACTAGCTTTCTACTACTATAGTTTTGCCTATTCTAGAATTCCATATGAATAGAATCACACAGTATGTAGTCTTTTATGTCTGGTTTCTTTCCCTTAGCGTTTATTCTTTTGAGATTAATCAATTTTGTTGTGCATATCAGTATTTTTCTTTACATTCGTTGTTGAGTCGTATTCCATTTTATCAATATACCACAATTTATACATTCACCAGGAAATGGACACCTGGGGTATTTCCAAATTTTGGCTGTTATAAATGTTCATGTACAAATCTTTGTGTGAATCTGTTTTCATTTCTCCAAGGTAAAGACCTACGAGTGAAGTTTCTAGGCCATTTGATAAGTGTATATATATTTTTCCCCTAAGTTTTTATTTTAATTCCAGCTAGTTAACATACGACGCAATAATAAGTATGTATTAACTTTATAAGAAACTGTCAAACTGTTTTGCGAAGTGGTTATACCATTTTGCATTCCCAGCACCAGTGCATGAGGGTTGTAGACGTGGTGCGTCTTCACCAATATTTGATATTGCAGTCTTTTGAGTTTTAACCATTCTAGTGGGCATAGTGATATCTCATTCTGGATTTAATTTGCAATTCCCCAATAACTAACATGTTGATTATCTTTTTAATTTTGATGAATTCCATGTAGTAGATTGAATAGTGTTCCCCCAAAATTCATGTCCACCCAGAACCTCAGAAAGCGATCTTATTTGGAAATAAGATCTTTGTAGACATAATTAAATTAAGGATTAAGATGAGATTATACTGGATTACGATAGTCCTTATATCCATTGATACAATCCTTGTAAGAGACAGGAAAGGGCACACAAAGACACAGAGAAGGCCATGTGAAGATGGAGGCAGAGATTGTGATTATATTGTATATATGTTCTGGTACCAGTTCCAGTATATGGGGGTTTTTCCCCCAACACCAGCCAATTTTCCCACACCAGCTAGGTATCTTAAAATTCAACTCATTCCTGACACTATCTACCCAGAGATAGTATCAGATTCCACAAGTTGGGGTTCAGTCCCACAAGATTGCCTCCCACTTCAGATGCCAGTCACAAGCCCAGGTTGTTACTTATATTTTTTATGAATTCACTGTAAGTTGGAGGTCCCCCTGTCCCCTCCTTGGGTTCGATTAACTTGCTAGAGCAGCTCATACAACTCAGGAAACTCATTTACTCGTTAGATTACTCATTTATTGCAAAGGATATGAATCAACAGCCCGATGAAGAGACACATGGGGTAAGGTCCCCAAATGAAGGTGCTTCTGTCCCTGTGGATTTTAGGGCCTGGCACAATGGTACCTGGAAGTATCCTGGTTCCCCACCTAGAAGCTCTCTGAAGCCATCTTTTTGGTTTTTTATGGAGGCTTCATTACATAGGCCCAGTTGATGAAATCACTGACCAGAGGTCAGGGCAGGTGGAGAATGGGACTGAAAATTCCAACCCTCTAATCACATGGTTTGTTCTCCCAGCAACCAGCCCCCATCCTTAGGTGAGGGGGTCCCAAAGTCACCTCATTAACATAACAAAAGACACATTTGTTACACTTTACCACTTAGGAAATTCCAGAGTTTTAGGAGCTCTGTGCAAGAAAGAAGGACAAAGACCCAATATATATTTCTTATTATATACCAGAAACTACCAGCTGCTAGAAGAAGCAAGGAAGGTTCTCCCTTGGAGACTTCAAAGAGGATGTGGCCCTGCCACGCCTTGAGTTTGGCCTCCAGAAATGTGAGAAAACTTTTCTGTGGTTTTAAGTCACCTCGTTTGGGGTAACTTGTTATGACAGCCTTAGAAAACTAATACAGTCCAATTTATCCATTTTTTTCTAAATTATTGCTCTTGCTTTTTGTGCCCTACTTAAGAAATTTTTGCCTTACAAAGGTCACTAAGATTATCTTTTTTTTCCTCTGGTTTTATGGTTTTAGCTTTTACATTTAAGTCTATGATCCATTTTACATTAATATTTTATGTGCTGTGGAGTAAGAATTAGGGTTAATTTTTTTATTTCAGCATTATTCATTGAAAAAAATTATCCATTCCCCCATTGAATTACCTAGGAAGCTTGGTCAAAAATTAATTAGCCATAATTCTGTGGGCTTATTTCTGGACTCTTTATTCTATTTCCATGATCATCTTTCTACCAATATCACAATATCTTGATTTCTATAGCTTTATAATAGGTTTTGAAAACAGTGTAAGTCCTCCAACTATGTTATTTTTCAAGGGGTTTTTCTAGATCTTTTGCATTTCCATCTAAATTTTAGAATTGGCTTGCCCATTTTTACTATTGGAATTTTTAATCGTTTGTTGCTAATATGTAGAAATATAATAGCTTTTTGTGTATTGACCTACATCCTGTGACCTTGCTAACTCATTTATTAGTTCTAGTAGCTTTTTGTAGAATTTTTAAAGATTTTACGTAGATAACAATGTCTTATGTGAATAAAAAGAATTTTTTCTTTTTCACTCTGAGACACACATGGAAGAAACTGAATTTCTTTTTCTTTCTTTTTCTTTCTTTTCTCTTTCTTTCTTTCTTTCTTTCTTTCTTCTTTCTTTCTTTCTTTTTCCTTCCTTCCTTCCTTCCTTCCTTCCTTCCTTCCTTCCTTCCTTCCTTCCTTCCTTCCTTCTTTCCTTCCAGAGAACTGTCTAGGACCTCCAACACAGTGCTCAATAGATGGGACTAGAGTGAGCATTCTTGCCTTGTTCTTGATCTCAGGGGGAAACCATTCAAACTTACACCATTTTTTTTCAATCTTACACTTTTAAGCATGATGCAACATTAAACCTTTTTGAACGTTAAGCTTTATGTTCCTGCTATAAACCCCACTAGATCATAATGCATTATCCATTTTATGTATTATTGGCTTCAATTTGGTAATATTTTGTTAATTTTACATCATGTTCATGAGGGTTGTTGGTCTGTAGTTTTCTTTTCTTGTGATATTCTTGATGGTTTTGGTATCAGGGTGATGCTGACTTCACAGAATGTGTTGGAAAACATTCCTCTTCCTTCATTTTCTGGAAAACTTTGTGTAGAATTGGTACTATTTCTTCGTAAGTATCAGGTAGGTTTCTCAGTAAAACCATCTGGGCCTAGCATTTTCTTTGTGGGAGGGTTTTCAACAACAAATCAATTTCTTTAGTAGGTATAAGGCTAAATTATGTATCTTCTTTGTGTCTTTAAGGAAACATGTACATTTTATCCATGTTGTCAAAATTATTGGCAAAAATGTTGTTTATAATATCATCTTATGGTGTTTTTAGTGTCTATAGTTTCTATAATATTTTCTCTGTCATTGCTGATACTGGCAATTTGTGCCATTGCTCTTTCTTTCTTTTTTCCCCCGATGAATCTGGTTAGAGGTTTATCGGTTTCATTACACTCTCAAAGAACCAGCTTTTGGTTTCATGATTTTCTCCATTATTTTTGTTTTCTATCTCATTGATCTTTATTATTTCCTTTCTTCTGTATATTTTGATTTTAATATGTTCTTCTATTTCTAGTTTTTGAAGGTGGAAGCTAAAGTCATAGACTTAAGACCTTTCTTCTTTTCTAATATAGGTGTTTAGTGCTATAAATTTCCCGTTAATACTGTCTTGGTTGTACCCACAAATGATAGGTTGTTGTTATTTTCATTCAGTTCAGAATACTTTCTAATTTCCTTTTTTTGTTCTCTTTTTTGGCCCACAAGTTATATAGACTATATTTAGTTTCTAAGTATTTGGAGGACTTCTGAGACATCTTTCCATTATTTAATTCTATTTTGATCAGAGAAAACACTCTGTGTGAGTTGATTCCTTTTAAATTTATTGAGACTGGTTTTATGGCCCAGAAGATTATTAGAAATATGATCCACCTGTGGCCCGTGGGTGGCTCAGTCAGTGAAGCATCTGACTCTTGATCTCAGCTCAGGTCTTGATCTCAGGGTTATGAGTTCAAGCCTCAGGTTGGGCTCCATGCTGGGCATGGAGCCTACTTAAAAAAAAAAAAAATCCACCTAATGGGAGAAAATGTGGTCATTATTATGCTAATAAAAGGACTAAGGTCAGAGCAATGTTTCTTTTCTTTTTATAAGATTTTATTTTTTTATTTTTATTTTTTTTAAGATTTTATTTATTCGACAGAGATAGAGACAGCCAGCGAGAGAGGGAACACAAGCAGGGGGAGAGGGAGAGGAAGAAGCGGACTCACAGCAGAGGAGCCTGACATGGGGCTCGATCCCATAACGCCGGGATCACGCCCTGAGCCGAAGGCAAACGCTTAACCGCTGTGCCACCCAGGCGCCCCTGTAAGATTTTATTTTTAAGCAATCTCCACACCCAACATGGGGCTCAAACTCACAACTCTGAGATCAAGAGTCATCCACTGTACTGACTGAGCCAGCCAGGTGCCCCAATGTTTCTTATCATAGATCAGTATATTGGCGTTTGGATTTTACATCAGTCCGATGAGCTCAGTGAATATGAATTCCTTACTGAGACAACAAGCTGCCTCTTAATGTTCGCTATGTACAATGGCAAAGATCTTAATTGAAAGCTGAACATTTCAATCTTCCAGTATTTTCAAATATACATATTTTTATTCATATATTTGTTTTACCTTTAGAACATAAATGATGATTTTAGGCCTCTGAATAAATTGTCCTTTCTTGGATACTTTGTTTCTCATCTGAGAATTTAAAATTAAGTAAATTTAATTTACTATATATATACATGAATGTATCTTAAGAGGAAGTCCATGTTGCTCAATATCACTGATTTAGTAGTTGAAGTGGCCAGTATATATGTAGAATTTGAGCCTCCTTGGAATCAGTCCCAAAGTTCTATTCATGAACATATTGAGGGGCACCTGGTTGGCTCCGATGGTTAAGTGTTTGCCTTCGGCGCAGGTCATGATCTCCAGGTCCTGGGATAGAGCCCCATGTCAGGCTCCCAGCTCAGTGGGGAGTCTGCTTCTCCCTCTTCCTCTGCCTCTCCCCCTGCTTGTGCTCGGTCTCTTTCTAAAATGAATAAATAAAATCTTAAAAAAAAAAAAAAGAACATATTGAAATTAAATATTTTCAGAGCCATTAGATGGTGTGTAAATACATTGACTCAGGATATTTTTCACTGTTTTACTAAGGGTCATAATTGCAATATCTGAAAAAAAATTACTGACCTATTAAAAGAAAGCTGCTAGGGTGCCTGGCTGGCTTAGTCAGAAGAGCACACAACTCTTGATCTTAGGGTCATGAGTTGGAGCCCCACATTGGGTGTAGAGATTACATACATACATACATACATTAAAATGTTAAAAAAAATGTTTTTAAGTTGTTGCCAGTATCAAAAAGCAAAGACAAAACAAAACCAATGAAAAAAGTGACCCTCTGCTTCCCCCATAAAGCAGAGGGGAGTGGCTGGGGAAAGAAAAGCCTTATCCTTCCTATGCTGTCCTCACAGCCAATATTTAGTCTCTTTAGTGTGCCTCAAGCCCTCTGTCCTTTCATGATTGGGGGTGCTAATCCTTAACTGTGGTAAAGAAGGCATAGTGACAATAGGATCAGCTTAAGTCATCAGGCCTTCGTGAAACTGTTTTCTCTCATGAGGCTGTCTGGCTGTTTTAAGCCCTGATTTTCAAGCTGTCTTAATGTATGTATGTAGGGCCCACATGCCCCATAGGAGGCATCAGGCCTTTCAATTGCAAAATGTAAAGCTGTATAGAAAACTAAGTGGTATAGCACCAGATCTCAGGAACCAATCATCAGTCTGGGGAGAGGGGAGACTTTTGTTTTAAAATAACCACAAGTCTGGGGGCACCTGCCTGGGGGCACCAGTCAGTAGAGCATGCGACTCTTGATCTTGGGGTCGTGAGTTCGAGCCCCATGTCAGAGGGTAGATTGTAATCTTAATAAAGAAAACTTTAAAATAATCACAAATCTGGATGCACAAGACGAAATTAACTGCTCCCATTTACAACATGTCAGTAATAACCCCTCTCATCTGGTAAGTGTTTTCCAACCAATTAAACATTGTTGACACACCGTGATAAGTTTTATGAAAAAGAGAAAAAGAAAGTATTACTAAGTTCAACCTTACATGTAAAGCAAAGAAACGAAAGAAACATCCCTTGCTTCTGCCACAAGCCTACGACAAGGTCGGCAGCCAATCTGTTCTGGAGAAAAATTTGTCCTGAAGTTCCTCCACAGCTTTTTAAAAAATAATCTATAGAATTGTAACTCCCTTCACATTCAGTAATGTCTCTTTGTGGACATTGTTCAATGTGAAAGGAAGAACTGAGGTAAAAATATGTATAATTCAAGGTATCTTTTTGTGAGAGATAATGAAGTTAGAAACCAAATCCCCACAAACGGACCGCTCCAGAGTTTCACTAATTTCACTTTTCCCTGCTCTCGTCCAAGGGTGAACAGAAAGGAAGCAGCTACACCTGGTGCCAAGGGAAAACATAGAATTGAGAACATTGGATAGGGAATCAGAAAACCTAAATGCTGACCCTGGCTTTGTCTCTAACTTGTTGGGTGAAATGTAATTAATCTGCTTAGTCTTTCTGCTCTGGAGTTCCTCATCTTTAAAGTCAGGGGATTGGATTAATAAACTCCAAGATTCCTGTGGACTCCTCCCCTCTGCTTCCTTGGTTTCCATGGCTCTCTGCTCTCTATATTCTCCTAATATTTCTGGTTCCTCCTTTCTGACAATTCTTCTTCCTATTGTCACATAAATGTAGAAGTCTCTCTAGTGAACTGACATTGACTCTCTTTTTTCTCTAATCCTCTCCTGCAATATTATAATCTCTGTGGTGGACACTGGCATATCACCCAGATCCCCTCCCTTTTTTTCTTTTTTTAAGATTTTATTTTTAAGTAATCTCTACATACAGCGTGAGGCTCCAATTCACACCCCTAAGATCAACAGCTACACACTCCACCACCTGAGCCAGCCAGGCACTCCCTAGATCCCCCCCTTCTATACTGACTTTCCTTTCCTCAGCTGCTGGAAGGTTGGAGGATGACAGTTCTCAGCTGAGTTCCTCTCTGGGAATTGCCCTCATGCAAAGAGAGCCACCTTACCTGAGGTCGCATCCCCTTCTTGAGGAAAGCCATATCCAATGTTTGTTCAGTGTGGGAATGAGAAGAGCCACCCCCCTTGCTTCAAGATGGGATAAATTTGAAGAGCCAGCCATACCTGCTCCAGAATTCTCCTGGTTTCTGTTGTAACTGCATTGCAGTTCAACTCCTCCAGTTCTACAGTGTTGATCCTGAGAGCACACCTCAACAAACCACCTACACAAAAATCTTCATCTCAGTGTCTGTTTCTTGGAGAACCTAACTTAAGACAGTTGGTGCCAGGAGTGGTTCAAGGAAGCCCACGCTAAAATGGGATATTGGAACTGGACCACCCATTTTCCAGCTGGCAGTGAGTACCCCATCACTGGTGGCCCGAGGAACACCTTGGAAGCATATACAGAGACTCTCATCTCCTGCTGCCACAGGTCAAAAAAAGCTTTAGATGGACCCAGACCCTGGACTTAACTGTAAAAGTAACAGAACTCCAAAGAAATTTGAATTCTCCAATCTGCTGTGCACAGGTCAGGGCTCTGAGAAGGAAGAGGTGAAATTCTGAGACTTGAGATGGGAACATTTGGATTGAAGCACACAGAAAACTTGAAACTACAGATCCCCCTAAACTTTCTGGATCAGCAGAAATGGCCCACTGCTCCTGTTAAGGGCAAGTGTCCCCACTTGTTTATAAATAATGCAGAGGCCCCTCAACCTAGATAAGAAATCAAAGGAGGATTTTCAAGAGCAGCCCTGCCACTTGGACAATACAACCCAGCAAACATTATGGTTTCACATATATGAAATCATATGAGATTCACAATGTAGACCCCAAGGGTAGTAGAGTAAGGCTATGCCAACTTCAGTGAAGAATTTTCTACCATTTGAAAAATAGCCCCAAACATGCTAGTGTACTCTGGTAAAGACAGAAGAACTGATTATAGGACATCAAGTGAACATGTGGCCCCGGCTACGTTATTACAAGATTGTTTCTATCAGGCCCATCTATTATGCAATGGAAGTGATAAATCTGGGATCAGGCAAGAGCAGTGTCAGGAGGGCACAGTATGCTGCATGAGCAGGTGATCCAGAACCCCCTGTGATCCACTACTGGTACACTGATGTCTCTCCGTCAGCTCACACCTCCAGCTGCATTGGCATATTCAGGTAATCCACTGGGGCTTTCTTAGGAGTCCCTTACTCAGTTTTGAAGGTAAGTGGACAAGCGCAGCAGCCGTAGTCTAAGAAGTTTGGTAACCAGAGGCTTGCCCACAGGCTGTGGTTACCTACTTTCTATGGGAAGAGGAGTGACATGAGGTAGAAATACATATATATGGGCGGCCTTGGAATGCTTGGCCAGGGGTCTGAAAGTAGAAAGACTAAAAGATAAGGTTGAGGGCCTGGGTCACCCAGACCACCAAGGAAGCCACCCAGATCAGCAGAGGTGCTGGCTGAGGGTAAGGGAACTCTGGAATGGGTAGTGGGGGAGGGAGATCTTGAGTTTCAGTTCTACGAGAAGGCCAGCTACATTAGTGAGGGCTGTGTCCATCCCACCAAACTTTCTCTTATAAGCTTCCCCCAGGAAAGGATACCAGTCAGAATTCTGGAGGTGCTGAACTTGCTGTATAAAGCAAGTGGGTCTGAGTGACATAATAGGTAGACTGTCATGGATGCTATGCTGTATTGCCCAGGCCCTCTGTTCTGGACCAAGGCACTCATTTTCCCAGATACTGGGTGTGTTAGCTGCCAAAAACTCCCAGCTAAGTCTTTCTCCAAGGATTGCTTTCAGCAGATGAGCACTTTCTCCCCCCAAGATCATTTTCCTTGCCTGGCATAAAGTCCAGGGCCCTTGCCCCAAGATGGGACGCATCTGAAGGCCTGTCCCTTCTTCAGAGCCCCCACTGGGTCATCTGAGGCCTCTACTGCAACTGTGCTACTGTTCAGCTCCTCCCACTGCCCATTCCTCCTGCATTTACTCCCACACCGGTGTCCTCCTGAAAGCATATGTCCTATAAAATCCTGCACACCGGGGGCTTGGGGTGTTAGTGTTTAATGGGTACAGTTTCAATTTGAGAAGATTGAAAGTTCTGAAGATGGGTGGTGGTGATGGTTGCACAATAATGTAAATGCATTTAATTCCACTGAACTGCACAGTTAAAAATGGTTAAAATGGTAACACTTATGTTATTCTATTTTACCACAATAAAATTCATGCACATGGATCTCCTTCAGGGTCCTCTTTCCTAAGGAACCTAACCAAACAACCTCTGTGAATATGGCAAAAATTGCTAGCTTCCACCAATATTCATCCTTTCTTTCTTCTTTAGTAATGGAACTCAGCCTGAAACTGCAAGCGGTCTTACCCTTGGCCATAGGATGTGAGACAAGTAACTACAATGTGGGACATGTGACTCAATTGGGCCAATTGGGTGTGATAAGTGATATGGGCCACCTCCTGGTCATGCTCTTAAAGTAATAGGCATGCCCTCCACTTGTCTCTGCTCTTTTCTGCGGGCTGTGCTGCAAATGCAGTGGTAGGAGCTAGAGCCGGAGATGGAAGCCATAGATAGAAGATGACAGAGCCACCCTACCAAACCTAGACTGATTATCTCTGGCTGTTACAGGAGATATAAATCAACCTCTATATTGTTTAAGCCATGGAATTTGAGGTATCTTTGTTACGACAGCTCAGCCTCTATCTTAGCACTTTGATTGACTCCAAAATTCCTCTCATCCTGACTCCTTTTACAAACAGCTCCTTTTTCTTGTCCCCAGTTTTGAGACTCAACATGTCCACACCATAATTTATCCTAATGCCTCCTAAACTATGTTCCTTCTTTGTTCTTTATTTCTAATAATACCACAATTTCCTGCTTATGAAGAAAGAGCACTAAACATTCATGCAGTGGAATACCATTCAGCCATTAAAAAGGAGGAGGAGGTAGCCCAAGATATACTGATGATGGAACCATCCCCAAGATCTGTTGTTAAGTGAAGAAAGTAAAGAGCAGTACAGTGTCTATAATATACCACTATTTGTTTCAGAAAAAAAAAAAGACAACCTACCTCTGTAAATATTTGTATGTACATAGAGTATCTTAGGAAGGATAACCAAAGACTTGAGTTGCTGCTTTATTTATTTTATTTATTTTTAATTTTTTCTCTCTCTCTCTTTTTTTTTAAGTAGTCTTTACATCCAACGTGGGGCTTGAATTCACAACCCAGAGATCAAGAGTTACATGCTCCACTGACTAAGCCAGCTAGGCAACCCTGTTTGACTTGCTGCTCTAGATAGGACAGCTGGGGGACAAGGTGACAGGAAAACTAATTTCTTATATATACCTGTTTGAATTGTGTACTGTGTGCAAAGAGCTGCTAGATTGTACAACCCAAGGATGCACTATTCAAATTCTAATTTGTGCTTTGTCTGGGATTTGTAATTTGTTTGGTATTGTGCTGTGTGCGGCCTGGGCAGCTGTTCACATCACTCCTGTTATTCATGTTTTACATACTCAAGAAAAAGTTCAAAAAAATATGCTTACTCTTTGTTCTATAGTTTAAACAGAATGGCTATTTTCTGAAACTGTCTCAGTTAAAATATCCTAGGATTTCATAAATTTCTGTCTAGATTGTGATTTACATCTCTGTTACCGACCATCAATTTAAAATGAGTTTTTATTATCTTTTAAGAGTTCCCACTCTTAAAAAAAAAAAAAAAAGTTTCCACTCTTTTCAGGAACTTCCTTCAGCACTGAAATGACTAGGCAGCTTTTTCCTCCAAAGAACTCCAAACAAAGATTGGGGAGGCAGAACACTAAAACCTGCCTAAGGGTGTGACCCCCACAAATATCCTCCTCCTGGGAGCTATCAATGATCAATTATTTAGTATGGACTGAGAACTTGAAAAATGTTCTTAACTTTTGATCCTGCAAATTCTGCTACTATGAATTCCCCATGTATCCTAAGGAAAGCATCAGCAATACACGCTAAGGTGTATGTACCAGAATGCTCACTGTGGCTTATTTCTGTTGTCCAAAAACAAACCACAGAGCCATAGATACAGGACTCGTTAAATCTAGTACAGTTCATCTAGGTAATGGAATTCCAGATGTTAGAAGAATAATGAAATGGAAAAATGATTACATTGTGTTGATAAATGATAAAAGCAAATTACAAAGCAGTAGCTAAGGGTATTATCCTTAGACAATCCCAATGTGGTGTTTGTTTTGTTGTTGTTGTTGTTTTAAGTAAGCTCTACACCCAACGTGGAGTTTGAACTCACAACCCTGAGATCAAGAGTTGCATGCTCTGGGGTGCCTGGGTGGTGCAGTTGTTAAGCATCTGCCTTCCGCTCAGGGCGTGTTCCCGGCGTTCTGGGATCGAGCTCCACATCAGGCTCCTCTGCTATGAGCCTGCTTCTTCCTCTCCCACTCCCCCTGCTTGTGTTCCCTCTCTCTAGCTGGCTGTCTCTCTCTCTGTCAAATAAATAAATAAAATCTTTAAAAAAAAAAAAAAAAGAGTTGCATGCTCTGACTGAGCCAGCCAGAAGCCCCCCCCCCTTGCTTTTTAAGAAAAGTGTATAACTATGTCTGGAAAAGATATCCACCAATATGTTAATACTGTTTTTCTTTGGGAGTTGGGCTTATTATAGATTATTTTTAATTTTTTTTGTGCTTACCTGAATTTTCTCAAGTTACAATTAATCCATTTTCTCTTATAATTAAAAAAAAAGTTACCCCCTCCCAAAGTGAATTTGGGGGGTTCTTTGAGCACTTCAATTTGCTCCTCATTAGTCTCATAGTACTCTGAGGCATATATACAAATTTTACTTTTATTTATTTTTTTTAAAGATTTTATTTATTTATGTGACAGAGAGACAGCCAGCGAGAGAGGGAACACAGCAGGGGAGTGGGAGAGGAAGAAGCAGGCCCTCAGCCAAGGAGCCCGATGTGGGACTCGATTCCAGAACACCGGGATCACGCCCTGAGCCGAAGGCAGACGCTCAACGAGTGCGCTACCCAGGCGCCCCATATACAAATTTTAAATGAGGAACATCAATCCTGGGTTATGTAGAGAATTCTTCCAACTTGATCAGGTACTGCAAAGAGGAGGTTAAGAGTAAAGCGGGGCAGATGGTAAGGGAGTGGGGGTGGGTAAAGCAGATTAAATGGTGGTGTTACCTTTGTTGTAAGTTTTCCTTCCAGAAAAGGTAACTTAATTATTTTCTAGCTAAATGAGCTATTTTACATTTGTAGAGATGACAAACTTCACTATTCACCAAGACCATATGCTTTTTGGTATTCATATAGGCTTTGAAGTCTAAAATACATGCTGTTTAGGAATGTTAGTCTAGCCTAGAGAATAATAGCTCTCCCCTAAATAATATATAAGTATCTTTTTAAATTAGCCTTGGCAAGAGGAAATTTTAAAAATAGAAGATGTGGGTCAGAATCAAGTTCTATAAATTAGTACATTCCTTATAAAACATTTATGGATTTGATTGAAGGATTATTTTAGACACATTTGTGTATAGCATAAAGACAAATTAAATGTAAAAAATTTTAATAATGAAAAGGTGAGTCCTAAAAAGACCAGCAGGTGGCATAAATAATTTATTTAATCAAAACTGCCAAGATCTGTATGGTAAAAGATACCTTCCCTGACCTTCCCTCATGAAAAAAAATCTCATGAATATTTAGACCAAAATTCCCAATCAAAGCATCACTAACAAGATTAACTTAGTTATAAATACAAAAATTAAAATTGCAGGAGAAATAGATCTCATAGATATCAACCCAAAGCTAAACTGTGAACTTGTGTGCCCAGACCCATCATTAAACTGAAATACAAAAGACAACATATAATGAGAGTATCTAACCTGATTGCTCCACCCAGACACTTCAGCATCTCTCAAGTAGGAAGAGTGTACTGATATTAGAGACTCAAGAAGGTAATGTTTTTAAAAACTACGTGGGTGTGTACCTGCCCCAGTTAATTACTCTACAGGAACAACATTAAGCCTCTCCTCCTTTCAAATACAACTGGAATGTCCGTCGCAAGGTTCAGTCTTTACTGAGTACTAATAAAGTTCCAAGACACCAACCTATCAGATACCTGTTGGCTGCCAGGATCTGAAATAGGATATTTTCCCCATTCACCAACAAGAAATGTCTCTGCTTACTTTTGTACCTGCTCCCCTGAAAATAGTCCCCATAAGAGAGACACACACCAGAGAGATAGTTGACTGTGTGGTGGGATTGGCCTTGACTTAACACTGGAAGAGGAGACTTTGTCAAGGGTAGTCCTGCAGGTTCTTGATTCTTAGTAGCACATAGAACAGAGGCTCAAGTCTGTGCAGCCAACATATCATCTAAGACCTCCAGTGCAGTGCTTCCTGACCTGGGACCCTCAGCTGGAAGGCCAGGGACCACAAACTTATCACCATACGTTAGAATCCACATATGCGTAGTTTCAAAAAAACTGCACCAAACTCTTAATAATGCTTTCTCTGGAAAGTGAGTTTATAGGAGACTATTTTATGCTCACTATTCTACCTTTACTGCCTAGAGTCATATACATAGTAGGTACTAAATAAATACCTGTTGAATGAATGAGTACTTTCTTTTCATGTTTAAATTTTTTTGAAGTGAGCATGGTATTTCTGAAATCAAAATGAAAATAAAGGTTTTCTGGCACTCTCAAACTCTAAAAGTAAAAAATTACTCTTCTAGAGAATTTTTCCCTGGGTGAAAACCTCATTGCTTTTCTTCCATACTCTTTATTTGTTTTTTGTTTTGTTTTGAAGATTTTATTTATTTATTTTTGCAAGAGAGAGTGAGCGAGCACAAGCGGGGGGGGGGGGGGGGCGCAGGGG
>NC_048221.1:85445761-85595779 GCF_002007445.2 Ailuropoda melanoleuca | reverse complement strand
GGGGGGGGGGGGGTGCAGCAGGAGAAGCAGACTCCCCGCTGGGCAGGGAACAAGATGCAGGATCGATCCCAGGACCCTGGGATCATGACCTGAGCCGAAGGCAGACACTTAACCAACTGAGCCAGCCAGGCGCCCTCCACAGTCTTTATTTGGATGAATTTAATTTTTGAGTGCAAATATTACTCAACATATACAAGCTTGACAAAACCCACCTAACCTAAAGAGTGTCTAAATCAGATAACTATTCAATTATCTGACTCATTTCAGAGACTTTCCAGGTGTCTCCACTACCTGTTTCAGGAAACATGCTCCACTGTTACTGTACTGTTTGCTTTTCTGTGGACACCTTACACACAGCTTCATTTTGAAGCATCGCCTCTTGGGGTCTTGGCCTCTTCCCCACATTAGCCAGGAAGCAATACTGAAAGTCTCCAGTTTTTTCTCAAGTGAGACATTCACTGTGCTAATCTGAGTTCTTTGCAAACAATCATCAGTTTGCATCCCGGGTAGCTAAATATTAATTAGAAGGCAATTGGGGTGGAGGGATGTAGAACAAAGTTTTCTTTAAAACTGTATTGTAAATAATGATTGGAATCCAAGTCCAACCCACAAAAGTTGGATTCACACATAATAAAGTTGAAACCACTCAGATTTTGGTATATATATATAGTAGGCACTCAGTATGTGTTTGCTGGATGAATGAATATTGATGGGCCATCTGGATGGCTCAGTTAGTTAAGCAGCTGCCTTGGGCTCAGGTCCTCATCCCAGGGTCCTGGGATCGAGTCCCACATTGGGTTCCCTGCTTAGCAGGGAGTCTGCTTCTCCCTCTCCCTCTGCCTCTGCTGCTCCCCCTGATTGTTCTTTCTTCCTCCCTCTCTCTCTGTCAAATAAATAAATAAAATCTTTAAAAAAAAAAAAGAAAAAGAGAAAGAAAAATCCATATAGTAGGGGGAAAAAGGATACAGTTGCTGTCTCAAACTATTTGGTTTCTGGGGCACCTGGGTGGCGCAGTGTCTGCCTTCGGCTCAGGGCATGATCCCAGAGTTCTGGGATCAAGCCCCACATCAGGCACCTCTGCTGGGAGCCTGCTTCCTCCTCTCCCACTCCCTCTGCTTGTGTTCTCTCTCTCGCTGGCTGTCTCTCTCTGTCAAATAAATAAATAAAATCTTAAAAAAAAAAAACCCAAACTGTTTGGTTTCTGCAAGAGTTTGGATATTGAGGATTATTGCGTTATTTGCAAGGACATATTTGGTTCCTGAGTTAAAATAGTGAGTGGTCTGTTATTTAGAAAGGCTTTTCTCTCTCTGAGACCAGATACTCAATTAAATTTTTTCTAGATTTAATGGATTTATTTAATTTTTAATCTGTCTAGAATTTATTTTGGTCTGAGTTATGAAGTGGGCACCGGACCCACATTCCTCACCCACAGAGTTTGTGAGCATAAGATGGTTATGGTTTTATACCATTAAATTTGGGGTAGTTTGATACAACAATAGAAACCAGAATATAAAGCATGACACATTCAAAGAACCCAAAAGAAGGTGGTATGGCAGACCAACGTGGGCTCTTACTGGATACCTGAAGTAACAACCATCTCTGCTGCTTTCTACCATGAGAAGTCCAAAATCAGATAAAGAGAATGGCAAGATCATCCGAAGCATGTGTGGTTGGGAAAATTATGGTGACGTGGTTTATGCCTCTCTATAATCCCTAAACCGAGCAAAACACATTATTCATTTTCAGTCTCTCCCATTTACTATACAGATAAACAGAGAGGTCTCTGGTTCCACCCAAGTTTGCTTTACATCAGGCTTCCTTATAGCGCAGAGCCCCACCCTGAGCAACAACCCAACAGATGTCTCAGCTGCCTCCTCGTGCTCCTGTTCCGCAGCCTGCTAACGCCAGGCCACCACTGCACACCCTGGCCATGGTTCCGTCCCACCTCCAGCAAAGCTATCTTCCTGTTAGTTGCCCTAGTTCCCCGAACACTGGAGAAAACAAAGCGAAAAATGTAGTTTCTTTTGGCCCAGATATGATTCCCCTGTTCCCTGGGCCATTCTACAATGGTATCTATTTCAAGGACACCCTGCTGTGGCTCACTCTACCCTATATTGATTGTATGGCTTTGCATGAATTGTAAATCAGGAGGCATTAGATCTTTAGGGCATTTGCACATGGTTTTCACTGTGGAATGCACTCAGGGTGCAGGGCAAATGCCTGCTGACCCCATGTTTATTTTTTCAGCTGGTGATTGAAACTCTGGCCCAGTTATAATAGATGGGAATGCCAAAGTCTTGTCCATTTTCAACTTTAGTGCAAATCTTGCATTGAATAGGAGTCATATTTCTACTCTCAGCATGTAAAATAAAAGTAACTGTCATGTATGTGTTTCCAAAGTAAATATCGTTGTGTTTAGCCCTCCCACCTCCACCCCATAGAACAGTTTTTTTATTTAAAGACATGAACATGGAAAAATAATATTCCAGGGCTTCTCTGGGAATGTTATTAATATCTCCAAGAATGGGGGGCACCTGGGTGGCACAGTCGGTTAAGCATCTGACCCTTGATTTAGGCTCAGGTCCTGATCTCAGGGTCGTGAGATCAAGCCCTGCATGGGGCTCCACACTGAGCGCCGAGTCTGCTTAAAACTCTGTCCCCCACCCCCGCATGCTCTATCTCTCAAATAAATAAATAAATTTTAAAAATATATATCTCTAAGAATGGGCAGACCCGTGAGCATGTACTGTTGGCCGATACACTGGGTGTGAAGCAGTTCCTTACAGTAGTGCACGCTTTGAGGAAATCTGCAAGGAGGTGAAGGCCTAAATCAAGAAGATCAGTTACAACTCTGAGGTTGTCATCTTTGTGCCCATCTCAGGCTGGCATGGGGACAACATGATGGAACCCAGCACCAAGATGTCCTTGTGCAGAGGCTGGAAGATCACCAGGAAGGAAGTAAACATGGTGGCCATGAAACTGCTAGAAGCATCATGCCCCCTTCCTGCCCTATGGACAAGCCCCTGCGGCCACCTCTACAGAACGTATACAAGATGGAAGGCATCAGCATTGGTGCCCATGGACCGGGTGGAAACAGGCTTCCTCAAGCCAGGCATGGTGGTGACCTTTGCCCCCTACAACATGGCCACGGAGGTCAAGTCTGTAAAGATGCACCATGAGGTGGCTGAGGCCCTGCCAAGTGACAATGTGGGCTTCAAAGTGAAGACTGTGTCAGTGAAGGACATCAGGTGGGGCTATGTGGCAGGAGATAGCAAGAATGATTTGCCCTTAGACGTGGGGAACTTCATTTCCCAGGTGATCATTCTCAACCACCCTGGCAGCATTGCAGCTACTCACCCGTTCTGGACTGCTGCCCGGCAGACATCAGGGAGAAGACTGGCGCTCAGGCAAGAAGCTGGAAGACAACCCAAAGCCCCGAAGTCTGGGGATTCAGCCATCATTCAGATAATTCCATGAAAGCTCATGTGTGTGGAAAGCTTTGGTCGCTTTGGTCGCCCTTTGGTCGCTGTGTGTGACATGAGGCAGACAGTGGCTGTTGAGGTCCTCAAGGCTGTGAAGAAAACAGCAGCAACTGGTGGCAAAGTCACCATGTCTGCCATGAAAGCGGCCAGGAAGTGAGTGGTGACAGCAACTTCAGGCCTTTCCAGGACGGGGGCTGCCTAGGAGGAGCCACAGCTGGAAAAGAAGGTCTCAAAGAGAAGCCTTGGACTTACTCTTCTCTTGCCTGAACTATCTTAAACATGTCCCCTGCGAATGCAGTTTTCTTTTTGCTGATGAGTTTGAAGCATGGGAATAAAGCACAGCAAGTCTTCCTTTGGGTGGCTGGGGGGGGGGGCAGGCTTTTCTTTTGATTATAAGACTTTTAAAAAAAATTTTATTTATTTTAAGTAATCTCTGTACCCCACATAGGGCTCCAACTCCCAACCCTGAGATCAAGAGTCACATGCTCTTCCAACTGAACCAACCAGGCACCCCGTAATTATAAAGTCTTTCAAAAAATTATTCTACTCTGTACCCTGTGACCACTGTTCTGCCTGTAGTATCCTACACCTCCTTAGCTGAATAATATACTCCTTTTCTATGTATTAATCATTTAATAAATATTGACTGAGTGCCTACTGTGAGCCAGATATTGGGGATTCAAGGGTGCTCAAGATAGACAAAATAGAGGTTCTTTCCTTAATGACACCTATATTTAGGTTCAGGGAGACAGTAAACAAGTAAATACATAGATGAGGTAATGTTTGTTTGTTTATTTATTTATTTTAATATTTTATTTATTTATTTGAGAGAGAGAGAATAAGCAGGGAGGAGGGGAGAAGGAGAGGGAGAAGCAGGCTCCCCGCTGAGCAGGGAGCCCCATGCAGGGCTCGATCTCAGGACCCTGGGATTATGACCCGAGCAGAAGGCAGCCACTTAACCAACTGAACCATTCAGGCACCCCTATTTATTTATTTATTTACTTACTTATTTAAGTAATCTCTACACCCAATGTGAGGCCCAAACTCACAGCTCAAAGATCAGAGATCAAGAGTCGCATGCTCTACCGATTGAGCCAGCCAAATGCCCCAGATAAGGTAATTTTACATTGAGAAAAATGCTTTGAAGAAAATAAGCATGGGTAATGAACAACGGACGTCACTTTAGGTAGAGAATGCCTCTCAGACCCAGAACCTACAAAGGAGCCAGTCATGCAAACAGTCTGGAGCAAGACCTGCAGGCAGAGGAAACAGCAAATACAGAAGCCCAAGGGTTTGGAAAGAGGTTGGAAGTCAGAATGGAGCTGGGGAGGAAGGCAAAGGCCAGATCAAGCAGGACCTTATGGGCTTCTCCACTGAGGTGATTTTTCCAAGGGAGTGACATGATCAGATCTATATTTTTTAAGTATAAAAGCTTAATTTGGCTGATGTGAGGAATGGGTGGGAAGTAGTTTGGGTCTAATTCAGGAAGGTGGAAACCAGTCACAAGACTGCAACCATCCATAAGAAGAGTCTGCTTCTCTTGTGCTATCAGCAAAATGTATGTTTTGAGTGTTTTTTAGGTAGTGGTCACAGATTTGGATTGATTAATTCACATGCATTGTTGGCTACTACTGGTTGGCTAGTCGGTACACTTCTCTTAACACCTTTGGTTCTGTGTCTCTCCAGCTGAATGAATCACCATCTTGAACCTCGGAAAATGCAGTAAACATATTAATTCAATGCACAAATGTTTCGAGCACCTGATACGTGTGAGGCACTGTGTTAAGATTTGGATATTTGAGGGGCACCTGGGTGGCTCAATCTTAAGTGCGGCCCCTGGAATCAAGCCCCGAGTCGGGCTCCTGCTCAGCAGGGAGTCTGCTTCTTGCTCTCCCACTGTCCCTCCCCGCACCTCCCCTCCCCAGCTCTTGCTCTTGCTCTCTTTCTCTCAAATAAATAAATAAATAAAATCTTAAAAAAAAAAAAAAAAGAGTTGGATATTCAAAAATAAATGACACTTGGTCACAGCTCTCCAGGAAACTACAGTCTGAGAACAAGAAAGCAGCCTACAAGAAACAAGTAAATCAGAAACAAGGTGCTGTGAGTAGAATAAACCCCCAGAGCCCTGGGAGCAGAATGATTTTACAGATCTCTAGATGAGCTGAGGGGAGAAGATTCAGAAAGACTCAGCTTATGTCAGAAATGAAAAAAGAATTTGTATCCTCCCCTTCATTTAATCTATGCAGCTCTCCCTGGAGTGGAGCCCCTGCACCTGATGTGCTGGTGTGATTTTTCTTTTTACTTCCTGGTATCTGGAATGACAGAATCCAGTGAAAAAGAGAGGTCCTCTCCGGGTGCCAGGGTGGCTCAGTTGAGGGTCCAACTCTTGGTTTCGGCTCAGGTCATGCTGTCACGGTTGTGGGATCAAGCTCCACGTCAGCCTCCACCCTCAGTGGGGAGTCTGCTTGATTCTCTCCCTCTGCCCCACGCCCCACTTGTGCTCTCGCCCACTCTCTAAAATAAATAAAAAACCTTTTAAAAAAAGAAAGGTCCTCTGGCTTCAAAGAAGTTTAGAGCCAGCTCATTCATAAAAAGTGATTTCTCCAAACAAAATAGTTTCCACAATGCAGTATCACACGCCCTTCCCTTGTCAAATAAAAACTTCCACGAGTCATGACATTTAAAAAATACCTTAAATAAAAAACATATGGAGGGGTGCCTGGGTAGTTCGGAGAGTTAAGCATCTGCCTTTGGCTCAGGTCATGATCCCAGGGTCCTGGGATCAAGCCCCGCATCGGGCTCCCTGCTGAGCAGGGAACCTTCTTCTTCCTCTCTGGCTTCCTGCTCAATGGAGAGTCTGTTTCTCTCTCCCTCTGCTGCTCCCCCTGCTTATGTTCTCTCTCCTCTCTCTCTCTCTGTGTCAAATAAATAAAATTTTTAAAAAAGAAACAAACATATGGAAAATTCCTTTTGAAGAGGGGCCCCTCCCCAACATGACAGCAAGCTAGAGACTGAGATCTGCCACCCTCTTTTGCTCTTAGCACTTCCACGTACACGTCTATAAAGCAGAATTGAAACCTGTAGCAGTTTTCAACCCTGGCCACCCAAGGAGCTTTAGAAAAAATATTAATGCCTGGATCCCAGCCTCAGAGATTCTTATTTAATTGGTCTGAGGTATATCCTCAGCATCAGTATATTTTAAAACCTCTTTTCAGGTGATTCTAATGTCAAGCCAGGATTGGGAACTACTGGTCTGCTAGCCCCTCGAAGAGTTACACTCACCGCCAGAGACTAAACTATAGACTCAAAGTATAGCAATTTGTTTCCCCAGATTACCTCTGGTTCCCCAATCACGTACTCCTATAGCTCCCCACACTTTTCCTTCTTGGGATTTAAATGGTTTGCAATTGTGTGCGTGTGTGTATGTGTGTGTGTGTGTACATATGTGTGTAAAAAAGTGAGAGAGAGACATTCCTGGACTAACGTTAGTCTTCTCGTTGGAATATAAGCTTCCTGAGGGCAAGGCATTTGTGTACCAAGGCAGTACAGTATTGTGGTTAAAAATATAAGTTCTACAGGGCGCTTGGGTGGCTTAGTCAGTGAAGCCGCTGCCTTCAGCTCAGGTCATGATCCCAAGGTCCTGGAATCGAGCCCTGCATCAGGCTTCCTGCTCAGTGGGGAGTCTGCTTCTCCCTCTCCCTCTGCCTGCTGCTCCCCCTGCTTGTGCTCTCTCTCTGTCAAATGAATAAATAAAATCTTTTAAAAAATATATAAGTTCTAGTGTGAATCTGCATTGGAATTCCAATTCCATCACTTGCTAGCTGTGAGGCCTTGGATAAATTTCTTTATTATCTGTATCTCAGTTTCCTCAGGTACAAAATGGGATTGTTGCAAAATCAGAGTGGTTGTAAGAATTAGATGTGTGGTGATTTTAAAATATGTCTGCAAATCTTTAGCACTCTTCCCTTCGAAACGTGAGCTGAAATTTTCTTCCCTTGACTGTGAGTGGGCTAAACAACTAACAAATCGAATATGACAAAAGTGATAGTGTCTTTGAGATTAGGACATAAAAGACATTATGCTTTGGATCACTTGCTCTAGGGGAAAGTCACCTGCCTTCTTGTGAGGACACTCAATCAGCCAATGGAGAGGCCATGTAGTGAGGAGCTGAGACCTCCTGCCAACAGCCCTGTGAGGGAGCCATCTTGGAAGTAGATCTTTCATTCATAGTTAAGCCTTCAGATGTCTACAGTCCCTGCTGATATCCTGACAGAAACCTCCTGAGAGACGCTAAACCAGAACAAACCTACTAAAGCACTCCAGAGTTTCTAACCTACAGAAAATGTGATAATAAATGCTTGTTGTCTAAACCATTGTGCTTGGGCCCCTAGGTGGCTCAGTCAGTTAAATGCCTGCCTTCGGCTTAGGTCATGTTCCCAGGGTCCTGGGATCGAGCTCCACATCAGGCTCCCTGCTCCTCAAGGAGCCTGCTTCTCCCTCTCCCTCTGCCACTCCCCCTGCTTGTGCGTGCTCTCTCTCTCTCTCTCTCTGTCAAATAAATAAATTAAATCTTTAAAAAAAAAAACAACATTGTGTTTTAGGGTGATTTTTAACACAGCATTAGAGAACTAATACAAGATGATAATGATGAAGTATGTAAACATACTTAGTAAATATTCAGTAAATGTTAGCCATTGTTGTTGCTGCTATGTTCTCCTTTGTATCCTTAGCACCTAACACCTGCTACCTGATAGGAGCTCAGTATACAGCATGTGAGTAGATGAGTAAATGAATGGACACACATAGTAAAATGAAGGGTTGAGGCAATCATCCATGGCAATTGGTTCTGAAGTTACTTGAGAAAGGACATTTCAAAATACATATTACCCCATATTACCAATCAGGGTTGAATCAAGAAAATACAAACTACTTTGGGTATTTCATTTTTTTAAGTTTTTATTTAAATACTAGTTAGTTAACATATAGTGTAATATTGGTTTCAGGTGTAGAATTTAGTGATTCATCACTTACATATAACACCCAGCTCTCATCACAAGTGTCCTCCTTAATACCCACCACTCATTTAGCCCATTCCCCACCCACCACCCCTCCATCAACTCTCAGTTTGTTCCCTATAGTTAAGACTCTTTTTTTTTTTAAAAGATTTTATTTATTTATTTGACAGAGATAGAGACAGCCAGTGAGAGAGGGAACACAAGCAAGGGGGAGTGGGAGAGGAAGAAGCAGGCTCATAGCGGAGGAGCCTGACGTGGGGCTCGATCCCACAACGCCGGGATCACGCCCTGAGCCGAAGGCAGACACTTAACCGCTGTGCCACCCAGGTGCGCCCCCCATAGTTAAGACTCTTATGGTTTGCCTCCCTCTCCTTTTTTTCTCTTCCTTCCTCTATGTTTATCTGTTTTGTTTCTTAAATTCCATATATGTGTGAGATCATACAGTAATTGTCTTTCTCTGACTGACTTATTTCACTTAACATAATACACTCTAGCTCCATCCACATCATTGCAAATGGCAAGATTTCATTCTTTTTGATGGCTGAGTGATATTCCATTATATATATATACACCACATCTTCTTTATCTGTTCATCTGTCGATGGACGTTTGGCTCTTTCCATAGTTTGGCTATTGTGGATAATGCTGCTGTAAACATCAGAGTGCATGTACCTCTTCGAATCAGTATTTTTGTACCCTTTGGGTGAATACCTAGTAGTGTACTTGCTGGATCATAGGGTACTTCTGTTTTTAACTTTCTGAGAAACCTCCATACTGTTTTCCAGAGTGGCTGCACCAGTTTGCATTCCCACCAACAATGTAGGAGGGTTCCCCTTTCTCCACATCCTCACCAACATCTGTTGTTTCCTGTGTTAATTTTAGCCATTCTGACAGGTGTGAGGTGGTATCTCACCATGGTTTTGATTTATATGTCCCCAGTGATGAGTGATGTTGAGCATCTTTTCATGTGTCTATTAGCCATCTTTATGTCTTCTTTGGAAAAATGTCTATTGATGTCTTCTGCCCATTTCTTAACTGGATTATTTGTTTTTTGGGTGTTGAGTTTGATAAGTTCTTCATAGATTTTGGATACTAACCCTTTATCAAATATGTCATTTGTCCTCTTCTCCCATTCCATGGTTGTCTTTTATTTTTGTTGATTGTTTCCTCCACCATGCAGAAGCTTTTTATCTTTAAGTCCCAATAGTTCATTTTTGCTTTTGTTTCCCTGGCCTCAAGAGACATGTCTAGTAAGAGGTTGCTACAGCTGAGGCCAAGGGAGTTGCTTTCCTTGTTTTCCTCTAGGATTTTGATGGCTTCCTATCTCCCACATTTAGGTCTTTCATTTCTTTTATCCATTTTGAATTTATTTTTGCATATGGTGTAAGAGTGGTCCAGTTTCACTCTGTTGCATGTTACTGTCCAGTTTCCCCAAAATATTTGTCAAAGAGCATGTCTTTTTTCCATTGGATAGTCTCTCCTGCTTTATTGAAGATTAGTTGACCATGTAGTCATGGGTCCATTTCTGGGTTTTCTATTCTGTTCCATTGATCTATGTGTCTGTTTTCATGCCAGTACCATATTGTCTTGATGACTATGGCTTTGTAATATAGCTTGAAGTCCAAAATTGTGATGCCTCCAGCTTTGTTTTTCTTTTTCAAGATTGCTTTGGCTACTCAGGATCTCTTGTGGTTCCATACTTCGGGTATTTCAGAGGGAATTTAATATTAGGAATTGGTTACATAGGCAATGGAAGAATTGAGAAACCAAACAGGGAGGAATGAGGCAACCTAGAGATTAGCCAGAGCAGGAAGCCTATGTTATTTCTAGAGCTAAAGGGACAATGAGAGGAGGTGGTATGGCCACAGTCCAGAAGTTGGAGCCATCCATTGTGAGACCCCAGAAGGAGAGTTGTTGGGCCAGAACCATGAAAGAGAAGCCACTTGAATCACACAGAGATAAAGAGAAAGAAATACCTTGGTTTCTTTCTTTCTCTTGCCCTCCAGTCTTTTACCAGTGCATCCCGTTGGCCAAATCTCCTAGAAAGCCAGCTAGCAAAGGAGCCTTGGGAAATGGAAGTATTTCCTATGAAATAGATCAGAGCAGGAGAGGGCAAGAAATGGATCAAAGAGCAAAAATTATGTGTACATAGTAATATTTATAATAATATATATGTATACATGTGTTTATGTATATATGTGTGTATATGTGTATATAAATATATAGATATAATTCCACATATGAGTAAGGTCATATAATAATTGTCTTTCTCTGATTGACTTATATTGCTTAGTATAATACCCTCTAGTTTCATCCACATCGTTGCAAATGGCAAGTTTTCATTTTTCTGATGGCTGAGTAGTAGTCCACTTTGTGTGTGTGTGTGTGTGTGTGTGTGTGTGTGTGTGTGTGTGTGTGTATCACATCTTATTTATCCATCTGTTGATGGACATCTGGGCTCTTTCCATATTTTAGCTATTGTGGACATTGCTACTATAAACATTGGGGTGCAGTGCCCCTTCAAATCACCATTTTTGTGCACCTGGGTGGCTCCATTGTTAGGTGTCTGCCTTCGGCTCAGGTCATGATCCTGGAGTCCCAGGATTGAGTCCCAAGTCAGGCTCCCTGCTCAGCAGGGGGTTCTGCTTCTCCTTCTGACCTTCACTCCACTTGTGCTCTCTCTCTCAAATAGATAAATAAAATCTTTTTTAAAAAATCACTATTTTTGTATCTTTGGGATAAATCCCTAGTAGTGCAATTGCTGGGTCATGGGGTAGCTCTATTCTCAACTTTTTGAGGAAGCTCCATACTGGTTTCCAGTATGGCTGCACCAGCTTGCATTCCCACCAGCAGTGTAAGAGGATTCCCCTTTCTCTGCATCCTCGCTGATACCTGTTGTTTCCTGAGTTGTTCATTTTAGCCATTCTGACAGGTGTGAGGTGGTATCTCATTGTGGTTTTGATTTGTATTTCCCTGATGCTGAGCGATGTTGAGAATTTTTTTCACATGTCTGTTGGCCATTTGTATTTCTTCTTTGGAGAAATATTTATTCATGTCTTCTGCCCATTTCTTGATTGGATTATTTGTTCTTTAGGTGTTGAGTTTGAAAAGTTCTTTATAGATTTTGGATACTAGTCCTTTATCTGATAAGACATTTGCAAATATCTTCTCCCATTCTGTCAGTTGTCTTTTGGTTTTGTCGACTGTTTCCTTTGCGGTGCAGATTTTTATCTTGATGAAGTGCCGAAAGTTCATTTTTGCCCTTGTTTCCCATATGTGGAATTTAAGAAACAAAATAGAGGATCATAGGGGAAGAGAGGAAAAAATAAAACAAGACAAAACCAGAGAGGGAGACAAACCATAGGAGATTCTTAATCATAGGAAACAAACTGAGGATGGCTGGAAGGAAGGGAAGTGGGAGATGGGGCAACTGGGTGATGAGCATTAAGGAAGGCACATGATATAATGAGCACTGTGTATTATGTAAGACTGATGAATCATAGACCTCTACCTCTGAAACTAATAATACATTATATGTTAATTAATTGAATTTAAATAAAAAATAAAAAATTTAAAAAAGAAAGAAATACTAGATGTAAAATAATAATAATAAATATATAGATATACAGACAGAAAATGATAAAGCAAATGTGGAAAATAACCAACACATACCAAAAAAGAAAAAGATAAAAACATTATTTTATTTTATAGATTTAAATGTAAAGTATTTATACTTTTTGTACAATTAATAAGAACACATATTAAGAGGCACCTGGGTGGCTCAGTTGGTTAAGTGTCTGCCTTTGGCTTAGGTCATGATCCCAGGGTCCTGGGATGGAGTCTCTCATTGGGCTTCCCGCTCAGCAAGGAGTCTGCTTCTCCCTCTCCCTCTGCTGTTCTCCCTGCTTGTGTGCTCTCTGTCTCTCAAATAAATAAAATCTTGAAAAAAGAAAAATAAGAAAAATAAGAAAAGAAAGACAACCTTTTGGCCAAATCTGAAAGAGGGCCAGCATGGTGTCTTCCAATCTCTGGCAAGCCGCATGCACAGTGTCTGCAACTTGCAGCAGATGGCCAGGGACATTCCTGCAGCTGCTGACATCTTCAGTTCTCCACCCACAAACCTCTGGAAGGTGAAGATGGAAAGGAACAGCCTGGCAGGATTTACAGAGATTCCAATACTCTTAGTTCCCTTCCCCAGTGACGAGTCTCAAAATGAAAGACACTAGACCAAGAGAAGAACTTTGAGAAATCTAAGACATTTGTAAATGTAAGAAGATAAAGGAAGTATGATTCACTTGGCAAGTAGATAACCTTAAGTTATCTAGTAAAGTATAAAAATGTGGGATGGCCTCCAAAGAGGCCATCAGCATATTGTAAATTAAATTTCCTGAAAGATCATCTGGGATTAAACTGGTACCCAGAGTACATGAACTTCATATAGGGGCAAATAGCTTTGTCTGCTGTAGATTGAGAACATTAATCTAGAAGTTTTTTCTAAAATCAAGATGTAACATCTGAAAGCAAGGCTCAAAAATTCTATTAGCTACTATTTACCAATCTTTCAGAAAATAATGGGCACCCAAGGAAAAATGTACAAAGAAAACAAACAGGCAGTTTACTAAGAAGAAATGCAAAATGCCAAAAAAGATCATTTTTTAAACCTGCCTAATAATAAAAAGAAATACAAATTTATGCATGACAAAATACCTTTTTTATTAATCAAATTGGCATTCTAAGTAAACTCTTTGCCTACATGGGGCTCAAACTCATGACCCCAAGATCAAGAGTCACATGCTCTACTGACTGAGCCAGCCAGGTGCCCCAGGGCAAATTGCTTTCTAAAAAAATTTAATACCCAGTGTTAGTAAAGGTGGGACAAAGGAATGTACATACTTATTATATATATCAAGAAAGAGCATAAATTGGTGCTTTCTAGAGTGTAATTTTCCCGAATAGTGTTTTTTTCCCTAAACAGAAAGAGCTGGAGATACTCCTTAGGAAGCACAGGAGGGGCGCCTTGGGAAGCTGAGGCCCCCGCCCAGAAGACAGAGTCAATAAGAGATGTAGAGAATGCAGGGTTTGGACAATACAGGAAATTTTGAGAGAGAATTTAGGAATTGGGAGACTCAGGAAATACAGTGAGCATAGGAATCCTAGGATGCTTCCTGATTTAGGAAAAAGGAAACTCAGACTTTAACTTCTAAAATTGATAACGATGAAAGTACTCCTAGTCATTCTTAGTATGCACCCTGAGTTCAGTTGGCCGGCTAGATCTTCTCCTCTAAATTAGTTTCATTAAACATTTTTCCAAAATTATGTTACTAAAGTCTGAAAAGGACCTTAAGCACTCTAAACCTAGGAGACTATTTACATACCTAACCAAGAGATCATCCATAAGAAAAAATCTGGGCTTTTTTTTTTTTTTAAGTTCATTTGAATACAACCAGACCTCAAGTAGTACCAATTTATGTGGACTTCTAAAGGACAAAGAGAATGCAATTTATTTGGGGTCAAAAAACTTCCCTGGACCACTCATTCTCTGCCTGGGCCTCCGAGATACCCCAGCCCCACCACTTCCAGACCCTGTCCAGAGGTTGTCCTTTCCCAGAATACTCAGAGGTAGGACGCTGAGGGGCAGGGCCTGTCCTCGACATCCTCAGAACTGTAGCCTAGCACAAACCTCTACTCCGAAAGAAAAATCTGAATTACAAGTTTGACAGAAAAATCTCCATTCATACTGAACTGTAATCAGAAACCTAAGCCATTCTTACATCTTGGAAGAGAGAAACCGGATTTCCCAAAGAAATGCTTGAAGAAATCAATTCCTCAAAACTGAAATTGTTACCCTCAATCTGGGAAATTTAATTTCATGCTTCCAAATGGATATGATGCTTTGTTTTGCAGGGCACACATAGCTCTAATTATACGGAAACTGTGCAAGAAGGAACCACATGGCAATCATCATGCAGTTGGAGAGTAATTATTGGTTCCCTTCTGTTGTCTAAACCACAGCCACAAATAAAATATTAAAATTGTAAATAATATAGTAATTAATCTGTTAACTCTTTGGGCAGTGTTTTTACCAGGTGTAGAGGCCTTGAAAGAGGGAAATATTTAATCATAAAAATTTCAAGCCTCAATTTTCCAAAACAAAAGGACTTCAAAACAGAAGGAAAAAATCCTAAGATCTACACAGTATCTAGTTAAAAAAGAAAAACCCGAACTGCCGGTTTTTTGCCTTAAAGAAACTGTAAAGTATTAAGATATCCAACTTTGGGGGCAACGGAGCCAGAATGTTAGTCAACCCTGTTAATTTTGCTAATTCATTCAAAATAAAAAGGTTCCCAACCTGGAAAATGGGATCCGTCAACGCTGATTTGACAGTTGAGGTGCTTACTGTGTAAGCCTGCCTCAGGAGCTGTCTCCCTCAACTGCTTTTGCCTTTCTCCTTGCTCCTCAGATACTCATTATTCAACAAATATTTGTATGAAGAGCCTACTAAAATGTCAGGTAAGGAGACTTCTAGAGAATTTCTTTGATCCCTCCAATTGCCTGGTGCAGTGCTAAGCACAGAATCGAACATAGTCCCAAAATGGGTCATGACAGGAAATTGTAAGATCGCTGCCATAAGTTTCACGCCAGCTGTCTCATCCACTGATTACATGAAGCAGTCAGTTTTCACTCTCGGAGTGTCTACCCCGGCCAAGAACTGTCGATCGACAGAGCCAATCAAGTTGGCATTAGCCTTTTGGAATGTGAAGCTAGGAGAAGTTAGACTTTTCTGTCGAAGTCTGCCTCTGATTTTGTGTCCTGGGCAGGCAGCATACATTAACAGGGCACCAAACTTGGCAGAGACGTGCATCATAGACGTGCATAGGAGTCGAGAGACTAAAAAACATAGTTCCGATGCTGTAAGAGTTTACAGTTAAGCTACAGATTAAGAATTTTTGTGCTGTTGTCAATTATATTACAATAAAAAAAGAAAGAAGAATTTGGGTGCTGGAAAGGATGTTAGGGATAAAGAGATCAGCAAATAGGATTCTCAAGTCCCATACTCTTGGGGTGGTCAGTCACTATGAATGCCCACATCCGTCCCCTACCAGTCACAGAGGGTCTGCTTATACCCAAAGACTACATAAGTGTTTGCTGCCATTTTACATAGGTTATTCCATGTTATTGTGTAGGTAAAGCGCATATTAATTTCAAAAGGGACAAAAAGGTATAGAGGAAAATATTTCCCCACCACTCCTGGTCCCCAGCCATCCAATTCCCCATCTCAGAAGTAACCCATAATACAATTTTCTTGCATGTAATTGTAGAGATGGTTTGTGCATCTATGAGCATGTGTGTGTGGAGGAAGATATGGGGGTAGATATGTGCAAAATAGTATATTATGACTACTATTCTGCTCCTTGATTTTTTCACTTAATTTGGAGATTATAATTTTGGAGATCCCATGTCAGAATTTATAGGCTTCCTTATTTTTTAAATTTAATTTTCTAGTAAGATGTTTGTCACATGATCCAAAACTATAAAAATAAAAGTTTCTCTCTCACCCATGTCTCCAGTCACCAAGAACTAATCTTTATTATTTGTTCTTATAACTTTCTAGTATTTCTTTGTGTTTATGCTTATAAGCCAACAAACTTCTTTTATTTCCCATATTTTTACACAAAAGGCAGAATACTATACGTAACTCTTCTGCACTTCCCTTTTGTCATTTAACAATATATCTTTGCAGAACTCTACATTTCAGGTTGTGGACAGCCCCTTCCTTCTTTTGTAACAACAGTTCAATAGTATTCTATTGCACATTGTACCATAATTGATTTGCTCTTACAAGTAATGCTGTCAGTTACTGTGCAATTCCCTACATGTGCTAGTATTTGTAGGCTAAATCTCGAGAAGACAAACTGATGGGTCAATGGATATTTGCATTTGTAATTTTGATTTTAATTTCCATTTCTCTTAAGAATGAGTGCATATTTTCATTTGTGCAAGCACGATTTGTATTGCCTTTTCTGTGAGCTACGTTTTTATATCCTTTGCTCTTTTATATCCTTTACCCAATACTAGGTCCTTGGTCTTTTAATGATGGGTTTGTGGGAGTTTTTACATATCAGAGAAATTAACCTCCATGCAATGCATCGCACACCTTTTTTCCCAGTTTGTTGTTGGTCATTGACTCTTGTTTTTTACTTTTTTTTCATGCAGCATATTTATTTTTGGTAGGCTTCACGCCCAACATAGGGTTTGAACTCAGGACCCTAAGATCAAGAGTTGCATGCTCTACTGACCATGCAGCATAAATTTATTTTCACATCATACATGTATTAACTTTTTGAGAGATTCTGGGTTTATGTCTTCATGAGAAAGGCCTTTCCCCCCAGGAGCCTATACCAGAATAGCTCACATACTTTGCTCCAGTAATTCCATGGTTTTATTTTCTATATTTAAATCTTCAATCCAACTGGAACTTACTCTGATTAAAAAAAAAAAGTTAAATTGGGGGACACATGACTGCTTCGGTCAGTAGAGCGAGCAACTCTTGATCTTGGGTCATGAGTTCAAGCCCCATGTTGGGTGTAGAGTTTAATCTAAAAATAAAAGCAGATTCTAAAAGGTTAAGTTGGGGGGCGCTGGGTAGTGCAGTCGTTAAGCGTCTGCCTTCGGCTCAGGGCGTGATCCCAGCGTTCTGGGATTGAGCCCCGCATCAGGCTCCTCTGCTGGGAGCCTGCTTCTTCCTCTCTCACTCCCCCTGCTTGTGTTCCCTGTCTCGCTGGCTGTCTCTATCTCTGTCAAATAAATAAATAAAATCTTTAAAAAATAATAATAAAAGGTTAAGTTGGGATCCATTTTACTTTTTTCTAGATAGCTACCCAGTGGTCCTAAAATCATTATTGAATAATCCATATTTTCCCCAGTTTATAAATGTTACTTTATAATATATTAAATTTCTCTATGTATTTGAGCCTATTCCTTTACATGCTGTTTTTATCCTTTGATCTGTATATCTATACAGGCATTAGTGCCATAGACTGAATTACTGAAGCCTAATAATATGGCTTGACATCTAGTAAGACAGTCTCCCCTCAATATTCTTCCTGTTCAGAATTTTCTTGGCTATTCTTGCTTTTTTATTTTTCCACATGAACTTTAGAATCAGTTTGTCAAGTTCCCAGAAAAATAATCCTCTTGGTATTTTTATTGGGATTGTGGTAAATAGTTTTAGATTAATTTAGTGAGAATTGATATCTTTATGATGTTGAGTCTTCATTCCAAGAACATGGCAGTCCTATCTGTAAAGCCTTTTCTTTTTTTTTTTTTAAGATTTTGTTTAGTCATGAAAGACAGAGATAGAGAGAGGGAGAGGCAGAGGCAGAAGGAGCAGCAGGCTCCCTGCAGAGCAGGGAGATGGATGTGGGACTGGATCCCAGGACCCCAGGATCACGACCTGAGTCAAAGGCAGACACTTAACCAACTGAGACATCCAGGCACCCTCTATAAAGCCTTTTGATTCTCTCAGAAGTGTTTTAAAGTTTTATTCAAATAGATCCTGTACATTTATTTTTTATTTTTTTTAAAGATTTTATTTATTTATTTGACAGAGAGAAAGACAGCCAGAGAGAGAGGGAACACAAGCAGGGGGAGTGGGAGAGGGAGAAGCAGGCTCCCAGTGGAGGAGCCTGATGCGGGGCTCGATCCCATAACACCGGGATCACGCCCTGAGCCGAAGGCAGACTCTTAACTACTGAGCCACCCAAGAGCCCCTCTTTTTTATTTTTTAATATTTTATTTATTTATTTGAGAGAGAGGGGCAGAGATAGCGAGAGAGAACACGGGGAAGAGGGGGGGAAGCAGGCTCCTCTCTGAGCAAGGAGCCCAACAGGGAGCTCCATCCCAGGACTCCGGGATCATGACCTGAGCCACCCAGTCTCCCCAGTCCTGTACATTTCTTGTTCAGTTTATTCCTGAGAATTTTGTCTTTCTTTTTTTTCCTTGATGCAATTATAAATAATGTCTTTTCTCCTTAAATACTGAATATTTAAGACATCTGTACATCTGGGTCAATATTCTCTGACTTCATATGTCCTATTATATCTCTGAAGCAAGGTGACATCAGTGCCAAAGCACTCCAAGATATCTCAAATTATGAAACATAAAGTAAATAAGTTTTCATTAATTTTATTATTTTTTTTAATCCTCACATGTTTAGGGCCTGGCTTTAAAACTCAAGTTTAACAACAACAAAACCCTCTCTAGGTAAAAAAACAAAAACGAAAAGTAAAATCAATGAAAACTTTCTTATAAAAAATAAGTTTTCACTACCATATCTCCAGGCATCCTAGAGCCAGGGATCTTCTTCAAATGTAAACTGGATAATCTGAGTCCCATGCTTAAAATCTTGAGTGGCTTCTCATTGTACTGGGAATAAAACCAGTATTGAAGCAAACCTGGAAAGCCCCATGAAGATCTGGCCCCTTCCTGCCTCCTCTTCAATCTCATCTACCTTGCTCTTGCCTCAGATTTTGGCACATGCCTTCCCACTGCCTGGAACATCTTCCCCAGACACTCCTTTTCATTCATGGCTCAGTTTGGGTTTTTTTTTTAATCAATTAATTTATTTTAGAGAGAAAGCATGAATATGAGTGGGAGGGGCAGAGGGAGAGGGAGAGGGAGAGAGAGAATCTCAGACAGACTCAATGCTGAGTGCAGAGTTCGACCCGGAGCTTGTTTTCAGGATCCTGAGATCATGACCTGAGCCGAAACCAAGAGTCGGACACTTAACCAACTGCACCACCCAGGCGCCCCTGATGGCTCAGTTTAAATGTCGCTTACTCTGGAGGCTTTCTCTGACCACATCTTAAGAGATAATCCTCTCTTATTGCTATATGGCAACCCTTTATTTCTTTCATCGCAGGTATCACAATTCTTAATTACCTTAATTTTACATGTTAGTCTTTCAGTTTATTCCTTGTATCTCCCTAGACTGTGAGCCTTGCATGGGCAGGGTCTTTTGGGTCTTGCTCACCACTGTACTCCCAGTAACAAACACCTGGCCTCTAGTACATAATAGGGGTTCAAAAATAATTGTTAAAAAAGTAAATGCGTAGATTCTCAAAAAGTTCATCCATTTCCATTCCTCTTTATTTTTACTCAAACTCTTCTTCCCCCTCTTCTCCTTTGCTGCCAAAATCCTACTCATCCTCCAAGGTCCAGCTCAAAGGCCAGCTCCTCCAGGACCATTCCCCTGATGACTTGTTTACTATACATTCCTACCCCCACCTTCATGCCTGCTGAAAAACTTCCACACACTTTCTTTCCACCCAACTTCATCTAGTCCGCATGACAACTATTTTAACCCTTCACTACTGGTACAAGCTCCCAACCCTATTGCCCATGGGAAGGACCTCCCACCTCACTTAGAAAATAGAGGCCTGAGGGCAAGGTCCTCCAAGTGTGGTGGTTTCTTTCAGTGTAGTCATTTTCAAGTCTCTTCCATCATAAAGACAAGCAAGCAAATATATAAGCAAATCCTCTCCTTCAATTCGTTTCCCCCTTGTATGAAATATTTACTGCTGTGTAACAAGCTACCCCAAAATTCCATGACTTAGCAACAAACATTTATTTTGTGCATAGTGCTACAATTTGGACAAAAATCAGCAGGGAAGGGTCATCTCTGCTCCATGAGGCATCAGTTAGGCTGGCTCCGCTGGGGAACTGGAGGGTCCACTTCAAGTTGGCATATGAATGCAGGCTGTCAGTTGGGGCTATGAGTGGGGCCCTGATTCTTCTCCACATGGACCTCTCCTCAGGCTGCTTAGACTGCTGACAAACATTGTGGCTTCATTCAGGAGTGAGTGTGTGAGGAACGCCTGGGTGGCTCAGTCAGTTAAGCATCTGCCTTCAGGTGAGGTCATGATCCCGGGATCCTGGAATCAAGCCCCATGTCAGGCTCTCCACTCAGCAGGGAGTCTGCTTCTCCCTCTTCCCCTGCCCCCACTTGTGAGCACACTCTCTCTTTGTCAAATAGATAAATAAAATATTTTTTTAAAAAATGAGTGTGTGAGGGGCACCTGGGTGGCTCAGTCAGTTAAGTGTCCAGCTCTTGGTTTCAACTCAGGTCATGATCTCATGGGTGATGGGATCAAGCCTCACATCAGGCTCCACACTCAGAGGGGCGTCTGCTTGAAGATTCTATCCCTCTGCCCCCCCACTCTTTTTTTCTCTCACTCATAAATAAATAAATCTTAAAAAAAAAAAAAAAAGAGTGAGTGTATGAGACAGAAAGTAGAAGGTACCAGTCTTGAGGTCTGAGCCTGCATCACTTCCACCAAGATTCAGGGGATGGGGATCTACCTTTTGATGAGAGAAATGTCAAAAAATCTGGTTCATGTTTTAAAACCATAAAGCAGGTATTCTCCCCTCCCTTTTGCAGCCAATGTGAGGTGGAGCACTCATCAATGGCATTAGTCTTCATATAAGAAGAGGCCAGAGAGTTATCTAGATTTTATCCCACCAAGTGAGGCTACAACAAGGAATCGGCAGTCTGCAACCTGGAAGAGGACCCTCACTGGAATCTGACTGTGCTGGCACCCTGATCCTGGACTTCCAGCCTCCAGAACTGTGAGTAATAAATTTCTGTTGTTTATAAGCCCCCAGTCCATAGTACTTTGTTATAGCAGCCCAAAATGACTAAGACAGATGTCAAGGATCTAGCCCAGGTTTACACAGCTGGTAAGTAGCAACAGCAAGAATCAACCCAGGCAATCTGGCTTTGGAGTCTATATGCTTAACTACCCTATACTGCCTTTCAAAATACCTTCAAAATACTACTAATAACTAAGTAGTATTCCTGTGAGTTAATACACAACAATTTGGGTAACCAGTCTCCTATCATTTTACACATTGAAAATTAGCTCTCAGAGATGTTAAATAACTTGTACTTGAAGACGGATTGGTGAAGGGCCCAACTCATAATAAAAGCTAATGGCCATTATTTATTAAGTGCCTGCTATATGCCTGGCCCTTATTGTAAGCCCTTGGAATCCTTACCCCTCTGTGAGATTAGTGTTAGATATGAGGAAACAAAACCCCAAGGAATTAAGTAATGCTCAAGAGCACACAGCTGGCAAGCATCAGATCCAGGATTAAATTCCAGAACCTGTGCCCTTTCTTCTCTGCTACAGCATCTCCCGGTTAATCACAGGCACTCTGTATCTCAGTACCAGCTACATGGAGAGCCCTCTCTCATATAATGCTGGTGAAAGTATGAATAGCTGCAACCACCACAGAGGGCAGTTTGGCAATATTTGTCAAAATGGCATATGTTCATTCACAGAAGTGTAAATATGCTTAACACTATGGAGGTTTACACTTAAAAATAGTTAAGATGGTAACTTTTAAATGTATATTTTACCACGATAAAAAAAAGAGTAAAAAAAATGACAGATGTACATACCACTTAACCCAATAATGTAACTAGAAATTTATCCTCTTGGTACACACATATGTGGAAAATGATGTGTCTTCAAGAATATTCATTAACAGGGGTGCCTGGGTGGCACAGCGGTTAAGCGTCTGCCTTTGGCTCAGGGCATGATCCCGGCGTTATGGGATCGAGCCCCACATCAGGCTCCTCCGCTATGAGCCTGCTTCTTCCTCTCCCACTCCCCCTGCTTGTGTTCCCTCTCTCGCTGGCTATCTCTGTCGAATAAATAAAGATAAAAATCTAAAAAAAAAAAAAAAGAATATTCATTAACAATATGTATTAACAAAAGATTAGACATAAGTGTCCATCAGAGGGAGACTGGTAAAATAAATTATGGTCCACTACACCATGGACTACCATGAAGTCCTCTAGAAAGGAAGAGGAGGATGTTTATACTGATAGGGAAAGATTGCCATGATATAATGTAAAGTGAAATGGGCTAGCAGCTGTGTAAAAAAACAGGTGGTGGGAGGTTAGGGGATAAGTGGGAGGGGAAGAAAATATATGCATATTTACTTGTATACTTACAGACCATAAACTATAGACTGATAGTTTCTGAAAACACAAGAAATTTAAAAAAATTTTTTTAATAATCTCTACACCCAACATGGGTCTTGACCCAAGATCAAGAGTCACATGCTCTTCCAACTGAAGCTTCCAGGCGCCCCTGAAAACACAAGAAACGTATTATTGTTCGCTTTTGAGATAGAGAACTGGTGGCTGGGGACAGGAGAGGAAGACTTTCATACCTTCTGATTTTGAAGTCTTGTGAACTCAGGAAACTAAATAAAATTAAAACTTCTATTTTTTTAAATCTACTCAGAGAATTAATAGCTGGTGGAGGTCACAAGAAATCTGGCACTAGATGGACCCCAATACAACATCTAAAGCATTTGCTAAGTTCATGACAAGACTCTGTGTGTCTTACTTATTCACTATTGTATGCTCAAAGATAGAGTTCTAGAACCCTCAATGGTATACAGTAAAGCACTTCAGAGAATGCTTGTTAAGTGAATGAATGAATGAAAGCATTTGTTAAGTTCATGACAAGACTCTGTGTGTCTTACTTATTCACTGTTGTATGCTCAAAGATAAAGTTCTAGAACCCTCAATGGTATACAGTAAAGCACTTTAGAGAATGCTTGTTAAGTGAATGAATGAATGAATGAATGAGTGAACAGATAGCTGGTGTTAACTACTTGTTTTTTTTTTTAAGATTTTATTTATTTATTCGACAGAGATAGAGACAGCCAGCGAGAGAGGGAACACAAGCAGGGGGAGTGGGAGAGGAAGAAACAGGCTCATAGCGGAGGAGCCTGATGTGGGGCTCAATCCCATAACTCCGGGATCACGCCCTGAGCCGAAGGCAGACGCTTAACCGCTATGCCACCCAGGCGCCCCTTAACTACTTGTTTTTATACTCCAACATGATGTAGGCTTTACAACCTTACAAGTTCAGAAACTTTAAGAGTCAATAAAATCTTTCTCAGGTTTAACAAAGGCCCATTTCCTCTTCTTGCATCCTTGGTAGAAATGACCAACAATTGTTGGTTAGGAATCTCATTTTAAACTTCTAAATGCTTGAAATCATTTTGATCCCTTTATCCCCTCAGCCTTCCTTTTTACCGTTTCAACAGCCTCAACTTTTAACCTTCTCTCAAATACCTGTTCAATTATTCTGGCTTCTCTGAGCTCTCCACATCTTTCTTTGCAGATCTTCAACTGGTTCATATTTTAGTAAGGATCAAACCTACCAAATATTGTGGAAGGATTGTTGACCAGGTTTTCACATTCCTTTCCATTAACACTTTCCTATGTTAGCTTTTGAAGGAAAATCTTTTTTCTTTCTGGAGGCAAAATGGAGTTGAGAAAAGAAAGCCGAGTGTCACAGTAGGAGACCTAACTTCTGAATCTCCACCTTCACCGTTTACTGGCTGAGTAGTCTTTCAATCGTTTATTCAGCATGTATTTGTTGAGGGTGCCTGGGTGGTTCAGTCAGTTAAGTGTCTGCCTTCAGCTCAGGTCATGATCCGAGGGTCCTGGGATCGAGTCCCATATTGGGCTCCTTGCTCAGCGGGGAGTCTGCTTCTCCCTCTACCCTTCCCCCCTGCTCATGATCTCTCTCTCTCTCACTCTCTGTCTCTCTCCCTCAAATAAATAAATAAAATCTTAAAAAAACAACAACAACAACATATATTTGTTGAGCCTACTCTGTGCCAGGTACTCTTTTGGGCACTGAGGATAGAGCAGTGAGCAAAGAAAAGTCCCTACTCTCATGGAATTTACCTTCCAGTGGGGAGAGACCACCAATAAACAAAGTGAATAAGTAAAATATATGTCATCACCATAGATGGCACTAAGTGCTATAAAGAAAAATAAAGAAGGAAACGAGGATAGGGAGTGTGGAGGGGCAGGGGGTGCAATTTTAAGTAGAGTCAATAACAGCTTTCTTGACAAGGCCAAGCTGAGAAAGTGATAATTGAGTCAAGACCCTATGAATGTGAGAGAGTGAGTCATGTGGATTTGGGGGGATTCAGGGAGCAGTGCATGCAAAGGTTCTGGGGTTGCAAGTGGGCTTGATGAAGAAGAGCAAAGAACTATTATGGATGACGGGAAGTGAATGGGAGAGCAGAGTTCAGAAAGAGAGGAGGAGGCTGTGAGGGGCTGGACAGCAACCTGTGACCGAGTGAGTTAATTCCTGGCAACTGTAACAATTCCTTACTCTCTGAGGTCCAAAATAAAGTAATATACATGAAAAGTGCCTGCCACAGAGTTTGACAGGAGCAGGTGGAAGCAAGTTTAATTATTTGCAGGTCTTTGCAGCTGTTTTCCAGGTTGGCGGATCATTCTTTTCCTAATGATGTATTCCCTGTGATTAGAGAGATGTCTGTGTTCTGAAACATCTTCATGGAAACACAAAACCATGTGGCTGATGTCAATTAAGGTGTTGGCCCATATCCCAGAGTTGATGTTTTTTATATCTAAGAGATATCTGCAGCTTACAAATCCACTCACCTGTGGCAGAGAGAATGCTGCCAGGATACTTTCCTTTAACAGAAGTCAAAGGTGAAGAAGTAAAAGAGGAACAGTGGCCTAAGGTCACTGGAGAATGATACAGACCGATGTAGTTGACTCAGCAGAACATTTAGTCAATGAATCTATCTGACAGATTAATTCTCTGCAATGTGGGCTGAACACTTTATCTAAGACCAGAGTTTCCAAACTACAGTACTGCCTAACCAAAATGGGTTTTCCCCTACTAGTCTTTCTATTTATTTACTGAGAGCTCAAGATTTTAGTTAAAGAAGATGGATAGGAGCAACCTGACCCTTCAGCAGCCAATCAGGAGACATTTGTCTGAGAACAAACGTGAAAGGAAACCAATGGAAGAACCTGTCTCCAGTTCCAGATTCTAGAGGGCACAACTACTTTCAGTTGCTTCCTCCAGAAGCCCTTGCTTTCTGGCCTGTAGAATAGCCCTGCTGTTCTATCAACAGATAGAAACCTAGGTGGATTGAATTAATTTTGTTATCATCAATCCATCAATCTCGAGTCTGTTAAATATTAATGCATCAGGCCAAGATGACCTCAGGTTCTCTAAGAGGTATCTAGGTAACACAGTGCAACTACATCTGCAACTAGAACCAGCCTAAACACACACACACACACACACACACACACACACACACAGAGCTATATTGACAGAGCATGAACTAAAATTAGTTATTTTAGGGCAGTAAGATTATTTTATCCTATTTTTCAAAATACTGCTTTTGAAATAAAAACAATGCATATGGGTTTTAGTAAATGTGGATTGCCAAGGAGCCTGTGTAATTAATTTGTCTTAAGACTCCAAACAACCTATCCTATAAAGGAGATTGATTTTTTTTTTAAGTTTGTGCAGTGATATAATTTGCAGCCATTAAAATATGTTGTGGAGGACCAGTAACTGACCCAGTTCAGGATATACTGTGAAGTGAAAAAACGAGTACCATACAATGCCATTAAATAAATATTTTTATGTGTAAGGACAGTATGTGTATGACAATGACATATATCTTGTTTACCTTTAGATAATGAAATTACAGGTGGTTTTAATTGTCTGCACTGATCTATATTTTCAACATTTTCTGTAATGGACATGTATCACTTCTGCAAACAGAAAAATTATTTCAATTTTGTGTTAATTAAAATTTGGCTGCCTAATATTTCCGAAAATCAAATTAATTTCCAACTAGAAACACAAACTAATTCAACTACCCACTTTCCCTCCTTCCAAAAATGGATTGAGAAAAGCACCCAGCCATGAAGATTTGTGCCACTGCAATTTCATAATGGCGGTGAGAGCCTACTGTGCGCTAGGTGTCTTTGTCAGCACTCTCCTGCATCTCCTCACCGAATCTGCACAACAACCCCATGGAGAAGGTCTCATTAGAAAGCCCATTTTAGAGATGGGGAAACTGAAGAGCAGGGAAGATAAATAAATCGCCCAAGACCACAAAGTTAGGAAGAGGCACAGACCCAGGCAGTGTGTTCCAAAGCTTGAGTCCTCACCATTGCTGGACGCCTCACCCCAGTGTCTGCATCCAGGCAGCCTGATCACTTCATCTATCACGTTCAACAAGATGCGACAAGCTCTAGCTCTCTCCTCAAAACCTCTGCTTCCCACCTGCCTTCTCACTCTTAGCAGCTGAACTGATTTCAGAGAAAAGGAGAATCTATTTAGTTTCATGCATCCTTCCCTGACTTACCTATTCTTTCTCAAAGGGAGCAACCCTATATGATTGTGGTATCTGGGACATACATACACCAAACAAATTATTTATTATTTATATCTGAAATTCAAATGTAACCAAGTGTTCTATGTTTTGGGCAACCCTACCGACAGAAGATTTTCAGCTATCTTTTATCCCAAGGAAACACACCAAAACAATCTTAATTCCTCATTCACCTCCAAAAACCAATCACTGAGCCAAGAGATGCCTGTCATGCTTACCACACCCATGTCTCCTCCCAAGGAAAACTGACAACAAAACCCCATCTCCTGTTGCCCTTGACAGTCCTGTTGGGACATGTCAGAATCTGGCCTCCACAGCTGATTGGAGACTGGTCTAAGCGGTCACTAAAACCTCCAACTCTGAGCACATCCATTATTCTGACCAAATTCCAGTTGTCCCCCCACACCCCTAGATTGTGGCAGTTTCAATACACTAGGTGACCTCTGGTCATGGGAGACCCAACACCCATCACCCTTGGTTACTATGTCAAATGCAGCCTCTGCCTGACTCAGAACCTCTCCTTCATAACCCTGATGCTCATAGCCCCAGGAAAAACGAACTTTGTCCTGGGTGCTGCCATTGTCAGTGAGGTGAGGGAATGTACAACCACCCAGGAAAGGACGAGGGCATGGTAGATATCCTGGAAAAACAGGGTTCATCCCACACCTCAGGGAAAACAGTATTATACTTGGTTTCCACATCTATCTTTCCTGTTGTATACATTCCTTGAGAGCAGGAGCTATAATTTTTTTTTCAGATTTATTTATTTATTGAGAGAGAGCATGCATGTGCGGGAGTGTGTGCAGGTGGGGGGAGGGGTAGAGGGAGAGGGAAAGAATCCCAAGTAGACTTCCTGCTGAGCACAGAGACCGACCTGGGGCTTGATCTCACAACCCCAAGATCATGACCTGAGCCAAACCAAGAGTCCATTGCCTAACCAGCTGAGCACCCACGCACCCCAAGAGCTATAACTTTTATGTTCCTATGCTGAGAATGAGCCTGAATAGTTTTACCATGAATAAATAAATGAACCAACAAATAAAACACACTACAACAAGGAATAACTAAGCAAACTGTGACATCTTAGCTACGTGAGATACTACATATCTACTTAAAATAGAAATATATATACTATATTAATACAAAGAAATGTGAGGGCGAAATCAACTAAATTCAGAAAATAGAACATTAAATCATTTGTATTGTGATTATAGCTATGCTAAAATCTACATACAGACCACAATCAAGACTGGCAGAACTTGGAGTTGTAAATAGTTTAGAAACTAGTACTCATTAGGGGATTTTTCTATATATTTACTCAATTTCAAAGTAAATATTTTCTTACAGCTGAGAATCCAGAAGGACCTCAGCCCCTGAAGCACTGGAATATATAAATCCGCAGGTCTCAGAATTTGAGCTCCTATTAAAATTGGATCAAGCTAAGATTTTCCTTTGTAGAGGGTACCATTTGCTTTCATGCTGTCCATACATCAATGTGATAGAAACAGTATCTATTCAACACAAATAAAAGGGTATAGCTAGCCATGACTTGGTTGGTTTGACGAATAAAGACCAAAAACAAGCATTTTCCTTCTACCAGATAATCCCCCGTTTTATATTTGAATTTAGACTGTATTTAAGCAGTTAGCTTAGTTCAATAACTGTAGGTCCATAGATCGTGTGAATCATTCTCAAGACTATGTTTTCGTTATGATTCTTCCCCAAAGCCTTGGCTCCTGATTGCCCAATCCAAATTGCTCAACCTAGCAGACTCCTGCAGCATCTGATTCCAATCTGCCCTTACAATCTTATCTTTCACTAAGCTTTTCTGCTCTAACTAAATTTGCCTCTGGTATTTTACTCATAGAAATGCCTAAATCAAGCCCTACTTTCTTTGTAAGCTCCTCTGCCCTTCCCCATCAGAAGAGACTGTTGGATCTCTCCTCCAAATTTCTCTGAATAGCATTTACTTCTGTATCTTTCTTCAGCTCTTACCGTTCTTCTGGTTTGTATTGTTAATATCCTTTGTGTGTGTTCATTTGGTGTCCCCAAGTAGACAATGTCATCACTGAAGGTAGAACGAGCCAGTAAAATGATCTTCACAAGATGGGTCAGTGGTCCACTGGAAAGGTAGAGAAATTCAATTATGTACATTCCTATAACCCAAGTGGCACCTCACAATTTCTGGAAATAATGCTATGTCTACAAGACTGAATCATGCTAACCAAAAGCTCCCTAGAAACTTTTGATAAGCCAGCTTCCTGTTTTGCAGTAGAAGTGGCCATTTGTGTAGGCTTTTTTCCTTCAGTGAAAACCAAATTATAGATGAGAATGTCCCTGGTAAGCAGAGACAAAGAACATAAAAAGAAATTGGCTCTATAACCATATATTGGTTTTCTATTGCTGCTGCAATAAATTACCACAAACTTAGTGGCTAAGCAACACAAATTTACTAACTTATGTTTCTGTAGGTTAGAAGTCTGACACAGGTCTCATTGGACTAAAATCAAGAAGTTGCGAGGGTTCTATCCCTTTTTTAAAATTAAGGATTTATTTACTTGTTTGAGAGAGAGAGTGCAAGTGGGGGGAGGAGCAGAGAGAAAGGGAGACAAGCAGACTCCCCATTCAGCAGGGATCCTGACCCAGGTCTTGATCCCAGGACCCTGAAATCATTGCATGGGCCAAAACCAAGAGCTGGATGCTTAATTGACTGAGTCACACAGGTGCCCCTGGGTTCTATCCCTTTTTGCAGATGATAGGGGAGAATCTGTTTCTTTGACTTCCCCAGCTTCTAGAGGTGTCTGCATTCCCTTAGCTAATGCCCCCCCTTCCCCCATCTTCAAGGCCTGCAACGTCAGGTTGCTGATTTCTTCACACCTCCCCCTCCCACTTTTAAAAACTTGTGATTAAATTGGGCTCACCCAAATAATCCAGGGTAATCCCCCATCTCGAGTTTCTTTTTTTTTTTTTTTAAGATTTTATTTATTTATTTGAGAGAGAGACAGAGATAGAGCATGAGCAGGAGGCAGAGGCAGAGGAGTGGGGAAAGAAGCAGACTCCCCACTGAGCAGGGATCCCAACTCGGGGCTCAATCCCAGTATCCCGAGATCATGACCCAAGCCAAAGGCAGACGCTTAACCAACTAAGCCACCCAGGCACCCATCCCATCTCTAGGTTCTTAATCACATCTGTAAAGTCTCTTTGCCCTGTAAATGAACAAATCTACATATTCTGGAGATTAGGGCATGGGCATCTTTGGGAGACCACTATTCTGCCTAACACAATCAAATTTCCAAAAGATATTCATGTGAAATATATATATTGTGTATAAATTTTAGCACACATAAAATAAGGAAATATTAATTTTATTCCCAAATTTTGGCTCCCCTTAAACTAAGGTGATAAGAAATCAATTAATAATCATTGTTGATTGCCCTGGAAATGCCAAAAAATCTTGATCTCAAGCCATGTGGTTGCCTAAAGTACAATAGCACTGTGTTCTGTGGGGTATGGGCATTTTTGCCCAAGTAGGACATCTTGAGGTCCCATCATTCTAGATGCCCCAATCCACTCTGAGTTATGACCCTTCCCTGGGCCCCCAAAGTAGTAATGAAGTTCGTGGTATTCCAGAACCCTTCCTTTTTCAACCCCAGGTAGGTTCCTCTCTCTTCTCTCCTCTTCGCTGGGGTTACACTTTTACAAAAGACCTGAAGAGCACTTGGCTTTAAACTGCTTTTGGTTTTCCCTCTTGCAAAAATTTCCAGGAAAAGAATTACATAAGACTGAGAAACAAAGGACCTGTGTAGAGTGGGGTGGGGTGACGATGTGTAGGGGCTGAGAAATAATATAGTGAGAAAACACACTGCTACAATTAATAAATTAACATCTCAAAAAGTAATCCTGTTTCTTAAATACAGCCTACAATTTCATCTTCTTCCAGAAACTGTTTCATTTTAGATAATTTCTTTCATTTCATCTTCTTTATAAATAGTTCTGCAGAGGCACTGGTAAATTCTGACTCTTCCAGAGACTTTTTTTTTTTTAAAACCAACATATAATTGACATAAAACATATTAGTTTCAGGTGTACAACATCATGATTCAATATTTATATATACTGTGAAATAATCACCGCAATGAGTCTAGTTACCAACCATCACCGTACAAATTTACAAAAAAAAATTTATTTTCTTGTTATGAGAACTTTTATGACTTACTTTCTTGGTAACTGTCAAGTATGCACTATAGTATTATGAATTTATAGTCACCATGCTGTACATTATATTCCATGACTTACTTATTTTATTCATGGTCTTCTTTTTTTTTTTGAGGATCTGTATAAGTTATGAAATTCTGTTTACATATGTCATTTTCCTGTGAACATTTATAATAATGTGCTTTATTTTATATTAGCTAGTTTAACCTGGTTGCTCCCTTAAGGGATTTGGGGACACTCTCTAATCTATTAGTGAGATATTTGTAAAGCAAAGTTAGGATAGTTTGTTGTATCTGAAGATAGCCAGTCCGTATTTGTGTATGTATGTGAGTTTTGCATATTTATTTTATTTTTAGAGTTTTATAAGTTGCGGTAGCATATACATGACTTTAACAATTTTAGAGTATGCAATTCAGTAGTATTAAGTTTTATGTTGTGCAACTATCATTACTATCTAGTTGCAGAACTTTCTCATCACCCCAAATGGAAACCCTGTACCCATTAGTCACTTCACCACCAATCCTTTATAGAGTTTTTATGTTAATTTTTTCACTCATAAACAATGATAAAAAGCTCTTTCCCATGCTATCTTATCTGTTTCTCTGGAGTATGCTTCTAGGGTTTTTTTATACATGTATAAGCAATTTTTTTCTCATTTTTACAGAGAATGTACCTTTCCATAAACAGTTCTGTATCTTGATTTTTCCTTTTTTTTTTAAGATTTTATTTATTTATTTGAGAGAGAGAGCATGAGAGTGGGGTGAGGGGCAGAGAGAGAAGCAGACTGCCCATTGAGCAGGGAGCCCAAAGCGCAGCTTGATCCTACGACTCCAGGATCATGACCTGAGCCAAAGGCAGATACTTAACCAACTGAACCATCCAGGTGCCCCTCTTTCTTTCTTTTTTTTTTTTACTTAAAAAATGTATCCTTATGAAATTGTTGTAGCAGCTAATATGTAGGTTATCATAAGTCCTGTTTTACTTGGGACAGTCTCTGTTATGCCTGTGTTCCAGGTGTTTGGATGATAAGATATGTGATTATCATATTTATATGGAGTCTGTAGCCCACTTTTTACCAAATACAAATAATAAAACATTTGGGGATTGGGTCCATAATTGACTAGTTAATATATATTTGTTGACAGATTCACTATGAATCCCAGGTAATTCCTAAACCAGACTTTGAAAATGACTATTCCAGTGAAATATGTAATGCACAAGTGATCCTTGGTCCATCGTTAATCTTGAAAATTAACTGGGATGGCACACCTGGCTGGCTCAGTCAGAAGAGCATGTGACTCTTGGGGCGCCTGGGTGGCACAGCGGTTGAGCGTCTGCCTTTGGCTCAGGGCGTGATCCCGGCGTTATGGGATTGAGCCCCACATCAGGCTCCTCTGCTAGGAGCCTGCTTCTTCCTCTCCCATTCCCCTTGTGTTCCCTCTCTTACTGGCTGTCTCTATCTCTGTCAAATAAATAAATAAAATCTTTAAAAAAAAAAAAAAAGAAGAGCATGTGACTCTTGATCTTGGGGTTGTGAGTTGTAGCCCCATGTTGGGTGTAGAGATTACTTAAAAATAAAACCTTAAAAAAAAAAAGAAAATTAATTGGGATGTGTTATTTATCTACCTCACAGAGGGGCTCCAGAAACAAAGAATAAATTATCAATTATATGTGAAGGTGCTACTTTTTCTTGGAAGGCAAGTTGGTTATATTTATGACAATATTAAATACAAATACCCTCTGATTTTGGAAATCCTCTGTTAAAAATTTGTTCCACATATATATTTACACAGATACTCAAGTATTGTTAGGGAAAGAAACAATCTATATGACAATCAAGAGGAACTGGGGGCACCTGGGTGGCTCAGTCAGTTAAGCTTCTGACCTTGGTTCAGGTCATAATCTCAGGGTCCTGGGATCAAGCCCTTCATCAGGCTCCCCACTCAGCGGGGAGTTTGCTTGTCCCTCTGCCACTCCCCCAACTCATGCTCTCTCTCTCAAATAAATAAAGTCTTTTAAAAAAAAAACTAAAAAAAAGGAAGGAACTGGTTAAAAAATTTAAGATACTCAATGAAATGCTATGTACCCATTAAAAAGAGTGTGGGATCAAGAGAATGAGAAGACAAGCCACAGATTAGGAGAAAATATTTGCAAAAGACACATCTGATAAATGACTGTTATCCAAAACACACAAATAACTCTTAAAAGTCAACAATAAGAAAATAAACAACCCAATTTAAAAATGGGCGAAAAGGGGCATGGCTGGCTTTGTTGGTGGAGCATGCAACTCTTGATCTCAGGGTTGTGAGTTCAAGCCCCGTGCTGGGTATAGAGATTACTTAAATATAAAATCTTTTAAAAAAAGGAAATGAGTCAAAGACCTGAACAGATGCCTCACCAAAGAAGATATATGGATGGCAAGTAAACATATGAAAAGATGTCCAACATCATATGTCATTAGAGAACTACAAAATAAAACAACAATAAAATGTCACTACACACCTATTGGAATGGCCCAAATCCAAAACACAGATACCACCAAATGCTGCTGAGGACGTGGAGCAACAGGAACTCCCATTCATTGCTGGTGGAAATGCAAAAAGATACAGCCATGTTGGAAGAGTTTGGCAGTTTCTTACAAAACAAACATACTCATCACATATGATCCAGCAATCACACTGTTTGGTATTTAACCCCATGAGTTGAAAATTTATGTCCACACAAAAAACCTGCACATGGATGTTTATAGCAGCTTAATTTATAATTGCCAAAACTGGGAAGCAACCAAGATGCCCTTCATCAGGGGAAGGGAAAAATAAATTGTGGTATATCCAGACCATGGAACATTATTCGGTACTTTTTTTAAAAAAATGAGCTATCAGACAATGAAAAGACATGAAGGAGCCTTAAATTCCAACATTGATTCTAGTGATTCTGGAAAAGACAAAACTATGGAGACAGTAAAAAGATCAGTGGTTAGCAGGGGCTGGGGGAACAAGGGTGGGTAGCAGGGATGAATAGACAGAGCACAGAGGATTTTTAGGGCAGTGAAACTGTTGTGTATGATACTATAATTGTAGGTACACATCATTAGGCATTTGTCAAAACTCGTAGAATATGCAACACCAAGGGTGGACTATGGATTTTGGGTAATAATAATGATGTGTCAGTATAAGTTCATTGTTTGTAACAAACATATTACTGTGTTGTGGAATGTTGATCATCTGGGAAGCTGAGGGATATGAGGACAGGGAATATGTGAGAACCCTCTCTGTATTTTCTGCTCAATTTTGCTGTGAACCTAAAACTGTTCTAAAAAATACAGCTTATCAATTAAAAAACTTTTTTTGAGTGTGGCACACTGGTAAGAGCCATCGTACTCAAGATATAGTGTTGGTGAATAAAGGAAGTTCAGATCATGCTTTTTGATCCTATTCTGTGTAGAAAAAAAAATATATATATAAAATATATATTATATATAACATTTATACATAATATATAACATATATAATTTATATATAATATATAATATAACATATATAATATATATGACATTTATATATATATATATAATATATATATAAGAGAAAAATGGGTATGCTTAAATAGGCTCAGAACAGAGAACATGGAAGGACATGGAAGAATTTGCTAACAGGGGCTTCTTCTGGGGAATGGGTTGGGGAATCAAGAATGGGAAATTTGATTCTCTTTGGTACAGATTTGAGTTTTAATATGAGCATGTAGTTCTGGTTTTTCCATGATTATTTGCTTCAGTTATTTAAATAATAAATGGATATATTTTCTTTGCAGAATATTCTAGTGATTCAGGTAGTGTAAAAGTGTTCTTGACCTCCCTCCACCCAGTTCCCCGCCTCCCAGCAGGTAATCTCTGCTGGTAGTTTATTTGTATCCTTCTTTTTATAATTTTAAAGGCATATGTAAATCCCTTTGAGCTGCTTGAATCCCTGTGTTTACTATTAGTTGTAAAAGTCCCTAGTGACCACAGAAATACTCCTCACGGGGAAAGGGAAGTTTTAAAATAGGGCAGAGACAGTATTTGTCATAAACCAGCCCAGCAGCAGGGAAAACCCCAGGCCTTTTTTAGATCTCTGAGAGCAGAAGGATGGCTTAAGGTGACTGGCCAGGAGCTGGGAGCAGACAAAGAAAGGAAACCCAGAACAATAGGGTCACTCCACCTCTGCCCTTCTGGAGGTGGAGCCACTCTAGTACATGCGGAGTTAGCCTTACCAGTGTAATTTAGGGATCAGAAAGCAGCCAGAGTTAGGATTTTAAGTCATTACTTTGAATTCTAAGATAGAATATGCTGTCAAGAGTGGAAACGGCCGAGGGTCCAAACACCACACTGGTTAGAGAGGGACATGGAAGAAAATGCCGCTTCTGTATTTTGCTGCTCTATAGTTGTAACAGGGAGTAGGATGATTATATAGAGAGAGAGCTAGAATCCTGCCATGAAGAAAGTTGCTTTCTGTGTCGTTTTTGGAATATCAGGCTATTTCCCCAAAATATTAATTTATTCTCCTGATCATAAAAAAATTAGTGAATTTTACCCCATTCAGAAGATATGTCTAGAGACCTGGGAAATTCCTAATTGTGATCTCTGATTGAAGGGGGAAAACTTGAGACTAGGACCTGATTCCTATCCCCACCCACGGTGCAATCTCTCACTTACTTGCTCAATGCTTCGTTCGTGTCATCTGTAAAATGAGACTGTTGGTACAAACGATTTCTATTGTCCCACGGCTTGAAAATCTATTAGTTGAACCCATCTAGTTAATGTAAGACTGTCAGACTGAATCATACACTGAAAATGAAGTGGAGAGTTGGATCAATGGTATGGATCATTCTGGAAAAAAAATAAAAAATAAATTGAACCTTGTTTAGATATATTTCAGGCCAAACTGTGTATTCTGTTTTATTTTTCTGAGGCTGTGAAACCAGAATCCTACCTTATGGGTCAACACGACTTGCTAGCTCCGTTTCACTTAGGTAGGCCCCTCAGGGATTCAAACGTGTACCTACAAATGCCAGGCATAGTTTGCTCTATATGAGCTAGAAAAACAATCATGTTCTTTCAGCCTTACTACTGACCGGGTCTCACATATGATGTGTTTACCACCATTTAACTAACTAGCCCTTCTCAAATTTTAAAGTGCCTATGAGTCACCTCAGGACCTTTTGAAATGCAGAGACTGAGTCGCTAGTCTGGGGTGAGACTCAGGACTCTGCATTTCTAACGAGCTCCCAGATGCTGCTGTAGCGGCTGCTGCTAGTCTGTTCTACACTTGAAGTAGCAAGGGGCTAAGCCACCAGCTCCTTTCTGTCTTTTGTAATCCTTTTTTCCAAATGCAAGCTATTCTTGATGAAAAACTAATTCTTTAACTGATAAAACCAATGGTGCTTTCAGATAGTATTTGTGAAATAAAGCCAGAATTATGGTCATTCCTAAAATAAATGTGTTGGGTCTGGATGCATAACACTTTGTTAATAGGATAGGAAACTTACAAGCATGTTTCTTTTTCTTCCATTCTATAGATAGATACCTTATACAGTAGCAAAGACTTATTAACATATATAAATCCCTTGCTCCAGAAAAAGATTCAAGGCAGTAGGCTGTGAGGATTAATGAAATAACCTACATGAAAAATCTTAGCCTTGTGCCTTGTGCTTAAAAAAATACCTAATCAAAAGCTATATAACCAAGCAAGGCAAAATATATGAAGGAGCATTTCATAGAAGGGAAATCCTGAATGCTCAATAAATATATGAAAGATGTACAACCGCATTAATAATCAGAGAACTAAAAATTCAAACCAGAATGAGATGCTACTTTATGAACTTCAGATTGGCAAAAGGAAAAAATCCATATTCTAGCACATGCTGGTAAGTATGTTATATACTGCTTGTGGAATTTAAGTTGGTGCAATTACTTTGGAAAACAATTAGGCATTACTTGAGAAAGTTGAAGAATATGAGTATCCAATTATCCAATAATTCCAATCATAGCTACAAATCCTAGAGAAATTCTTACACTATACATCAGTAGACCTGCACAAGGAAACTCATAATATCACTGTTCATAAAAGCAAAAAATGGAAACAACACAAATCTCATGCAGAGGAGAATGAATAAGTAGTTTTATATTGATGTGGTGGATATTATATAACAGTGAAAAATGAAGGTACCACAGCTGCATACGTCGTCATGGGTGAATCTCGCAAACTTAATGTTGGGGGAAAGAAAAGGCAGAGAAGAATACATGAAATATGAAAAACACAAAATAAAAACATGAGTTATTTAAGATGACATATATGTGTCATAAAACTAAAAGAAAGTAATAGAATCAGAGTAATGGTTTTACTGGGTTAAGGAAGGGGACATGACTGATGTTGGGCACCATGAGGCATTTCAAATATATCGACAATGATTGATTTTTAAATGTTGGATGCTGGATACATACATTTTTCTTTGGCAATTCTTTATACATGTATTTTATATATATATTCATATATATAGTGTAATCCATAACAAAACTTTTAAGAAATGTATGTATAGCCATATTATTAAAAATACGGAAGGAGGGGCACCTGGGTGGCTCAGTCAGTTAAGCATCTGCCTTTGGCTCAGGTCATGATCCCAGGGTCCTGGGATCAAGACCAATGTAGGGCTCTCCGCTCAGCTGGGACTCTGCTTCTCCCTCTCCCTCTATCTGCAGCTCGCCCTGCTTGTGCTCTCTCTCTCTCTGTGTCAAATAAATAAATAAATAAAATATTTTTTTTTAATATGGAAGGAATGAAAGAAGAGTAAAAATTGGACCACTGTAACTTTTGGCATTATTTTGGAATATTTTCATTTATTCTTTTATTTTTATTTTTATTTATTTATTTATTTTTTTAAGTAATCTCTGCACCCAATGTGGGGCTCAAACTCACAACTCTGAGGTCAAGAGTTGCATGCTCTACTGACTGAGCCAGCCAGGTGCCCCATTTATTCTTTTTTCAAATGTATGCTGAGGCTTTTCCTTCCATCCTCTTTTTGTGTGTGTTTTTTATTTTTAAAGATTTTATTTTTAAGCAATCTCTACACCCATCATGGGGCTTGAACTCACAATCCCGAGATCAGGAGCCACACGCTCTGCCGACTGAGCCAGCCAGGTGCCCCTTGTTTGTGTATTTTTTAAAAAGTAGTTAAAAAAAAAAAAAAGATGTCAGGAACCCAGGCTGGCCAAACCCTGCTCCTAATTCCTAGAATTATGCCGCCATAGAGACACTGTCCAAAATGGAGACAGGATCTTCCTCAAGGGCCTAGACCCTTGAAAGAGCACACCCTTTCTCATAGAATAAGGCATTTTAACATTATAATCAATACCAATAACAAACATTTAGTCAGCGCTTACTATAGGTCAGGCATCACTCAAAATGCTTTACATTTATTAAATATGAAGTACTTCTAGAAATTCCACTATTTTCAAGGATTTGTAGAGCTTCAGTGATTATGCTAAGGAAAATATATGCTTCTCCCTTAATTAGCATCATTTAAGTTACTATTTTGGGCTATAGTGAGATTTATTCTTTTACATATATATGTGCATAATTTTAATTATAAAATCAATATATATTCATTACAGAAAAGTCATAAACAAGTCAAAAAACAAGCAAAAAATTCCACATTTAAAAAATGAGATTAAACTACTGTAAACAGTTTCTGAGCTTTCAATTGTGACTATACATGTACACCTTTCTTTTTCCCTTTTACTAAAATGGGATCATACTGCATAGACTATTTTGTAACTGCTCTTCTTACTTGAAAATTTACCCCATCAGTTAATACCGACTAGCACTTACACCTGCTTCTTCACAGCCCAGACCCTGTTCTAAAACTTTATGTAAACCAGCTCATGTAAACCTCACAACCACCCCGTGGGGTGGGTAGGATTGTTATCATCTCCATTTTGCAGATGACGAGATGCAACTCAGAAAGGATCAATAGCTAGCCCAGGGCCATGTGGCTAGTAAAAAGCAGAGATGGAATTTGAACCTAGGGAGTTTGGCTGGTCCTGTGGCCCAGATTCTAAAGAACTGTTAAACCTGACCTCTCCACAGAACTAAGTTGTTGATTGTTCCTCCTTCTTGAAATTCTTCTCTTTTAGCTTCTACACCACCCTCTCCCAGCCCCTGTGCCCTCTCTCTCACTGCTCCATTTAAGTCCCATTTCCTTGCCTCTGTTCTTAGCCCACCATAGACATGTTAGTATTCCTCAGGGCTGTCTCGGCAAGATCTCATTCAGTCCATGATTCAACCCCTAGTTGCACCAAAATGACTCCCAAATCTCTGACTTTATAGTCCCTTTCTGTTGGAACCGGATCTGTTTGGGGGGGGGGGCGTCTGTGTATTTTTTACTTCTTCCTATCTGTCTTTACATGGAAGGCAATATTTATTAACTGTGTACAACATTAAAGTTATGCTCATTTACTAAAGTGTATCCTTTTCCTCTTGTCCCAAGCTGGACACTTTGTCATCATTTGTTACTCCAACCTCTGCCCACATCATAACTGTTGCTTGCATTATCTGTCTCAGTTAAGGACACCATTAATTCTGTCACCCACACCAGAAATGTGAGGGTCACCTTTGACTCCTCATCTCCACATCTGCTACCATATCAATTATCAAGTTCTTTCATCTAAACATTTTTCAGATCTCTTCCTTCATTTCCTACCCCATGAGAACTAATATATGGTAGGTCCTCAATCTAGGACTATTGGAATCACCTTCTAATTTTTCTCACCATGTCTAATCTCTCACTCCAATTTTTCCCTCTATCCTTTCCTGCAGCCAATAATCTTTCTAAAATTAAATCCAATATTGTTCCTCCCCTAGAAATCTTAAAGAGCTCCCTGTTGTTTTCAGGATAAGAAGCACACCATTTATCATAGAAGAAGGCATTTTAACATTATAATAATTAATACTAATAACTAACATTTGTCAACACTTACTATGGATCAGGCACCATTCAAAATGCTTCACGTTTATTAACTTGTCCTTACAACAACGCTATCAGACAGGCATTATTGTTATTATGTGCTTGGGCCAGAGTAGATGCTCAAGAAATCCTGTCAAATGAGTGAACTCCATTTTTTTTACAGATGGAGATACAAGGCTTGGGATGTTCAGGTGCCCCAGATTTCATTGCCAGTAGTAGTAAATTAGTTATGCAGAGCAGTCTGCCTCCAGAGCCTATGAATATTGTCTGTTATACCTCAGGTCTCTTTAAAATTGGACCCTAACCTATTTTTCTGGCCTTCTCTCTGGATACTTCTAGTGTCCCTTTTCTATCCTAATGACTGTTCTATAAATTTATGAAGCTAGATGTTTGTATTTGCCCATCCTTATTCAGGCTTTTGGCTCTGGAGTGCCTTTCTCTTCTCCACTGTTGGTCAAAGGAGCTCTTCTCAACCTTCAATATCCAACTTTCTTATGACCGTCTCCAAGAAGTGCTCCTAAACCCTGAGGCTGATGACTCTCTCCCCATCCTTTTGCTCCATAACGCTTTAATCATGCCTCTAATTACAGACACTAACACTATATTATGACTTATTTATGTGCCTGCATTTCACCAGGTTGTATTCTCCTTCAGGGCAGAGACTGGGGTTCATTCATGTTTATATCTCCAGCCTGGCATGTAATCAGGATTCAATAAATATTTGTTAAATGAATGAATAAATGGATGTCTTTTATTTGACTTTGCAAAAGATACAGGAAATATTTCTTTGAAAGGACATTTCTTATAATCATCTTTCTATAGAAGCTAAGGGCATAAGATTAAATCTTAATTTACCAAAGGCTCTTGGCAAGAAACTATTTCAATATCAACAAGGTATCTTGCTTTCTGACATTACTTAATACAAGGGTGGCAAGGAACAGTTTCAAAGATAGCTCAAGTGCACTTAAGTGAGGAGGCTGAGCAAATAAATATGAATGGTTTGCTGATAGTCGCAGTCGAGGGAAGGAAATCTAGGGAACTTAAAAGCCAAAAAAAAAAGCCTCAAATATTTTATCATTTACATTTCAGACAAAGGAGTTGAGAATAGAGAAAAAAATTACTAGGCACCTGTGCTCCGTTTGATTTTATGATTTCTAGTCCAAATGCCGTCTCAAAAGTGTCAAGGACATCAAGTCTCTTATTGTAAATTATGTATCATCTCTTCTCTGTGTGAGATGTCGATAACAGCAAGTTCAGTTTCGGAGACCAGTCGTTTGGTAGGTTATTTGGATCCGTGGGTCCCTGAAAATTGTGAATTCCTGCCAACCTGTCTCACTGACTACTAGCTTCTCCAGAGAGGCATCTGACTCATCGACAGATCCAGAAGTTGGCCATCCTCTTCATTGTTATCCTGGTATAATGCTTGACAATTATTCCAATATTATTTTCAGTAACTTGATTAAGTGTTTTTACCTTTTCCGTCCCCACCTTTCTGTGTAACCAAAAATATCAGTTGAACAACTCTCAAAAGAACCTGCTCTTAATTCCCTTCCACAAATATGACCCGAAGCATCAATTCCACGGTGATAAAAAAAGCTTGAAAAGAACTACTTGCAGAGAGATCTTCCTAGCTATTTGTCGCTGCTTCTTTGGTAAACTTAATCTGCTCGGCAAGAAGAGCCAGAATAATGAGACGAACGCTTAGGTCTGTGGGCACAGGAGCGTCACAGCCAGGAGCCTTTGTGCTGGCCCGATCGAACTGTTGAATTGTAAGTGACCATGTTAAAGACTCGTGGACCAGGGAGATGAGATATTCAGAGAGACAGAGGGTGATTTACAGGGCAAAGCCCATGAGAACGGGGGTGCGGTATGAGATCCACGGCAGAGGTGGGGAAAAAATAGCCTTAATAGGTGGAAAGGACGGGTGTTGTTTTGGTGGCAGGAAGTTGGGGGTGTTCCTTTTAGCATTCTGTTTTAGCTAAAGTAGGAGGTGAGGTCATTCTTGGAGGGTGAGGTGGGAGGGTCAGAGATTTGTGGAGGTTTGAAAAGACTGTTGTGGATCACGGGAAACATTTATTTAGCCTGGAAGCCGTGAGGATGGAACCACAGAAAGGCAAGGGAACAGAGGAGTCAAGGTAAAGGGCCAAGAGCTAAAGTCTGGAGAAAGAAAAAATAAAGGCAGAAGGAAGTCTGCCCAAAGAGAGAGGGGACAAGAGGTCAAAGAATCCAGGTGAAGAGCAGCTGAGGAAAGGGCAGTATGGGGGGAAAGATTGGTCAGAGAGTAGAGTGTCCAAATTGTAATTATATTTTAAGTGTAAAAATATAGTATCAGCTTGAAAAAAATTAAATGCACCACAATTTTGTAATCCTGCATATGAGGGTTGGTTTTATTTGTATATAGTGGTTTTTGAAACTTTTTTTTTAAGTAGATTCCACTCCCATGCGGGGCTTGAACTCACAACCCTGAGATCAAGAGTCACATGTTCTACCAACCCAACTAGCTAGACACCCCCAGCTCTTCTTTTTTTAAAGATTTTATTTTTTTATATGAGAGAGAGCATGAGCAGGGGGAGGGGCAGAGGGAGAAGGACAAGCAGACTCCCCGCTGAGTGGGCAAGCTCGATTCCAGGACTCTTGAGATTGCGACCCGAGCTGAAGTCAGAAGCTTAACTGACTGAGCGACCCAGACAACCCCCAACAAACTTTTTTTTTTTTTAAGATTTTATTTATTTATTTGACAGAGAGAGAGACAGCCAGAGAGAGAGGGAACACCAGCGGGGGAGTGGGAGAGGAAGAAGCAGGTTCCCAGTGGAGCAGAGAGCCCGATGTGGGGCTTGATCCCAGGACCCTGGGATCACGCCCTGAGCCAAAGGCAGATGATTAATGACTGAGCCACCCAGGTGCTCCACCAACAAACTTTTTTTAGATGAAATTTTATGGAGACCTACCTAGTTGGATCTAGACTGGGTGATCTAGAATTCCATCTACCCTCTGCCAGTTTCACACCCCCCCATAGCAACCTCTGAGGCACTTTCATTGTACCCCAGGCCTCCTTAGAGTTTAGATACCACTATTATTCACATTCTGAGACTGAAAAAAAATTTATAGCTAATGAACACAGTTCTGGTCTTGTTCTTGAAAAGAGGCTGGGTCACATATTTACTGTCAAAGTCCTGCTATCATCTCAAGAGCACATTTCTTTCTTCTTTTTGTTTTTAAAGATCTTATTTATTTGAGAAAGAGAGCACAAGCAGGGGGAGCAGCAGGCAGAAGAAGAGGTAGGAGCAGGCTCCCCACTGAGCAGGAAGCCTGACATGAGGCTCAGTTCCAGGATCCCAGGATCACCACCTGAAGGCGGATACTTAACTGACTGAGCCACCCTGGCGCCCCTCAAGAGCACATTTCTATATTTTCCAAATTTTTCACAGAAGACATGTTTTACATTTATAATGCATTCTAACTGGAGTCAGAAATGCAGTTGATTCTGGGTTCAGTTCACTAGTGCATCAAGACCCACTAAAAGAGCTAGCACTTGGGAAATCCCAATGCCAGGTCTCCCCAGCTGTAGAAAAGAGGTAGCTAGAGCTAATTCGGTATTTTTAGGGCTAAAGTAGGTTTTCCGTTTGTCCTGTCCCCTTATTTAGCATTTTGACATTGGAGCAGAGACGAGTGAAGTAAAGGAGGAAATGTAGGAGGAGCAGCAAGTACGAAGGCCCCGGGGTGGGCAGTGGGGCTAGAACTAAGACAGTGAGTGGGAGGGCAATATAGCAGATTAAATCAGAGAGTATGCCGGGGGGATCATGTAGAGCCAAGCATTCATCAGCACGGGACCTTGATGAGATCACCAAGGAAATGAGTATAGCATTAGGTGTTTTTAAGTAAGCTGGGAAATACCAATATTTAGACACCTGGGAAAAGAGAAAGATCCAGAAAAGGAAACTAAAATAGGATGAATGAATGATGTTCTAAAAGTCCCGTGGGTAAGTGTTTTAAGATAAGTTATTTACCGTGCCAAAATTTAAGGAGTGGGAAAGCCTAAAATGTTCAGGGAGCAGTAGCTCAGGAAAGAAGGAGAAGAATCCAGGTAGGACAGTCAGCCTGGTCACAAGGCAACTTTTTCAGTCATCCACCTTGACAACATTATGGAGATGAAGGCCTTAAAAGTAATGCAAGGCAAATGTGGAGCACTTCATCTTTTTAAAATTACTTTGACATACACAGGCTCGGTTGACCCTCTAAGCAATCCTGTGCAGGGCTGCCTTATTCATGGATGAGGAATCTGGGGCTCAGAGTGAGGAACATGACCGTTTAAAAGACATACACTGACCAATGCCAGTTATGTCACTCTTTCTGATTCCAGCTCCAGTGCTCTTTCCGGTACCTCTGCCGGCCTCCCCTTAGCATAGAGTTACAACACTCGAGGTAGGCATGAACCTGATGAACAACTTATTATTCTGGGGTGTTTTTTTTCTTCACTAAAGTTAGCTTTTAAAAACTCCACAGTTAGGAAATAAAGAGTGAAATCAACTAGTAAGCTTTCTGATATTGGTAAAAATGAAAGAGATGAGGACACCTGGGTGGCTCAGTCGGTTAAGCGTCCACCTTCGGCTCAGGTCATGATCCCGGGGTCCTGGGATTGAGCCCTGTGTCGGGCTCCCTGCTCAGTGGGGAGCCCATTTCTCCCTCTCCCTCTACCTTTCCCCCTGGCTCATTCTCTCTCTCTCTCTCTTTGTCAAATAAATAAATAAAATTTTAAGAAAAATGAAAGAGATGAATCTGTCACTGTGAGGCTTTATTCATAGGGACTAACTGGGATCACAACCTAACGGATTCAGCAGCTGGAGTTTTCTGTCTCTCTCTGTGATGGAGGTTACGACATTCTTCTTTTTCAGTGGGTTTTTTTTTATCATGTACTTTACTGAGTTAGTGAACTGAGTATTTTTTTTTTCACTTCAGATTTTTTTTTAAAGATTTTATTTATTAATTTGACAGAGATAGACAGCCAGCGAGAGAGGGAACACAAACAGGGGGAGTGGGAGAGGAAGAAGCAGGCTGCCAACAGAGGAGCCTGATGTGGGGCTCGATCCCAGAACGCTGGGATCACGCCCTGAGCCAAAGGCAGACACTTAACAACTGTGCCACCCAGGCACCCCTTCACTTCAGATTTTAACTAACGTCTAAAACCACACCTGAGGAGACGCCTGGGTGGCACAGCGGTTGGGCGTCTGCCTTCGGCTCAGGGTGTGATCCTGGCGTTGTGGGATCAAGCCCCACATCAGGCTCCTCTGCTGTGAGCCTGCTTCTTCCTCTCCCACTCCGCCTGCTTGTGTTCCCTCTCTCGCTGGCTATCTCTATCTCTGTCAAATAAATAAATAAAATCTTTAAAAAAAAATAAAAAATAAAAAAATAAAACCACACCTGAAGCACTTAATGAAACTGTATGAATTTGTTCGAGATGGGTTGGAGTTACTATTTCAGCTTGGTAAATGGCTTGCTGCATACTCTTGTGGGAAAGGAGCAGTGGCAGTGGTGTGTGAGGAATATATGTAGACATTTAAAACAAAGGAAAGTTGCTGATAAGTAGACTTTAATTTTACTAGAATAGTTTTTAATATGGAGTTTACATAAGAGTTTAGGTTTACTAGCTCATTCCATTTATCTTTTCTTGACAAACTTTATTCTATTAGCTGAACAACCTGCTATTTTTAATAATGTCCATATACCTGAGAATCTGTATCTATACTGCCCCAAATTATCCTATTTTTTCCTTAAATTATAAAAGGATTTGTAATTGTAGAAGACTTCAAACAATACAGAAATGTAGAGAGCAAAGCAAGGGAATTACATGAGAGAGGCTTTATGACATTCTGTAGTAGACTTTTTAAGAAAGATTTTATTTATTTATTTATTTATTTATTTATTTATTTATTTAAGGAGAGGGGAGAGGGACAAGTAGACCCCGTGCTGAGCACAGAGCCCAACGACTGGCTCCATCCTAGGACCCTGAGATCATGACCTGAGCCAAAATCAAGAGTCGGACACTCAACGGACAGAGCCACCCAGTCTACAGTAGACTCTGAAATATGCACCACTGGGGCGCCTGGCTGACTCAGTCAGTAGAGCATGCAACTCTTGATCTTGGGGGTGTAAGTTCAAGCCCCATGTTGGCTGTAGATTACTTTTTTAGAAAATATTTTATTTTATTCATTTATTTATTTATTTGGGAGATAGCATGAAGGAGGGGCAGAGGGAGAGGGGGAGATTAAGATTAAGATTTTATTTATTGAGGGGCACCTGGGTGGCTCAGGCAGTTGGGTATCCAACTCGGGTCATGATTTCGGGGTCTTAGGATCAAGCCCCACATTAGGCTCCCTGTTCAGCAGAAGTCCTGCTTCTCCCTCTCCCTCTGCCCCTCCTCCCTGCTCTTGCTCTCTCTCACTTTATCTCAAATAAATAAACAAATAAATACCTTTTTAAAAATCTTTAAAAATGCATCATTATAGTGTTTTTTGCCTATGTTCTTTTTTTTTTTTTTCATTTTTAGAAATTGGTCATTAGTTATCCTAATTACAAGTGGTTAAGATCACAAACTCTAGAGCTAAATTGTCTGGGTTTTAGCCCTGCCCTGCCACTTTCTAGCTACATGGATGACTTCGAGTTATTTACCCTCCTTGTGCCTCAGTTTCCTCATCAGTTAAGAGGCATCTATCTCATAGGATTAAATGAAATGAGAATTAATTGGATTGATGTACTTAAGGAATTTAGAAGTGTGCCAGGCAGAGAGTATATACTGCATAAGAATTAGTTCTTATTAGAATTACAAAGTTTTCCCCAATTATGTTGTGTGCCTCCTGTTATTATATATCACCTTCTTATTTATAGTTGGGTATATTTCTGGGCTACTGATTCATCTGTTTAATCTTGTACTTATACCACACTGTTTTAATTAATATTGTTTTATAATATATGTTAACATCTGTTAGAGTGAAATCTACTATTATGACTCTTTTTTTTTTTTAGAATTAAAACATATGTATAGTGCTCGCTTCGGCAGCACATATACTAAAATTGGAATGATACAGAGAAGATTAGCATGGGCCGTGGGCAAGGATGACATGCAAATTAGTGAAGTGTTCCATGTATTTTTTGTGTTGTGATGAGCACTGGGTGTTATATACAACTGATGAATCCTTGAACACTACATCAAAAACTAATAATGTATTATACAGTGACTAACTGAACATAATAAAAAATTAAACAAATAATAAGGGTTTTTATACCTTTCAAAAAAACCCAAAACATATGTATATGGGTATATCCATGACTTTTTATTTTTATACATGAACTTAATACTTTCTCAAATTTAGAGTTATTTAGTTTTGTTTTAATGGCATAAAACCTGTAAAATAATTTAGTTAAGTGACTTCTTTCAAATATGTTATTTCCTCATCCAATAACATGGCCGTCACTATTTATTCAGGTCCTCTTTTAATAATGAAGACTCAAATAAAGTTTTCTCTTTTTCTTCATATAGGTTGTACTCTTTCCTTGCAAAATGACTTCTAGGTACTCTATATTTTTGTAGTTATGGTAAAGGAAGCCTCTTTTTCATCATATTTTCTTATTCCTACTCCATAGAAATGGTCTTATGGTGTGTATTTTATCTTATAGCTTCTTGTTGGACCTAACACTATTTTCCATTTATAAATATTCAATTAATTTTATTAATCTGAATCAATTTTTAAAGTTAAGTAGCTACACAATCATTTTTTTTTAAAGATTTTATTTATTTATTTGAGAGAGAGGGCACAAGCCGGGGTAGGGGGTACAGAGAGAGAGGGAGAAGCAGGCTCCCCCTGCTGAGCAGGGAGCCCAATGTGGGGCTCAATTCCAGGACCGTGAGATCATGGCCTGAGCTGAAGGCAGACACTTAACCAACTGAGCCACCCAGGCACCCCTGTATTCATGTTTAAATAATGATATATTGCCTTCTCCTTTTGAATATTTTTACATTGTATCCAATACATGTTTTGTTGCATTGGTTAGAACTCCTAACACGATATTATAGAAAAGTGGCTGCTACTTATGCAATAAGCAGATGCTAAACTCCTTTATATAGAAAAAGTTCCTATGAAAACCAGAGAAAAAAACCAACTAGAGAAAAATAGACAAAGGATATGAATAGACAGTTGAGAGAAAAGGAAATACAAACTCTCAAACATAAAAAAAAGTTCAACCTTACTTAAAATGAGAAAAATGCTGTGGTGCCATTTTTCACCATTAAACTGGCAAATGACCAGAAGTTTCTTAACACTCTATGCTGAAAGGCTGTGGGAAAACAGGTGTTCTCATCCACTGCTGGTAGGAATGTAAATTGATTTAATCCCTATAGAGGACAATTTGGCAATATCTAAATTACAAATGCATCTACCCTTTGACCCAGCAATACTACTCCTAGGAATTAGCCCTGTGGATGTACTTGCACACGCGCTAATTGACCTATGTACAAAGTTATTCATTACAGGGCGCCTGGGTAGCACAGTCGTTAAGCGTCTGCCTTCCGCTCAGGGCGTGATATTGGCGTTCTGGGATTGAGTCGCGCATCGGGCTCCTCCGCTGGGAGCCTGCTTCTTCCTGTCCCACTGCCCGGCTGTGTTCCCTCTCTCGTTGGCTGTCTCTCTGTCACATAAATAAATAAAATCTTTTTAAAAAAAAAGTTATTCATTACAGTATTGTTTGTAACAGTAAAAAATCTAAAGTTCTATCAATAAAGAACTGATTAAATAAATTGAAGTGTATCCATGAAATGGAATACTATGCTACCAAGAAAGAATGACATATCAATTAAATAGGAAGATCTTCAAGATATATGTCTATCACTAACTGAAAAAACAAGGTGCAAAACAGTATGTATGGTATTCTATCTTTCGTGAGGACAAAAAGGAACCAAATAAGAATATATTTTTTTTTATTTGTGTATTCATAAAGAAATGTTGTACTAATGCATAAAGTACTTAAAAGAGGCATTACTTTCTGCAGTCTGGGTATAAGCCAACGGGAGAGAGGAGTAGGAAACTTTCAACTGAACCTGCTTATTTTTTTTTAAATGCTTGAACCATGAGAATGCACTGTCTATTCAAAAAAACGTGCGGGGAAAAACACATGAAAGCATTACATATTCAACATTTAAAAATTTAAATCAATTTTTAAATTGGCTGTTATGAGCCCCTTTTAAACAGTTAGCAGGGCACCGAGAAGTAGTTGGACATATTGACAGGGACTCACTGTATCAACAGTTATGTTTCTGTGTTGCTTTCTGCTTTGCAGCCAGAAGACTGGATATGCTGAGTTCGAATATTGGCTGTGGCCTTGGGCAAGTTCCTTACCACCACATGGGGTTGTCATGAGGATTGAATGAGGGAGAAAATGTATAGGTTTTAGGGCAAAACCTGGCACATGCTAAGTGAAAATGCGTGATTTCCTATTTTCCGATAGTTGTAAGGTACCTGGCACCCACTTCCCTTCAAAGCACTTATGTTCTGTGGAAGCAGCTTGCAAGTCTGATCTCTTGAAGGCAGACCCCCTGTCTTACTCAGCTCTGTCCCTGAAGTACCCAACGCATTGCCTTGTATGTTGTAGACTGCAGTGTGCGTATAATAAATGTGTATGCCTTCATTCAACAAAGGTCCACTGAATACCTACTGTTTGGCCAGGTACTGTGCTTGCTGCTGAGCATGGAAGAGACATGTGATCCTGTCAACAGTCTAGTAGCGGAAACAGACATTAAACACATACCTGATTGCAGTAGGTTGAGTGAGAAGTAAAATGTCTCAAGTGCAATGAAACCCTGCAGGAAGAGGCTTATCTGGGAGAGTCTCCCTTAGTGGCTTTTAAAGTGAGAACTGAAGATAAATTGAATTATTTCAACTAAGATTTTGAAGGAACTGTTGGCAGGCAGATGGAACTGCCTCCCCAAAGAGAGGAGTTTTATGCCGTTGGGGAACAAAAAGGCCACCTGACCCTTCGGGAATGAGGAGGAAAGAAACATCTGCAGTGGCCCTGGAGGTAGCTTTGGTAAAACTTGTTACCACTGGTGTGTTTGATACTAAAAACAATTAGTTTTAGGCCTGAGAAAGAATGGATTAGATTTGCACGTCTCAAAATCTTTCTAGCTGCTCTAGAAAGTTTAGGAGGCTTTTTTTTTTTTTTTTAAGATTTTATTTATTGAGGAGCACCTGGGTAGCTCAGTTGGTTAAGCATCTATCTTCAGCTCAGGTCATGATCTCAGCATCCTGGGATCAAGCCCCAAGTCAGGCTTTGCGCTCAGCAGGGAGTCTGCTTCTCCCTCTGCCCCTCCCCCCACTTGGCCTGTGTGCGCTCTCTCAATCTCTCTTTCTCTCTCTCAAATAAATAAATGAAATCATGACCTGACCCAAAGGCAGATGCTTAACTGACTGAGCTACCCAGGAGCCCCAGGAAGCTTCTTCTTTTTTTTTTTTTTTAAAGATTTATTTATTTATGAGAGAGAGAGAGCGAGCACAAGCAGGAGAGGCAGAGTGAGAGGGAGACAGAGTATCTCAGGCAGACTCCCTGCTGAGCATGGAGCCAGCTGGTCGCAGGTCCATCTCCTGAGATCACAACCTGAACTGAAACCAAGAGTCAGATGTTCAACCGTCTGTGCCTCCCAGGCACCCCTAGGAAGCTTTTATAATTCTTGAGGATAATGATGGTAACTAAGTGTTAAATGAATGAACAGATGAACCACAAACAACAATTCATCACCAATTAATAAATATGGAATATAATACAAATTTACTTGTTTGCATGCTCTTTTACATTTCACTGAGACCATATCCTCTTTACTTTAGATCTAGGAATTCACAGATCTCTTCAAGCTACAGATTACTAACCATTTTTAGGGTGGTTACCTCTACAGAGGATCTTATTACCTGTTGATACAGTTTTACTGCAAAGAGTAATCAAATCTTGAAACTCTTGAAAGATCTTTCCATCTGTCCATGCACTGGTGGGTCCCACAATGTCTTCATTCCACCCTACCGCACCTGCCGCAATCCCTTCCTGCTAGCACTGCATCGTTACTCTACTCGGAGAAGCCTCGAAGGACTTTGCAAGAAAAATAAGTAAGTAAGCGTGTGGTTCTGGCAGAGGAGAAAAGCAAATGTGGAAACTGAGGAATATCAGTACAGCCAGTTTCTATCTTAATTAGTATGATTTTTACAGTAACTTTTTCGCTGCCTTAAGCATCTAAAATCAATTTGAGTAACAGTTCAGAAAGTGGTGCCCTTGGAATTGTAATGTCATTAGGGAGTTTCTATTCTAACAATAGCTGTCTAGTATACTTGGCTAAAGTTAATAGAATTAAAATGATGTAACAACAGATTCCATTTGTCTTAATAAAATAAAAAGAAACTAAAGCACAGTGTAAGGCTCTGGAATTACTTTTAAAGTACTCTGTTCTTCATTTTATAAAGAATTTGACGGTATCTCTGATATAGGTACTAAGTTAATAACGTCAAAGGTCTGTTTAGAAGGTTATGACTTTAGGGGAAAAATCTTTTTTTTTTCCTGTGACTTTCTCAAAAAGGGGAAAAGGCATTGTTTTATAATATAGTTAGAGCTGCAAGTATCAAATGTGATACTTCAAGCTGTGTAAATCTGAATGAGTAAAAGTTCTGAAGACAAAGATCAAGATTTTAAATGTCTTATTAAAACACATTTCTTCACCCGAGGGAGAGACTGTAAACACCATCTGAACAGGAATCTCGAACACGGGAATCTCCTTTCAGAGTGACTTGATGAGGTCCATCAGCACCCTCTGTGACAAAATTATTCTTTGACTCTGAGGAGTAGCTATTTAGTAATTACATAGAGGTTGAATTTTTTTTGCTTTTAAAACAAGGGAAACTGTATTTTGATGAAGTGGCAAACATTACGTCTTACTACTATATAAAAGCCAATTTGTCATGGTTATAATTTATCAACGAATAAAAGATGAATGATGAGAGCAGTGTGTCTTTGGAATGCCTGAGAGTGCCTGGTACCATGGACTGTGTCCAGAATTTTTGAAATGTTTATTCCCACCTGGTGACTGGTAAATAATAATAATAATAAAATGTACTGAGTGTTTAACAAGTGATAGGCACTTTTTTTTTTTTGCAATTTTTTAAAAATAATCTCTATACTGAATGTGGGGCTCAAACCCACAACCCCAAGATCAAGAGTCACATATTCTTCCAGCTGAGCCAGTCAGGTGCCCCACAAGTTGTAGGCACTTTGATATAAACCTTACAAGCATTGGGGCGCCTTGATGGCTCACTCGGTTAGGTGTCTGCCTTCGGCTCAAGTCATGATTCCAGATCCCTGGGAGCAAGTCCTTGCACAGCAAGGACCTTTCCCTCTGCCTGCCACGCCCCCTGCTTGTGCTCTCTCCCTGACAAATGAATAAATAAAATCTTAAAAACAAAAAACAAAAAATTATTACATGTATTTACCAATTCTCACAATGACCTTATGAAGTAGGTCCTGCTATTGTTCTCATTTTGCAGATGGGGAGGCTGGGTCAGCTTGCACAAAATCACAGAGCTAGAAGGTAGTGAAGCTGGGACACAAAATCAGACATCTGTCCCTACAGTCTTTAATTACTATGCTGTTTCTTAAATGTGGGATGACTAAAGTTGAGGTTTTCAAGCAGCAGGCAATAGCCCATCACTTTAGTGCGTCTTTTAAAAATTAAATTGAATGGAATAGAACTGAAAATATCAGAGTATATATTGCAATAAATGTAAGCAGAGTTTCATAGAATTACTGTCCTGTGTCAGTCATTTATGTGGAGACATGTGCATTGGGTCACAATGTAAAACGTGGTTTTTTTTTAATTTTACTTTTTTATGTGACAGAGAGACAGCCAGCGAGAGAGGGAACACAGCAGGGGAGTGGGAGAGGAAGAAGCAGGCTCCCAGCGGAGGAGCCCGATGTGGGACTTGATGTGGGACTCGATGTGGAACTCGATGTGGGACTCAATGTGGGACTCGATCCCGGAACGCCAGGATCACGCCCTGAGCCAAAGGCAGAGGCTTAACGACTGCGCTACCCAGGCACCCCATAAAATGTATTTTTTTTTACTGTGGGTTGAAGTAAAAAATCTTTGCAAGCCCACTAACTTCAAGTATGGTCGATGTTATTTTTTTTAATTATCAAATCAACAATATTTAATTGACTAGTCTCTTAAATTTTCTTTACAAAACAATTAAATAATAAAAAAAATTGAGAAAGATCATTTAAATTTTATCTATCATTTAAAAACTTGACCAACTAAAGTAAAAAAGCAAAAAAAAAAAAAACAAAAAACCCTAGAAGGAGAGGAAGACAAAAACTTAAGACCACAAGATTAATAATTGAGAGCTCATAGTTGAAGCATTTATCTTTCAGTTAAAACACAAATTTGAATATCATAGTTCAAACTGTTCCCATTTTTGGTCCTTTTTGTGCTTTGTAATATTTTCAAGCAAGTAAAGTTGGAGTAATTCATTTTTAGGTTTAATTTTTTAAGTAAAATAAGGTAATTTCCCTTTTTGGAAAACTGATTCTGTTAGGTTCAGATCTGTGACAATAAGGTTTTGTAATGTACTTTTGTGTTCGATACTGTGTGGTCGATTGTTTCCATGTTTTAAAAAATAATCTATGCTCTTTTCTCAATTTATCACCAAGAGCTATGCAAATGAATGAATTTTCATGTGATGCAAATTATTTTATGGATGAATCATAAAAGATTAATTAGCATTTGTGACTTTGTTACTTCTTTGTGTGTATGATTAATTATGACCTTGTTTGAAAATGTTTTTGACAGGATTTTGAGCTTCAAAATTTAAACTTTTGTCATCACTTCTTTGATTGTGGAAATGATTAAGTAAAGGTGAAGAATGAATCAAAGCTTTCATTACATAGGCTAAATGTGTTTTATTATGTTAATTGCTAAGATTATTGCTGATTTCCAATAGCGGATTATTGATTAACTATAATGACCTCCTCCATCACCTCTGATACATCTCCTTTTGGTTTGGTTTGCCCTGTAACTTCAGGAATCATAGTTTAATATTTTATGAGTTACAAGAAGATTTCCAGAGGGAATCTGAAAAGTATACAGGATTTTTCTCTGTGGAAAGCACGGGACATCATTTCTGACATTTCTGACATATCTAAGTGACAAGATTTCTCCAAACAGATACAGCACATAATAGCATACAGTATACTTTGATATTGCTTTGGACAGGGGTTCTCTACCTAATAGGATTCTGTGTGGCTGGTTGCACAGTCTTTTCTCTTGGTACAAATTGTGTAAAATGAGATCCTTTTAAGCATTTGTTTACCATGAGAGTCTCCAAGGACACCTGGCTGGCTCAAATGGTACAGTATGCAACTCTTGATCTCAAGGTCGTGAGTTTGAGTCCCACGCTGGGGGTAGAGATTTCTTAAAAAAATAAATAAAAACTTTAAAAAATTTTAATAAGAGTCTCCTTCCTTCCAAGGAGTAATAGGGAATTTTATACATAGATTATATTTGCTTTTTTGACAAGAACATCCCACTAGCTAGCCTTTTCTGTTCTCCTCCATGCCTAACGTGACTACCTTGATAAACACTGTTTTGAGTCTTTTCTAAATCTAAGTTGAATTATATGTTTTTTAAAGATTTTATTTATTTATTTGACAGAGACAGCCAGCGAGAGAGGGAACACAAGCAGGGGGAGCGGGAGAGGAAGAAGCAGGCTCCCAGTGGAGGAGCCTGATGTGGGGCTCGATCCCAGAACGCTGGGATCACGCCCTGAGCCGAAGGCAGACGCTTAATGACTGCACCACCCAGGCGCCCCTGTTTGTTTGTTTTTTAAGAGAAAGCATTTATTAGCTCAACCTGGGTAGCTATAAAGTTTCATTCATTCATTCATCTATTAATTCAACAAATATTTATTGGACACTTAATAATAGGGGTAGGCACCGTAGGCAACTTAGCAGAATATGAAGACATACACCGCAGTATTTCTGCTCTTCAGAAGTTTATCACTCAGCTGGGGAGAGAAGATGTATAGCCAACACCAAGTGCTGACCATTCTATCTCCTTTTTTTTTTTTTTTTTAAAGATTTTTATTTATTTATTTGACAGAGATAGAGACATCTGCTCTTCAGAAGTTTATCACTCAGCTGGGGAGAGAAGATGTATAGCCAACACCAAGTGCTGACCATTCTATCTCGCTCGATCCCATAACGCCAGAATCACGCCCTGAGCCGAAGGCAGACGCTTAACCGCTGTGCCACCCAGGCGCCCCTGACCATTCTATCTCCTTAACATTTCTTCAATCTTCCCATTTCCTGCCTTCCCTAGAGGGTGCTACATCATCAGTTCAGGCCATGGCCGGCTTTTCCTTGGTTTTCTGGAACTTTCACTCTAACATATTTCTTTGTCCCTAGCCTTGTTTACTTCCAATCTATTCTTTACAATGCTCTTCCTAAAATGCTAATCTAATTACTCCCTTTGCTAAAACCCACTAATGATTCACTCTTGTCCTCAGGATAGTGTCGAAATTGTCAAACTCACTCGATCTGTTCCTGCTTCTCTCTTTTATCCCATTTCTAACTATTCGCCTTCTTCATATACGTTCTCCGGCCATTCTAAATTCCTTTCAGGGGCCCTAATTCACCATGCTTCTCTTCCCTCATATTGTTCTCCCTGCTTGGAATGTCATCTGTTGATATCTGTGCTCATTAACTCATTTATTCACTCAGAACATCTTTTATTAAGGGTGTCTACATGTCCAGCCCTGTGCACCATCCTGAAATTTCCCACTGTAGTCAGGAGATGGATGCGTAAGCAGCTGTTTTACTGCAGTAGACAAGACCCAGGATGGATGTAGGTACAGGAACTGTGGGAGTCATGGATGAACCCAAGTCCAGGCAATCAGTGAAGGCTCTGGAAGGAGGAAAGGGGTGAAGAACAGTCTGGATTGAGGAAGTAGCGCACGTGAAGGCTAAGAGACTGTTACTGTGCGAAATGGCAATCAGCATGGCCTGAATGGACAGTGTGCAGACCATCAGAGAATGTACAAAACTGGAGCAGGCAGGGCCCAGTCGCCAAGGGCTTTGCCCGATGTATTAAGAAGTTGGGGTTTCTTTTCTTGTGCGGTATTGGGTAGCCACAGAAGGGTTTTCTAAAAGTAGAAGTTTTATTTATTTTTTAAAATCAACACTCTAGCAACATTACTAGAAAAAGTGGCAATTTGTCACAAGTTGCTTCAATAAGCAAACAGTCTTGAATTGAAAAAAGTTACCTGAAAAATTTCATGGACACCTTATGAAGCTGGAGCAATTGATTTGCATACTAAAGAAGATTAAATTACATAACATGCTAGTTTAAATTTCCCATGTTTTAATAGACCCAAGAGTATGAGTTTTTGATGACAGAACTTCTGCCTGACTTGTTGCCTATCACATCCTTATCACCCGCAACAAAATTCAGCATATGTATCCATAAATGTTTTTAACCAAGCGACTTTGAAATGTCTGAAAAGACTGACTTCTTTCAAGATTGTTCAATGAAAATAACTCCCTGATATTAAAAAAAAAAGGCAACAATGCAACTACATTAACCCCCACTTGTTAAGGATAACATGTTTAAATTTATGAAACTAGGTGTGATTACTTAGAAACTACTATAGATCCACTTATAGGAGAAATCACATCTGAAGAAAATATGGTTATCATTTGGTCTTTTTCTGTTTAGAGAATAAAAGGTCTTTCTCATCCTCACATCCTCAGCCATAGCAAGTCCATGAGACATGGAAGAACTCAAAATAATAGATGAATGAATGGGTGAATAAGTACAGAGAATGCCTCTGTAAGGCACACACATTCACTAAATCCCTAATTTTTTAATTTAATTTTATTTATTTATTTGACAGCAAGAGAGCACAAGCGGGGGTGGGGGGAGTGAGTGGCAGGCAGTGGGAGAGAGTGAAGCAGGTTCTCCAAGGAGAGGAGTGGGGAGCCCGACATGGGGCTCAATCCCAGAACCCTGGGATCATGACCTGAGCCACCCAGGTGCCCCACTAAATCCCTGATTTAAAAAAACATGTCTGCGGGGCGCCTGGGTGGCACAGCGGTTAAGTGTCTGCCTTCGGCTCAGGGCGTAATCCTGGCGTTACGGGTACGAGCCCCACATCAGGCTCCTCTGCTATGAGCCTGCTTCTTCCTCTCCCATTCCCCCTGCTTGTGTTCCCTCTCTCGCTAGCTGTCTCTATCTCTGTCAAATAAATAAATAAAATCTTTAAAAAAAAAAATGTCTGCATCTTTCTTTATCTGCTGTAATCTTCAAGAAGAAAGGATCTAAGCTAAGGGGTGTCATTGAGCCAGGAGGGAACTTAGGGATCTTTTAGCAGTTTGATCACTTCACTAATGGTCAAGAGCTCTGTCTGCCTATTAAGGGCAGAACTAGAGGAATCTAGATCTCTGGATTCTAGACATTTTTCATTGTCCCATTTTGCAACTCTAATTTAATTAATTAATTAATTTTATAGTGGAAATATTTCTAAAAATATTGTGTGATCCTGTGAAACTCACGGGTTGTTTTTTTTTTTTTGTTTTTTGTTTTTTTTGGTACAGCTCAAACCTGTCTCTTTCCATGCAGAATTACTACGGAGCTTTGTATCTCCTGTAAGAGCAGAATTTGGAATACAGATGTGGAATTCATAAATGAAGGTGCTTTTATTCCTCAAGTAAACTTTGTATGTTTTTCTGTATGCCAGTTATTTCTGCCAGAATAAGTTGTTTGGCTAAAGTCTTCAGCAACCAATGAAGTTAATGTTGGACACAAGACCTTGGGGATTTCATGTTCACTGGGGCCAATAAAAGCAAATTCTCTCATGCTCTCCTACCAAGAACTTCATTATGACATTCTGCCAGTTGCCTTCTCAGATATGCACGTGATTCTACTTTCCGGATTTCAGGACAGGCAGAGTTTGTCTTTGAACCCCCACTTACTCTGTCCTCCCTCACTGGTACTCTTTTGTTCCCTTAGTCACACTGACCTCATAAAAAAATATGCTGGCAGGGGCACCTGGGTGGCTCAGTTGGTTAAGCAACCGACTCTTGATTTCCGCTCAGGTTGTGATCTCTGTGTTGTGAGATCAAGCCCCGCGTGAGGCTCCTCACTGGCCGTGGAGTCTGCTTGAGATTCTCTCTTGCCCTCTCCCTCTGCCCCTCCCCCCACACATGCATGTGCACTCTCTCTCTCAAAGAAAAAAAAGGGCTGGCAGAGCTCTCATACCCGCTAAAGCTTGAATGCCTAAAACCATTCTCCCCACCCACACCATTGGTGAGAAAAACTAGAAGGGAGGAGTAACAGTTGCCCGGTCCCTAGACCTGCATCTCCAGAGACAGAGCCTAGCAGACAGTTCTTCTAGGACTGCCCCTGAGGGTATTAGGGTTGCCTTTGGGTCCTCTCTGGGGGAGAGGGAAGGGAAGACCTGCTCTTCTCTTCTTAGTCGCAGTCTTTGGAAGGGCAATTATATCTCCTGCCTTGGGGGTTCAGCCAGAGGGTCCAGATGGCCTTGCCGAACTTCCTAACCAGAATAATAGGAAGCTAGAAGCCCAAACAGGCTGCAGCCTACCTTTTCAATGAGGTGTTTGGGAGAAATGAACCACTAATGGAAACAGAACAGGAGCTGTGTGACATTCCAGCTGTCCCTTGCTTGTCTTACTTCAAGTACCAGGTTTTGAATTTTTTATCTTTCTCTAGCATCAGAGCTGATGCTACTATAAAACAAGACTGGACAAATTCTTTTGGCGCAACTGAATGACAAATTCTACTGACTTACCTCTAGTCTTTTCTAGCTGTAGCTCTGAAAGCCTGAACTCCTCAGAAAACTGAGGCTCTTTTGGACCACCCTTGATGTGGAAAATGCTGTAATAGGTGCAGGGCTTTGGGGCTCTCTAAAACCCTTGACTAAAACCTTTGTAGCATGGATTTCTTGGTCTCCTGGCCCACTCTCTTTCTAGTTAGAAAACAAACTTTTGGGGTGCCTGGGTGGCGCAGTCGTTAAGTGTCTGTCTTTGGCTCAGGGCGTGATCCCAGCGTTCTGGGATCGAGCCCTACATCAGGCTCCTCCACTAGGAAACTGCTTCTTCCTCTCCCACTCCCCCTGCCTGTGTTCCCTCTCTTGCTGGCTGTGATAATAATAAATAAATAAAATCTTTAAAAAAAAAAAAGAAAAAAGAAAACTGAAACTTTCGTACAAATTAAAGAGATGTGTATCATGGCGCGGTAGGAAGACGCTGGAACTGTTTCCACCCGCGTCATTCATAAGACCCCCTTCTTCCTTCTCCATGGCTTCCCTGGGTTGAGTCTCTTGGTTTATCATAAAGATGATGCTCTGCCTAGAAAAGTGCAAATTGCCCCCTAGGTAATTAATTCTGGGATCTTTGTTGTTTCCCGTCTCATCGTCCCTGAAGGCCAACCCAACACTGTTTTCTTATTTTCTCAGTCTAGTGAGCCGGTGGGCTTGTTTTGACTCAGCCTCCTGGATAGCATGTGGTTCCTGCCACGCGCACACCCAGTCTGTGACTGCATACCCTCAGCTAGCCCGCCAGCCATGGCCGTGTCCTGTTGCTGAGTGGTCCCTCTGCTTTGGTCTCAGTTTCACGCAACCTTGCCCATTTTATTTGCTCACTCTGTGCTCTCCTCTTCCTGAATTCACTGCAAAACCCTTATTGGGGAATCTTGTTGTTACCCAATAAAGAGAGAAGTGCTGCTTGTCATGGTGTAAACACAATCTCAAAAGAAAAGGCTGTGTAGTACATTAGTGACTAAATTATGTTCTGCAAAAAACATATAGTTGAATTATCAGGCAAAATACTTTCTTTTTTTAAAGATTATTTATTTGAGAGAGAGAGAATGAGCAGGGGAAGGGGCAGAGGGAGAAGAAGAGTGGATCCTCAAGCCAACTCCCCACTGAGCACAGAACCCGGAGGAGGACAACGAGGAAGGGTTCCAGTCAGGACCCTGAGATCATGACCATGCTTAACTGACTGAGGCACCCAGGCGCCCCTAGGCAAACTATTTCAATGTGTCCTTTGGTGTAATTTGACTTATGTAGGAAAGACTTCAGAAATATTTTCAAATACTTCAGCTTTCATGGATCTCAGCATAGTTTAAACATTTTCAAACATGAAAACACATTGAAATTCTCTTTTACAAAATCTGTTCAATAGGGTGGACCTCTACAGGGAAAGAAAAGTGTCATGAAATAATTATCTGGATAAATCGAGAAGAAATCATTTTAGTTTGAATTTATACTGTCATACATTTTCTATGTTCATGGCATTATGGCACAACCCAAATTTCCCTGTATATAAAGATTTTCTTAATCTTTTTTTTTTTTAAGATTTTATTTATTTATTTATTTATTTGAGAGAGAGTGAGAAAGCACAAGCAGGGGGAGCTGCGGAGGGAGAGGGAGAAGCAGGCTCCCCACTGAGCAGGGAGCCTGATGCAGGACTCAATCCCAGGAACCCAGGATCATGACCTGAGCTGAAGGCAGATGTTCAACTAACTGAGACACCCAGGTGCCCCGGATTTTTTTAATCTTGCTTTTTATTTTATTAAACATTCAAACATTTAGAAATTTGAATTACCTCTGGCCTTATTTCTGGACTCATTTAAAACTGTTTACATATATAAAACATCTGGCAAATAGTAGATACTGATAAATGGTAAATTTACCAATTTTCTTACAATTATTATTTGATTTCCAGCAGATGACTTTATCCAACTAGAAAAACAGTAAGTGTCCAAGATTCAGAGCCTTGTTAAAGAAACCATTTTGCAACCTCCAAGTGTATCATGGAGATTTTTTATTGTTGTTGGAAAATGTTGAGTGAGAAGAGAATTTTCATCAGATTTCTTGAATTCCATGAGCACCGCCCCCTTTTTCTTTCCAGTTTCTGAAAGTGTGAAGAAAGATGGTGAGGAAGAATGAATGTATGCATGTACAAAGATTTTTTTTATACTTCTGTGCAATTGAACAACTGTAATAAAAGGAATTTGTAGAGGATATTATGATCTCATGCTTACATGTATATATCATTTTCTGCATTTCATAGGTAAATGGCATCCAGTCTCATCTACAGAGGATTAGAATTATTGAATATGACTATAATAGCCCATATTGTTATGTAACGTTTTTTCACTTCTCTTTTCATGTGAAAATATTATTAAATATTAAATATTATTCATCTGAAAATCTTCATTACATTACAAATAAAAAGTTGTATAAGCAAGTCATGCCAGACCATTCCTTTTTTTTTTTTTAAGCTTATTTTTTTTTTTAGTAATCTCTACACCCATCCTGGGGCTCAAACTTCCAACCCTGAGATCAAGAGTTGCACGTTCCTCTGACTGAGCCAGCCAGGCGACCCCCCTCATTTTTTTTTAAACTTTCTTAATTTATTTTAGTAACATGCCAGACCAGTCTTAAGAAAATATTCCATTAATTGTGGCAATTTTCAAAATGCCTATGAAAGCTACCCATTATTGAAATAAATCTTTTGTTTTTATAACATTTCTTAAGGTAAAGATAATTGAATGCTTAAATTAATATGAAACAAACAACTTCTAGGGTTTATATTCTTTTTCTTCTGGATTTTAACCATAGTTCTGAAATAAATTTTATGAAAACTTGAAAATTTCTAATTTAGCTAAATTAGAATGAAGCTCTTAAAAAAAAAAAAAAGACCCCATTACACTCTACGTTGCAGTCCCTCCAGGTGATACTCTTTTACTATCTTTTCTTTCTTTCAATGTTTTGGAATTTACATTCAAATGGAATAAGAACAGAAAAGAGTTTGTTCCTTCTAGCAAACTTCTTCATGCTTTATTCATTCATTTACCTTGTATCAAGGTATCCTGACATACTTTCCCTTTATTTTCAAATGCCTTAACTTTCTGTGTTTATTTTCCCATCTTAAAATGGCAATAGTAATAGTTACTACCTCGTTGGGTTATCATGAAAATTAAGTGAATACACATCATAAAGTGCTTAGAAAAGTCTCTGACACATATTAAGTGCTCAGTAAATGTTAGCCATTATCATACTCGCTGTTTTTATACTACCTTCACCTTCTGATCTCTCTGGGTTTATGATCTGGCTGCTGTTTAATTCTAACATTATCAATAAGTACGTTGAAATCAGTTTGAAATTGTTCAAGCCTAGTACCCTGAAGACAGGGTGAGGTGCTGAGATTCTTCTACTAATATTTATGATGCTTATTTGATCTCTTCAGAGAGGAATTCCTTCGCCTCTGGAAACATGTTTTAAAACTTCTCCCAACAGCAAAGAATTGCACAATACAGAATACCCCAAAATAATGTATTTTTTTCATTTTATTTTTAAGTAATCTCTACACCCAATGTGGGCCTCGAACTCACAACCCTGAGATCGAGAGTTGCATGTTCCACCGACTGAGCCAGCCAGGCGCCCCCAAAATAATGTATTTTTTAATGAGCCCAGTACAAAATGCACATACCATGCTCCAAACATTATTTGGGGGGAACCTCAGGACAAATTCTTAAGGAATCCCTGTCCCCATCCCACCCCAGCAGACATCACAGTGGCATAATCTAGTGCTTTGTTACTCAAAGTGTGGTCCGCAGACTATCAGGATTAGTATTAGCATTTCCTGGGAGTTTGTTGGAAATGCAGAATTTCAGGCCTTTCCCCAAACCTACTGAAACATAATCTGCATTTCAATAGGCTCCCCAGGCAATTCACAGATACGATAAAGTTTGAGAAACACTGATCTAGTTGAGGTTCCGCTTTTTTTCTCCTCCAGTGAGCCAGGATAAGGATTCCTCAACCTCTGCACTATGGGTTCCTTTTTTTTTTTTTTTTTTGGAAGTATAGTTGACACACAATGTTACATTAGTTTCAGGTGTTTCACAACATAGTGATTCCACAACTCTATACATTATGCTCTGCTCACCACAAGTGTAGCTACCATCTGTCCATACCACACTGTACTATTGATATTTGGGGCTGAATAATTCTTTGTTGTGGGGGTCCTGTCCTATGCATACAGGATATGTAGCAGCCTCCCTGGCAGCAACTCACTAGATGCCAGCAGCATCCTATCCCTGACTACTTGCAACCACCAACAGTGTCTTTGTATTAGTCATCAGTATACTGGTGTTTATTATGGCCTTCACCTTCTGATCTATCTAGGCTTATAACGTGCTGTGTTTGATTCTGACATTGGCTAACAATGTTGTTTTGTGAGGCAAAGTTTGATTGCTAAGTGTCTCCTTGGGAGCAAAATTGCCCCTGTAGAGAATCACTGAAATAGATCCACTAATTTTGCCAGGTTCTTCATTTCTTCTAAAGTCAGAGCACGTGATAGAACATTTTCTATTGTTGTTGGAATCTATTTTCAGTTTATTACATGAGAAGAAGGCTTTGAAACATAATTTTGATAAGGTATTATGAAAACTTGATATTACTATTCTTGTCTGCTTTTCAAGTTTTCTGTGAATGGCGATAATATCTGAACTTCTTGTGATGAGATAAATGAGTCAGATCTACTAAGTGTGAGAATTAAAGGAAGTAAAATTGGCCTTCCCTGGAGTGGCATCTAGTAGCTTCTCTCTCTCTTTTTTATTAAGATTTTATTTATTTATTCGTCAGAGAGAGAGAGAGAGAGAGCACAAGCAGGGGGAGCAGCAGGCAGAGGGAGAAGCAGGCTCCCCACAGAGCAAGGAGCACAATACAGGACTCAATCCCAGGACTCCGGGATCATAGCCTGAGCCGAAGGCAGATGCTTAACAAACTGAGCCACCCAGGCATCCCATCTTCTCTCGTTTTGTTTAGAGTTACAGAGCTAGAGAATTTCATATCTGGTAACATCTCATCAACATTAGTTTCCAGGACTTCATTTGATTACAAAAGCCAAAAAAAGATTAATTTGTGAATTCAACAAATATTTATTAAGTACAACTAAGAAGTTGGCACAAAGCCCCTGCCTTCAAAGAATTTATGGGTGATGGAAAATTAAGATCCTAATTTGCCACACTCCCCCCAAACTGTTGCTCCTGCAGCCAATCTCAGAAAAACAGTAACTCCACCCTTCCAGTCACTCAGGCCAGAATCCTTAGTCATCCTTGAATCCTCTCTTTCTCACACATCCCAAACCAATCCTATATAAAGTCCTTTGACTCTACTTTCAAAACATTTGGAATTTGAGTACTTCCATGACTACCACTCTGGTCCAAGCCACATTCAATCTGTGCATGAATGTGGGGTCTCCTAAGTGGTCTCCCTAGTTCTACCCTTGCTCCCAGGCTATTCTCATCACAGCATCTAGAGTGATCCTGTAAGATTTGAAGTCAGGTCAAGTCATCATGTCTCTGTTCAGTCACTTGGGTCGTTCCCAGTCTCACTGATAAAACAAGCCAATGCATTTACAGTGGCCTACAGTAAGGCCCTACATCATCTGCACCCCTTACCTGGCCCCTTTATTGCTATGACTTCATTTCCCTCTTGCTCAGTCAGCTCTGATCACAACTCTGGCCTCCTTGATGGTAAAGATTTAACGACAAGCTCTGAGGAGAAAAAGTCCTGAATTTTATCTGACTTCTATAGTATAAGTACTCCTACTATGGCCAACATCAGGCTACGAAAATGCTCCCACCCCCAACTTCTTACTTCAATACCTTGATTCGTTTTTAACCTTAGCACTTATCACCATATAACACATCATTTCTCTGACTTGTTTGCTATTTACTTCCAGTGTCCTCCATTTGGTTTTACTTCTTACATATTTTTACTTTTGACTTAGAAATACAGCTCTGTGGTTTCCCCTAACCTGCTTGAAAATGATCCTAGTTAAATGATATTTCATTTCTCATTTCTCCATGAGTAAGAGAGTCTGGGACCTATTGTTGAATGTCACCTCATAGAACCGTATAAATTTCTGACTGTCAGACTATAACTCTGAGACTTGGCAGCCTTGTCAGATGCTTTTTTGCTATGTTCTCAAAAAGGCAGCAACTTACTTGCAGACAGTTGCTGATTCTGCTCCTGATTGATTTGAGGTTTGAGACTGCATATAGATTATTTCCTGAGGTCTTGGACATGTAAGGGAATTTAGCTCCACAATTGGATTATTCATAATTTTCCATAAACATTTTCGACATTGTAAATCGAGGTTGATAGGAATAGGACTATGCTTTCCCAGGTTAATTTTTTCTTGAAAAGGGTATCTCTTCTCTCTCGCCTCCATGTCTAAGCACCATACACAATTATGCTGTTATCCAAATTATATTGGTAATGCTTTTTAAATCTATGGTTGTGATGTGATGTACTGTTTTATGAAGTATTTTTAAGAGCAAATAGAAAAACAGTTGCCTTGTAAGATATTCACAAAGAAATATTTCTCCCAGTGTTTCCTTTCAGGACTTACAAAGTTACAATCATGCCATAGAAATTCATTGGAAGAAAAAGGCCATGGAATTGTGAATTTGTGCTCAATACATGAATACACCCAGTGAGTCACACTCATGTTCAGTCCAATGCCCATTTTTTTATGACTGGTAGGAAGAAGTACATGTTGGAAGGTCAGTGCTGTATCTTTGAGAACAAAGTGGTATCAAGTTTCTCAAAAAGGGTGAAATGACCAATTCCATTAAGATAATAGATTTACTGCATATTCTTACTTTTAACTTTTTTTTGCTATATTATATGGACATTTAATCTTATTTATGCATTCCTTGAAGAGCTCACAGTCAGAGGAGATTGTCTTCAGGGCCAAAGGATTAAATTAAAATGCTTATTTGACTCTGATGTGATTGTAGTTGCAAATATTTATGGCTTTGATAGGGAATAAACGGGTAATATTCACATATTGTGATGGGTATGTAAACTGATATAACCTTTGTAGGGGATACCTTGGTAGTACATATCACAATAACAAATATGTCTTTCACACTGTTGTTCCACTTTTAGGATGTTAACTTAGAGATATATTCACATTTGTGCCCAAAGATAAATGTACAGGGATATTCACGGCAGCATTATTTCTAAGAGGGAAAACCAGAAATAGCCTATTGTCCTCAGTAGGGGAATGGTTGAATCATTTATTGTACTGAGAAGATGTGGAATGCTATGGGACCATTAACAAGGATGAAGTGGATTTATATATACTAATCTTTTAAGCAAAAAGCAAGTCACTGACAAATATGTATGGTATGATGTCTTATATATTTAACAAAACACAAAGCAAATATATTTGTAAATGCATAGAAAATACCTCAAAGCATACATACCACACACTTAACAATGATTATTTCTGGGCAGGAAAAATAACTGGGGGGAATACAGAAGGGAATTTTACTTTTTACTGTAGATACTTCTTTCTCTATTTTTGAATTGCTAGCCATGATCATGTATTAATTTCTAAATTAAAAATAATTTTAAAATATAGTGGCACCTGGCTGGCTCATTGGTGGAGCATGTGAGTCTTGATTTTGGGGTTGTGAGTTTGAGCCCCACATTGGGTGTAGACATTACTTAAAAAAAAATCTTAAAAAAATTTTTTAAAATAGAAATAAGTAGTGAGTGCTAAAAGGAATTTATGAGTTTCTGTTTCTCGTATTTCCAATGAATGTTGTTTTGTAAGACAATGTGAACTAGTAGAAAGAACACATAGGTTCTAATGTTGACTCAACTACTGTGAGGTGGTGTGTACCTATGTGTGTATATATGTGTGTTTGAAGAGGGGGAATCAAGAATGAAACTGCAAAATAATAACTTTCTGACAGGATTACTATGAGAATTCAGTAAAATATCGTACAAAAAAGTCTCAGCCTGCTGGACAGCTGGCAGGCACTCAATACAGTTTACTTACATTTCTTTATCCATATCCCACTCCAAGGTTTGAAATCTGTTTGATTCCAGTAAATGAAGGTAATGAAAAAAATATTAGACCCACTAGAACTGTGTTTTGAATTTGAGCTTGAAAATCCAGTGATCAAACATCTGTTCCCATCACTTCTTTTTACACTTGGTAATAACAAGCTGATACTGAACACTTCATTTTTGCTAATTCTGGGCAAAAATGATGGGCTAAATATTTACATCTGATTCACGATAGTCAGACAGAGATGACCTCCTAGGGGGTTATGATTTAAAGATGGGATGAAAAGAGACAAAGGGACAGAAACTGAGACTATTTGAACTTTACAATCCACACAGTGCTTTATGGGTCACACTGTTCCTTCACACCCATTTGATCCTTCATGGATGAGACAGGCATTGATGATGTCAGTCTCATTGAATGGGTGATACAGGTGAGAAGGAAACCGAGGCCCAAAGCGGTGAAATGACTTGACCAAGGGCACACACTGAGCAAAGCCAGGTCTTACACCTAGTCAGTTTTTACTGCTATTATTCTGCCATTAAAAAAAAAAAAAATCAGTGGCCTGGTCCAAGAGCTGAAAATGTGCAGGGCAAAACTTTTTTTTTTAAAAAACAGGACAGCTGCAGTTTTTTTTGATAATAGAATATAGGGGGCGCCTGGGTGGCACAGCAGTTAAGTGTCTGCCTTCGGCTCAGGGCGTTATGGGATTGAGCCCCACATCAGCCTTCTCCGCTATGAGCCTGCTTCTTCCTCTCCCACTCCCCCTGCTTGTGTTCCCACTCCCCCTGCTTGTGTTCCCTCTCTCGCTGGCTGTCTCTATCTCTGTCGAATAAATAAATAAAATCTTAAAAAAATTTATATATAAACATTCCAAATGACCAGTGTATAGCAGGTATGTTATGTGTTATGGTTTGATATTATTCAGTTAGGCAATGAATAAAAATCTTAGGCCTGAAAGTCATCCAATAAATACTATTTTGGTAAATCCAAAAGTTGAGTTATAGTTTTTCTTTATTGGAGGATGAGGGATTTATTTATTTATTTATTTATTTATTTATTTATTTATTTATTTATATATGTATTAACATTTATTTCATTAGAGAGAGAGAGAGAACAAGCAAGCAGAGTGAGCGGCTACATGGAGTCAGATCTCACAATCCTAATATCATGACCTGAGCCAAAAGCTTAATCAAACAGAGCCACCGAGTGCCATGAGAGGGAGTTATTCTTAAGTAGCTTTGGTGTTAGCCATTGTTCGTTTGGAGAAAAGATCTGCTGTTGAAACTGCAATTTAATAAATCATTGATTAACCTCTTGGTGGCACAATGGGCCTAGAAAATCTTGGTGGGCTACTTGCTGTTTAAGCAAAGAAAAATCCGTAAAGCTGATTTGGAGGGCACTTGGGGACACACAAGGGAGGCAACCACGTGAAAGGCCATGTGCATGTGACTTTCATAGAAAATACTATTTGGGGTGATGAAGAATGTCAAGGGCAGCTATGCTGAAAAGAAGTCAAGGGTAGGGGCAGATCAAGGGCACCTGGTGGGAGGCTGTTGGCATGCACCCTAATCCAGCAAAAATACCTGTTACACCAACTACAGGGATTATAGTGTCTTCGTTTCTAGGAAGGGTTGGTTATTGGAGCAGCCAAATTCCGGGGAGACACCGAGTTAAAATTTGAAGGAGCCTTTCTCAAGATCCATTCAGGTACCTCTTTTTCCAGGACTCTTGAGATCACGAGGCGCCAAGAGTGCATGCCCCTACATCTCACCTTAACCTCTTTCACGGTTGTTCTCACCCTCAACTTCCAGTCCCCAAACACAGGCCTTTAAAATGGATCAGAGAGGTCCGAGGCCTACAACTGGCCTCTGGCGGGTTCTTTTCGCTCCTTTTTTTCCACCCCTCCCGGATTAAAAAAACAACTGGGTGTGCCCTCCCTTCTCAAAGCGGGGCTCCCTTCCGAGGGGGCGGGTCCTGATCACGGCGGGCTCAAGTCCCGCAGGTTGGCGGGAGCAGGCGGGGGCGGGCCGGAGCGGATCCGGCGGAAAGCCGAGCGAGCGCGGCCGCGCGCTGCGCTCAAACTCGCGCCGCCACCAGCTCACGAGCGGCGCCCCACCCTCTCCGTCACCAAAGGCGCCCAGCCAATGAGCGGGTCGAAAAGGCCGGGCCTGCGGGCTAAGCATTGGGAGGGGGAGCAGTGAGAGGGGGACGGGAAGTCGAGGGCGGGCGGCACTTGATTGACAGGCCGCTCGCACCAATCCTCCGCGCGACTTGTCTTCGCTCTCTTTTCAGCTGGGCTCAGCTCTTCGTCCCACCTCCTCCTCCTCCACCCCCCTCCTTGCTCCTTTTCGACCCGCCCCACTTCCCCTCCCCCACTCTGCGGGCAAATCGCTGCTGGAAAGAGGCGGGGGCCGAAGCGGCGGGCTCGTGTGGAGACTTGAGGTGGGATTGACGGGCAACCTGGCCAATAAGAGGTAGGCTGATGGCGCGGCTGTGGCTGGAACGGGCCAATGGGCAGGCGGGCTGGGGGCGGAGGCCCAGGTTCCAAACGCTCCGCGGCGCCATGGGCTGAAAACTCAACCGAGATGGAATCTCCCAGTCTGAACCGGTTTCAACCGGTTCCGAGTTTGAGGCACTAGGAGGAGGGGGAGAAGCGGCTGCAGCGGCCGCGGCAGGAGCAGCGGGAGCTACAGCATCAGCAAGAGCAACAGTAGCTACAGCCCCGGCGGCGGTGCCTGTTCCAGTCTTTGCTGCTGCAGTCCGTGCAACCACCCAGAGGGGGAGGGGGGAACCACCAGTCGCTGAGGAGCAGGAGAAGGGGGGAAAGTTTAGGCGAGCCTGGGTGGGGGGGCCCAGCGCCGGAGCCGCGTGAGAGAGGGAGCCGTATTTTGGTAGGGGGGAGTCGGACTGCAACTGGCAGCAGAGCGTCCCCCGACCTTGTGGACTCTATACCCCCTACTCCTGCCGCTTCTGCTGCCGCCTGTGGCTGGAGGGTCCCCCTGGGGCTGAATCTTTGGGACGTGACCCCTTTCCCCTCCCCCTTCCCTCACTCCCCAGCCAGGCGGGAGCATTTATTCCACGGATTAATTCCCCTTCCTTTTTTTGGAAAAAAAAAAAAAAAAAAAAAAAAAAAAAAATAAAATAGTAAATACTGTTGAGCTTTTTTTGCCCTCATCTTCGTTTTTTTTAATTTCCTTTTTTAAGGTGGGAAAACTGTGAAACCCACCTTGATTTCCTCCCCTCTCCCCCCTCCCCACCTTCCCTCGCCCTAATCTCCCGACAAGGAAAGAAGCAGCAGTTGGTTCAATCTCTGGGTAAGTCGACTGTGTCTTCGGGGCCGAGGGTCGGGCGGCGGCGGCGGGAGGAGGCCGGCGTGGGGCGCGGCGCCGGCCGCGGGAGGCGAGCCCGGGAGGCGGCGGCGGGCCCACAGCAGAGCCTGCGATTGAATGGAGCCGCTTCTGCCGCTGGGGGATGGAGGCGGGGAGGCGGCCGCGAGAGGGTAGCGCTTGCTGGGTTATTCGCGTGTGCGGGTGGCGGTGGAGGAAGCGAGGAGCGTGATAGTGAAGTGGGGCCGGTGTGGGGGTAGAAGGGCTTCCCCAGCCCAGGGGGCTGGGGAGAAGTTGGGGTGATTTCAGGAACATCTTTGTAAATTATTAGGAGTGGAAGTTTCCAGAAATATTTAGTGCAGCAGCATTGAAACGTCCGCCTGCATCACGTGGCCCCTCGGTGGAGAGCTTGGGATCGGGGGAGGGAGGGGCTGCCGAGTCCCTCCTCCTCCTGCAAGGAAACTAGAAATCTTTCTGGTTTTTTGCAGAGTAGCATTAGAAGTAGGAAAGGTTAGTTCATTGTTTAAGGTTCTGTAAATGGGATTCTGGGCTGTAGTTTGGGGGTACGGAGTGCATTAAGTGACCGAATCGTTTACCGCTGGCATTGTACTGTGGATGATGCCCTGATTCTCCTTCATTCCGATGTCTCCGAGTTTGGGATGGGTGGGAAGAAGTGGTGTACTAGAGAAGCTTTAAAGATTTGCCCAGCCCGGACCTCTTCTGATCACGCAGAGGCCATGCTGCATTGAGAATGGGGCGGTGAACTTCAGGCGCCTGGTCTAAATGCCTCCTCCGAGTATGGGCGGGGTGAGTGCGTGCTCCGGTATGCTATAGTTAGAACTGCTGCAAATCGGTTCGGGTGGGAAGCGAGGGGAGGGCGGGCCTTAGTGAGGTGTGTTTCTACTGAATGAAGCAGGCAGTTGCCCACACGTCTAAGTAGCAGTCTTTCCTTGTAGCGACTTGTTTTTTGACCTACTACTTAGTAATCATAAAGCAACGGTTATGGTTTGGATGGGAACTGGCAGTGTGTAGCTGCTTGCTTATTCAGTCTGAAGTGGCAGTGAAGGTATTTTGGTAGTCACTTGTAGAGTCACATTGCTGGATAATCCCTTGTATACGCTATCCAGTGAGTGGATTTTAGGATTGAGTGTCCCAAGAAGAAAAAGCGATTGTGGTTTCACGCTCTCCCGCGATGGCTGTTTGCTATCTCCCTGATTGTGTATCTTAAGCGTGTGGGACACTGCTGTTAGTGGAAAGAATGTTTTGGAAGCTCTCTGATTTGGGGGACTAAATGTGCTTGGCATTGACCAGAAAGCCGCCATTTCTGTACAGTTCAAGAGTAGGTAGGTCATTTCGAAGAGAGCCGCTAGTTCTAAGGATGGCAAACTACTGTATTTAATACGAGCTTCTGTTCTAAACCTGATTTTTCATAAGAATTTAGCTCGAAGAACTGTGTAAGGACATTGTACTTGAAAATGAAACTTTTTAGCGTCCAATTGTGTATTTTGTTTGGGTTTTTAAATTATGATAGGACTACATAGGAGAAAAGTTCGTTGAGTTTTTAACCGAAAATTGAAAACTTTTGATATGTACATCTTGGTGCTTTGTGGGCATTGTTGTTCAACCTCAATTTTTAAGACTGTTCTGATATTTAAAATTTTATGGTATTCGATGCGAGGAAATTTACCCATTTGTTGGTTGAATATATATATTTCTATTTTTATATCCATATGTAGATGAATGATTTTGTTGCATGTCAGGTATTTTGGTATTAAAAACGTATTAATAACTGCTATAAATTTTTTTGAGATTTCTGTCAGTAATGGGCTGAAAGATATCAGAGGAATAAAAATCCTTGAACTCTTCATTTCTCGATTTTTACATTATCTCTAACTTACTGGCATCATTTACACTTAAATTTTTTGTAATTGGCATTATCATTAAGTAAAGCATTGGCATTAAGTTTGAAATTGCTGCCATTGTTAAGAACTTTTTTTAACTGCTCTCAAATAGCCAAGAAGTAACGTCTTTTTCCTATCAAACATAATGTAATCAAATCCCACCCACTTCCTGAACCTGGAAGGTTTTTAAGAGGGGGAGAAGTGAGATGACCAGCTGACCTTGTTGGGTCTAACTACAGTCAACCAGGGGTTCTTAACCTGAGGGTTCATGCATGGCTTTCAAGGTGTCCTGGATTTTCTATAATTATATAGAAAATTGTGAGTTTTTAAAATTTGACAGGAGCTATCGTGTTCTTCTGATTGTAAGGCATCTTGACCCAAAAAGGTTAAGGAGTACTGATTTAGCCAGTCAGACTTGAGTGGCACTGGCTTTGAAGAAAAAGCAAAGATTTTTATAATGCTGGGCAACAAAAATGTGAATGTGTGCCAGCATCTTGGATTGGAATCCTCTTAAAAGGATAACATTGCATATGAACTGGTAGGTTTTAGCCCATTGCATTATGTGAGGTGAAGAAGTTGTTTCTCTGTTATCATAGAATTTGTTTTTATTTGGAAAATAGTTGGCGAGCTTTTACAGTTACTTACCTTGCCAGTGAATACCTGGAAGTTAAAAAAAAAAAGTTTGACATATTACCGTAAAGTGTTTTTCTAGTCATATGTTCCAGGAATTTTAAACTCCAAATTTATTGAGGGTTGAAAGAAGCAAATAGGTGGTTTGAATATAAAAATTTTAAGTTCTGCTAATCATTGGTATAGACAACCAGAAAACTTGGGATACCACATTTAACTTTCAGCATCTTGCTTTTTCAGCATATCTTAAAAATTAAGGTAGCATACAGGGAAGGGAGCTTTTACTCAAATAGAAGACTCTACTTAGGAAGGGGGGATATCCACTTAAACTTCATCTGTACATAAAAATTTGAGATCAAGACTTTGAACTGTATCAGTTTTTAGGGCCATAAATTCCTAATACTGGTTTCATTAAAACAGGTTAGGAGTAATTTCTTTGAATATTAGTAGAACAGTAAGATTTTTCTGGGAACTTAAAATAGGCACTAGAAAAGTTGAATGGGCCTTAACTAAAGCAGTTACGGAGTAGCTAAGTATCTTAGCATTTAGTTGCTTTTACTGTTACTTAGGTAGTCTCTAAAATACTTGTAAGAACATGGTTGAAGTAAAATAATTTGAGTAGAAGGTTTCTGATTGGTAATACCAAAATTTCATAGGCACCTTAAATTTTTTTCTTTATTTACAGTAATCTATGCCAGCAATTATGACAATGTTAGCAGACCATGCAGCTCGTCAGCTGCTCGATTTCAGCCAAAAACTGGATATCAACCTCCTAGACAATGTGGTGAATTGCTTATACCATGGAGAAGGAGCCCAGGTAAAGTAGCTGAGCAAAACTTTTTAACATTATTGCAGTGTATTGAAGTTACTCGGTTTAGAATAAGATTTTAAATTATCACCTTTTTAAAAAGTGTTCCATCGTTTGTATTAAATTGGAACTACATATTAACCAATGAGAAGCGGTCTAGAGAAATTGCATTATTATATGTATTATATTTTGACCTGGTTAGAATGAGATGTTTTGGGGTATTATTCTTATTACTTGTTCTGTCTTTAAGAAACCTTTAGCCAATTTAGTGAAAGAGCCTAATGTGTTAAATGTTTTATAGATGCTAACGGTTGTATATCTTTTATGTATGTAACATATTTGGAGTTAAAAGATTCTTGTATTTTTGAAACATTTGAATTACAGAAGTACTTCACTGGTAAGAGTTATTTTAAAAGTCCAGCAATACCAAGCATCTTAAATTATTTGAATTTGAGACTTGTAAAAGTGGTCTATTAATGTAGGCAGTTATCTTACACATTATCCATGTTTTGATCAGTTTAAAGTTTTTGGGTTTTTATTTTTTTTAAACACCCAATTGAATGATAGACGAGAAAGGAATGTTCATAAATTTTTTAGTTTATGTTACAAGAAACTGGGCGATCTTGAATCTTCACTCTTTGGAGTTAATCACATGAAGAGTTTTAAATTGTAAAATTTTCTGTTGGATTTAAAAGGCTGTTCAGGTGGATGTGACAAAAACCAGTAAAATTTTGTTGCCAAAATGTTATATTCCTAATAGATGATGTCTAGTTGGTACATATGAAGTTATTTATATCTTCAAGATACTAGTTTATATTTGCATAGTCAAACCCTGAGTGCTATCATACTTTTTAGAAACCTGAAAGGTAGAAATTGTATCTTTTATAGATGGTCCAAAAAGCATGATGTGTAAATACTAGCATGTGCATAAATATTTCCATTCCCTCTGAAATCCAACATTATTGGTTTTACTATATATATAACAAAGAGAAAACTTGAAGGGGGCCATGAAAGTTGTATGAGTGGCAAAAATTATTCTGGATTTTGTAAGCTTGGTCCAGTTTTATAACTCCTAGGGGCTTTTGGTCCTCGTTCTTGTCTCCAAAAGCCTTCCTGAAAAGTTATTCCACCCACATGCATTACACATACCATGTAGTTGTTTCTTTGTGCTGTACATTCAACATGGAGCTTTCAGCTTCATTTCATTCTAACATGCATGTATATAGAAAGCTGCTTTTGGAAGTACAGAAGTAAAGTTGGGCTCAACTTTGAATATATTGGAAGCACAGGTCTTGAAGCCATTAGGAAGATGGGCATTTAATTTTGTCACATCACTTAGCTGCCACTGCTGCTGTTCTTTTTTAACATGACTCACAACATCTAAAAGTATGATGGGTAAACAAGAGACCAATGTTCTTCTAGGCTTTATAACTAAGAAGTAGTAGTAATTATAATGAAGAATGTATTGGTGGTGGGGTTCCTGGTGGGCTCAGTTGGAAGAGCATCTCAGTCTCACAGACGTGAGTTCAAGGCCCATGTTGGGTTTAGAGATTACTTTAAAAAAAAGACTTTAAAAGCTAATATATTGGTGGTGCTGCTGCTGCTTTTAGTAATGTTTCACATTATTGATATTTAATGATTGTTTTAAATTTGACTTTTTAATAAAATGTAGCCTTAGGAAAGTTTTCTGTTTATCAAGGCAATATAAATATAAACTTTCCCAAAAGTAAGAATTTTATATCTAGTTATATCATTAGATAAATCCGTTACATAAAGATAGTCACAAACTGATATTGGTCATTGTTAATAGATAAAGAAATGGAGGCTTAGGGCTTAAAGTCAGCTAAAAACTTTTTTTCTAAAAGTGTGTCTTTACACTTCTAGTTCATTGGATTTTTCATATGCCACCTCTTTGTGGGGGTCTTATCATGAATAAAAAGAAGAAAAAAAGCTGTGTGGCAGACATGTTTTTAGTGATGGATGTCTTGGTTTTAGTCCAGTAAATTTTCTAGTCCTTGATCTAGAGTTTCAGCTACAAAGTTACCTACCTTACATGAGACTGGAAGACAGTAGGGTTTGTAAACGCACCTGTTACAGTGCCTCGTACTTAGAAGGCATTCTGTTTGAAGGGTACTTTTGGAAGTATGGTGAAGAAGATTTAGCATACGGTGTAAACTCATCGTTTTAAAAGGTGGTATGATTTCTTAATTTTTTCCCAGTCTCTTAGAATATGTGCTAAAAATGGCAACTATAGAAATTATACTAACATTGAAACTCAGAGAAAGTTAATATTTTTTTAAAGGATTACATAATTTTGGAGGGGAAGAAATTGTTAGAATGGTGCCTTTTAATCTGTACCCAGAGCTTATGTCCAAATGGGCAATATAGAAGGATATTTAACACTAACATTAGGACTATATTCTCTTCTAAGTATTTTTCTATTTTTAGCCAAGTTAGGCAGCCAACAGGAAAAATATATGGAAGAGTTGGTGTTTTCTCCAGTGCTGTGTTAAGTGACTTGAACTCTTAATCTATTGCTTAGCAACTAAAATACTTTCACCATTCAGTAAGTAACACAGGGAGATACCAGATTTTCTCCTTTAGTTTCCTTTTGTGTCTTTTTTAACCCCTCCTGGAGTTTTAAGTTAATAAAAGAATATTACGTAAGGATAGTGGGGTTAGGACAAAATAAAGACACTAAGATGCAAACACTAGAAGTGACTTTAAAGAGTAAAAGGACAGCTAAAAGGAAAGGACATGATTTATGCAGTATTAGCGATAATAGTGTGGTGGCTATTAACTTACGTGCACAATGGTCATCATTTCAGAAGCTCTGATAGAATATCTTGACCAAATAACTTTTACTAGGCATCATGGATCTTTGATAGACCTCATGCTCTTGGTATTTGTTATTATTTTATGTGCAAGACTATTATAACTAGTGAGAAATGAATGGATCTAGTTAGATACTCTCTGGGAGAGAATCAAAACATTGCTAAAGTGTGCTTTGGCCCTAGATGACTCAGATCACTATTCTTTCTGCTTTTTGTCATATAGCATAGTTATATGCTAACTCCTTAAAACTATTAGTCCCTTAATGAAATCTAATCAAAGTATGTAATTATAAGAGCTTATACTCTAGCTCTAACCCTATACTTGTAGGTTGGAACCCAGGCAACTGGTTTTTCTTCCAGGTTCTATGGTGGTTCTGATGGTGGTCTCAAGGTACAAAACTACTACTTAGTGGGTGTGTATTTTCAGTTTTCTTGTAAACAATAAGCAGTGTATATTGCTAGTTGGTTGATGGGGAAACCAATATATATGCTACCTAAGGAAAATAGTTCTTAACATCAAAGCCAAAATAAGGAACATGATTTTTTTTTTTTTGTAAGTGGGAATAAAACCTAAGTTAAAGAAGATTTTGAGGTGTCTGTTAGAGGTGGTTCAAATTGGAATGCTTCTTTCTCCCTCTTTGATACTTGCTTTATATCCCATAGAATTAAACCCTTGATCGAGTGAATCAGTGTAATAGAAAGCTAATTGACAAACTTTAAAATTATCAAACTTTTTACTTACATGTGACAGAAATGGGTAAAAGGTAATAAGGGAGGATGCAGTTGAGCTACAAAACTGCCTTTAAAGGTGAAAAGATTAAGCTCTTTCTTCTTGAAAAAAATAATAGAATGAACAGCCTTTGGTAAAATATGTTCATATCATGAAAAAACTATAATGGTTAAAATGAAGAGACTAGATACATAATGTCAATATGGCTAGATCTCTAAAACTCAGTTGTCTTACATACCGTATGATAAAGCTAAGGGAATATGTCAGTTGAAAAGAGCAGATTGTAATGTTTTTATAGTATACTATTTATATAAAATTTAGTGACCACACAGCTATATCATTTGTGAAATTTATGCACATGCTGAGAAAATATGGACAGGAAAAAGACACCAAATTCATGAAAGTCATTACTTCTAAAGAAGGAACAAAGGAAGGAAATGGCACTGGAGAAAAGGTATTAAGGTGATTTCCATAAGTTTTAGATCTTTTATGTTTAAAAGAAAAACAAATACAAGTAAAAGTGTTAACATTTGGGGTGCCTGGGTGGCTCAGCCCTTAAGCATCTGCCTTCGGCTTAGGTCATGCTCTGGGGGTCCTGGGATCAAGCCCTGCATCGAACTCCCTGCTCAGCGGGGAGCCTGCTTCTCCCTCTCACACTCCCCTTGCTTGTGTTCCCTCTCTCGCTGTCTGTCTCTCTCTGTCAAATAAATAAAATCTTAAAAAAAAAAAAGTGTTAATGTTTGTTAATTGTAGGTGATGGCTATATAGGTTTTTATTATTTCTGGGTTTGCATTTTAAAGATGAAAGCAGGGGTGCCTGGGTGGCTCAGTAGGTCAAAAGTCTGACTCTTGGTTTCAGCTCAGGTCATGATCCATGGTCCTGAGATAGAACCCACTCCCATCAGGCTCTGTGCTCAGTGAAGAGTCTGCTTGTGATTCTCTCCCTCTGCCCAAGCCCCCCCACTCTGCACGCCTGCGCTCCCTCTCAAATAAATAAGATCTTAAAGATATGAAAACAAAAAGTTTTTATAATAAGCTAGGAATTTATATGAAATTTAGAAGACTTTTAGAGAACGAAAAGTGTATTTATAATAAATTTAAGAGACTTTTTAAAGGGTTTCAGGGTCTTCGTGTTTTCTATATATGATTGGGTATATATAGATAGATATGGGTATTTGATGTTTGTGGCCTTACTTAGACCTAGTTTTTATCAGTTTTCTCAAGGAAAAAAACATTTTTTTTCTGCACGAAATATATTTTTATAGGTAAAGTTCATTGGAGATAATCTTGGTAACTTGTAAGGCAGGCAGTACCATTACATAATTTATCTAAGTATATGTGAATTTTTGTATGTTGCTTTCAGTTGATTGTTAAGTGCTGAGAGGTTCCTTCATGTTAGAGAAATCTTTGTTAGCATTGGTTGAATTTAAGTTCCATTTTGAGAATACCAAATAAAGTAGATTGCAAAAAAAAAAAAAAACCTGTTTCAAAGGGATATATATCCCCATTTTAAATTGAAGTTTAAGAGTGGTAATGGATACATTTTTATTTCTATGGACTAATTAATTTCTTGAGTGTTTCAGAAAGTTAATAGAATCGCTGTCCTATTAGGATTTGTGCCTTGCTCAATACCTTTAATGAATGATTAAAAAGAACAAGTGAGCTTAAAATTATTTTCATGTAATATTTTAGCAAAGAATGGCTCAAGAAGTACTGACACATTTAAAGGAGCATCCTGATGCGTGGACAAGAGTCGACACAATTTTGGAATTTTCACAGAATATGAACACGAAAGTAAGCAAGTGGTGGTTTTAAAACCCATTATTTCTTCTTTTCTTCCAGTCATAAACTTTGAGGAAGGTATCTCATTCTTAGTATTAGCATTTGTTATCTCAAATTATTTAATATTGTTAACTTATTTCAAAATTTAGTCTTAAACATAGAATTAATTCTTGCAAATAGTCCTAAGAATTATGAATGAAGTTTTGTAATTGGGACTAGTATGCAAGGTGGCTTTTTTTGGTTGCTTTTTTGGTTTTGTTTTTGTTTTTCTTTTTAGAATATGTATACAGATTTAAGTAGCATAAATTCTGAATGTTATTCAGAGATGAAACATAACATCAGAGGAATTATTTTGGGCAAGTAATCAATATAATAATACAGGCTAGGCACCTCCAACACCAAGTTGTATGGGCAGCATAAAACCCTGCTCCATGGTACCAATGCTTTTAATGGGACAGCACTCAGTTTTTATTTGCAATTGAAAAATGTTATAATTTGGGTCCTTTTTTCCTAGTTTGAACAGAAGGGTTGATCAAAATGTGTTTTGACTGTTTTAGGCTTGATGATTCACACTTCTCTTTAAACTGCCTTAAAGTAATAAAATACCATGCATGGCATTCTGTTTAATACACACAAGATTTCCACTTGGTATACATTGTGTTAAAACAGAAAATAGCCATTTTCACATTTGTTTCTGAAATCAGACTGTATTAATTAACAGTTTTAAAATATTAATTAGTTTTGACATCTTGTAAATTTTAGGGCAAAAATACAGTCCAGAACTTCCTCAAAGTGCTAACCTTAAGTAACATAATAGTGTTTGCCTGTTTGCTTGCCTGGTAAATTTTGCTTTTTATACTGACAGACATTACTAATGTTTAAGTTGATTTATCAACAGTATTTTTAAAAACTCAAATTTGTCTTGTGAAAAATGAGATGATTAGAGGAACAGAAAGAAAGCAACAGGTAAAGAATTCTTCAATTTACATAAATTACAAATGATTTGGTGCTAAATTTATGCACTATTACATTTGGCTTTTATGCAATCATTTTTTTTTCTTTAAAGATGTTAACACTACCTGATATTAATCATAATGTTCCATTATGTTGATTGCTTGTAATAGGAAGAAAAGGGGTGTCTTCCTGTGCAACTGACACAGCTAGGCTTTGACGGCAGGCCTCCACAAGGTCTACCCTTTTGATTCCCTTTAACTGAATTCTGTTCATCAATTGTTTTTGTTTCATGGGCGGTGGGGGGGGAAAGGGGAATTCAATGCATAAAATAAGTATTTCTAAGGGCTCAGTAGAAATTTCTACCATAGGGATCATTTCATGCATTTATTTTTTCATTTAGTCTTTGCTGTTATCTGTCCCTCATCTTCATAACTCAGCAGTGGATTTCTCAAGTCCTGAGATACAAAGCAGAAATGTAATTAATTCTTTAGAATGATATTTTGGATAATTTATGGATATTTCCAAAATAGTCATTTATCATTGGGCCTTAGATTTGGCTAGAGTTAAGATTTTTTTTAATCAGAATACTGTATTTCGAAAAATGTGAATTCTCTTCATATGTGGAGTCTTAATCTTTAGGTGAGGTTGGGTTTTAGGATATTATGATGGTGATCTTTGTATTCCTTTGACTTAACTCAAAAAGCTTTTATTGGGCTTAGTGCCTCAGCGGGGTTGGCAGAAGGAGAAAAATATGAATTGTATCTTCAGCAAGCTAATGGTACTTTTTTACAGTTGGAGAAAGGAGTAGAAGTTATTAAATAGGTAATTTAGGTAACAAAGTATCAAAGTATCAAACATAAAGGAAGCAGGGTAATAGCATAAGCTGAAAAACATTGGCCAAATAGGGTGAAGTTATCATTGAGATTATTGCTTCTTACTAGTATATTTATGGTGGATTTTTAGTTTTTTAAAGATCTTTTTAATTGGTTCAGAATTAACAAGAGGATATATTCCATGTAGTAAGAAGTGCATTGTTTTGACTTAGTAAAACTTTGACAGTGTCATTTCATATCTATAAAATTAAAAGTTTTTAGGTTAGTGTGTTCTCAAAAGTTAATTTAAAATTTCAGTCAATCAGAAACCTTTGCCTATCTATATTTTTTTGAGACCTAGACCTGTAAAGGGATTGTAAATGAGCAGGTTAGAAAGTTTCAGTATTTACTGCTGATTATGAAACCCTTTGATGGTATCAACTTTGTAATTTCAGAATTTTGCTTTGGCCTTGTTTTTATTTTGGAAGTCTTTTTAAGGAATGTTCTGCAAATGTAGGATTTTAGTTGAAATGACAAAATTTTCTTGAAAAGTATGAAATGTTAAAATGAAAGAAAACAGCAAAAACATTTAACTATTTGAGCACAATGTAGTTTGGGACAGTCTATATTGTGCTTTGGATAAAATGAGCATTCACATGATCCCTTTGGTTGAAATACTAATGCTCCTATTTTATTGTGTGATGACTAACCATTTTAAAGATGAACTCTTATTCTCAGCCAAAACTTGCAATCTGAGGTTCTATGTCTATATATGAATGAGTTTACCTTTCAGGTATTATAGTTCATTCTTCCCTACTTCAGACAGTTGAAACATACATACCACAACAATTTTGTCCCTTTTCTTCCTCCTGTCTATCCACACTAATTGGTCATGGTAATAATTTTGGGTAGTATAAATTGTTGTGAATGTTGTTGACTATTTAGAGTGAGTAATCAGCAGGAGGGACAAAATGGCTTGAAAGTGGTATCTGTTTATTAATTTTCTTATATTTTTAGTTAAGACTTTTATATTTAGGAAGGAATACCTGAAAGGTAAAAACAGATTGCAACATGCGTTTGTGTATTATTTTTGACTGTGCACAAAAGTTTATCTTTAAATTAGTAGAAATAGCAAATGTAAGGGTGGGGTTAAAATTTTAAAATTAAACCCGTGGGTTGTCTTGCTGCTCCTTAAGTAACACACCAGAGATGTTTTATAAACACTTTCTATAGAAAGTATCTGTGACAATACTTTAATACTTGGCCAAGAGCTTACAACTCCTAGAGGATGGTAGGAAGCTTGAGAGCATCCAAGCTGCTAAATTCTTAGGAGCCTGGTCGTGTTAAAGTACGTGAGCCTATGAGCAGTCATTTATGCTGTGAATTCATATCTGGCTGCTACTTTTCCTTCTACAGATAAGCCCATTTGGCTGCTAAAGGGCTTTTTATTTGGTTCTTCCTCCTGGTGTGAGCATGTATAAACAGCAGGACGTTAAATAGAGTAGTAAACAATACAATGAGGAAAATGCATGAAAACTCAGTATATGGGTGAATAGATTCTTGTTTAATATATGTAATTAAACTTGGTAGCATAATGTTTTTGAAACTTTAGATGTAAATGTGTGAATGTCTGTCCATTTGTGAATCCTGAAAGTTGCCAGTATTACAACAATATATTCACATGTTTCTATTCTCCAATTTTCAGTATTATGGACTACAAATTTTGGAAAATGTGATAAAAACAAGGTGGAAGATTCTTCCAAGGAACCAGTGTGAAGGTAGGAAAATATTTTAAAGAATTATAAATTCAGAATTGTATTATTTTTGTTATTTTTATTATAGTTGAATATTGGGCGGGGGGCAGTGGTGTTAAATCTTCAGTAGTTCAGCTCTGATGGAGATTACTGCTTTCATATGTGGCAAGCAGGTTCTCTATATTTGGGGGCACGGGAAGAGAAAGCTTACTCTTTGGGGGAAAGAGGAGACCAAGGTGGTCAAACTGTTCACAATAAATGATGTGGTGAAAAAATATATATCAGCGTGTAGAGTTAATCAGGACCATGACTAAAGTGAATGAAGTTGAATATGTGTTCTTATACATGTTTTTGTTTGCCAAACAGTAACTGATGAGTAATAAGTATTGTAGCACGTTAAATAGTACATAAATTTAACAAAACAAAGGAAAAACGAAGTTCTAAAAATAAAAAAAGATTGGGGCACCTGGGTGGCTCTGTCGGTTAAGTGTCCAACTCTTGATCTCCCCTGAGATCTTGATCTTAGGGTCATGAGTTCAAGCCTCGTGTTGGCGCAGGGCATGGAGCCTACTTAAAATTTAAAAAATCACAAAGCTTTACCTTAGGAAATTTCTGGGCCTACTTTAGAAAAGGTCAGCTTCTAAATTAGGGAAAAGAAAATGAAGGTGTGATGATGCCTGCCATAGATACTTAACTTTTGCCCTTACGCTAAGTCAGTAAAGGTAGTCCTAGTTTGAGAAACTTGGAGCAAGCTTGGTCTCTTGGATATATTGATAAAATTACTTCCAGTTTTCATATACTGCCTCTTATCACCTGCTTTATATCACTTGTTCGTTTAATCTCTGAGGAATACATAAATATAAGCCTCGACTTTACAATGGAGAGTATGCTACTACTGGTGGCATTTTTTTCCCCCTATTAAATTATGGTCTCCTTTCTTTGTTGATCTTTAATATGTCTTTCACTTGCTTTCTCATGTCCTCTTTATGGTGGGAAAGAGTCCTGGATTTATGCATCTAGTCTTTCTGTAGAAAGCTGGTATCTTTTTAGTGTATTTAGAGGTGAATAAGATAGTTGTTAATGGCAGTATCCTTACTGTCCCATAAACCGGGGGGGGCGGGGGAATAGTACCTCCAAAAGAGGTTCCTGTTTAAATGTTTTATTTGGGGTTGCAGCCGTTTTATATGATGATGTGTGACCTCCTCAAGTTATGAGTATTGTTTGGCTGTGTGGCCCACACAGATCTCCATACTTTGTCACTGCTTTTAGGAATCTTAGGTGTAGTTCTTGTTCTTTGGCTGCCATTGGTTAAGCCCCTCTTCTTTTTCTAAACACCTAGACTTACACCCCTTACCACATAAGGATTGTACTAGATGATCTTCAACATTTTTTCCAGCTTTAAAATTAAATGATTGAAAATGATACTGGTTTATCAAAGTCATGGTTCTGTTTGTTACTGAAAAAATTAGAACTAACGATCTCCCTGAGGATTTGGCATTTTTAGCTTTCTACGTGAATGGAAGTAGTATGTATGTTTTGGTTTTTATCCTGAAGTCACAGTAGCTGTCATATTTATGTATAAGTATCAAATGTACACATATTCCAGGGTGCATAAGACTGTTTACTTTTGAAAATCTGTCATGTTGGAAAAAACTGGAGAGAACTGGTAGTGCTTCTGCTTGACTTAAAAGAGTTCTGTTTTATTCATGTGTTCTGTTCTGTGTTGTGAGATACTTCTTTGTTTCTCTACAAATAATACAGTTGGCCCCTGAATAGCATAGGGTTTAGGGGTAACAACACCACCACCACCCCCATGCAATTGAAAATCCATGTATAACTTTGGACTCTACAAAACACAACTACTGATGGCCTACTGTTGACTGGAAGCCTCGCCAATAACAAAGTTGATGAACACCTATTTTGTATATAATTTATATTCTATACTGTACTTTTATGTAATGTAACATTTCTGGGGAAAAGAACGTTATTAAGAAAATCAAGGAGAATATGCATTTACAGTACTGTACTGTATATGTATTTTTTAATGCACATATGATTGGACCTGTCCATTTCAAGCCCATGTTCAAGGATCAGCTGTATCTATAAAAAAGATGTATCAGAATCACCTTTCCCTGGGTTTTTCTGCTCAAGACTAGTAATAAGATGAGGCAGCTGAAGATACTCCACTGCTCACATAATGGTTGCCATTGTTAGTGAGGTCATTATTTGGAGGAAAAAGTGTGCTATAACTCTAGAATGTTACACAGGGGGGCGCCTGGGTGACTCAGGTGGTTAAGCATCTGCCTTCAGCTCAGGCCAGGATCTCCGCGTACTAGGATCAAGCCCCACGTTGGGAACAGTTTCCTTATTCCTTCCTCCTGTCCCTTACATTATTGTTGTCATTCAAATTAATGTAATCATCAAATGCATTGTTTCTGTTATTATTTTGAACAACTATTAACAGCTCAATTAAGAATAAGGAAAAAAAGTTTTTATTTTACCTTCACTAATTCTTTCTCTCCTGACTCAGCAGGGAGTCTGCTTCTCCCTCCCCCTCTGTTTCTCCCCTACTCATGCTCTCCCTCTGTATCTGTCTCAAATGAATAAATAAAATCTTTAAAAAAAAAAAAAAGGAATCTTACACAAGCTTATTAGCAGAGCATGTAAAGGGCGCCTGGGTGGCTCAGTCGGTTAAGTGTCTGACTCTTGATTTTAGCTCAGGTCATGATCTTGAGGTCATGGGATGGAGCACAGCATTGGGCTCCACACACACTGTGGGGTCTGCTTGTCCCTCTCCCTGTACTCCCCCCCTCTTTTGCATGTATGCTGTCTTGCTTCCCCCCCCCAATGAATAAATCTTTTTTTTTTTAATTTTTTATTTATTTTTTAATTTTTATTCTTTTTGATGATTCATTAGTTGCATATAACACCCAGTGCACCATGCAATATGTGCCCTCCTTACTACCCATCACCAGCCCTATCCCCTTCCCCCACCCCCCTCCCCTCTGAAGCCCTCAGTTGGTTTCTCAGAGTCCATAGTCTCTCATGTTTCATTCTGAATAAATCTTTTTTTATTATTTATTTATTTATTTATTAAAAGATTTTATTTATTTATTCGACAGAGATAGAGACAGCCAGCGAGAGAGGGAACACAAGCAGGGGGAGCGAGAGGAAGAAGCAGGCTCATAGCGGAGGAGCCTGATGTGGGGCTTGATCCCATAACGCCGGGGTCACGCCCTGAGCCGAAGGCAGACGCTTAACCGCTGTGCCACCTAGGCGCCCCTGAATAAATCTTTTTTTTAAAAGAACATGTAAAATAACCTCCCAAGAGAATGTTTGTGAACTCTAGATTTAGATAGACAACAGCTTTGCACGATGAATTTAGTGATTTGGTTTTTTTTAAGGTAAAACATTGGAAAATAAATGCAGTACTGTATTAACTTATAATTATTTTCAACGTTGTCAATCCTGAGAGGCTTCTCCAATCTTAAGATTTTGTATCTCACAAAATACATTAACATTTCTGGGGCGCCTGGGTGGCTCAGTCATTAAGCTCTGCCTTCGGCTCAGGGCGTGATCCCAGAGTCCTGGGATTGAGCCCCACATCAGGCTCTTTCGCTGGGAGCCTGCTTCTTCCTCTCCCACTCCCTGTTTGTGTTCCCTCTCTCGCTGGCTGTCTCTCTCTCTCTGTCAAATAAATAAATAAAATCTTTAAAAAAAAAAAAACATTTCTGAAAGTTACTTTTCCTTCATCTTTAAGTAACATAAGTATTGGGAAAAGTTTTGTATAACCCACTAATAGTGTATATTTTTGCTGTAACTCTTATAAATGTTTTAAAACTGTTGTCTCCACTTGTTAGGTATTCCTTCTCCAACTTAGCATATATATTTATTTATCTGGTACATATATTGTGTATCTGCTTTGTACAAAGCACTAGTAGGTATTAAGACTGTAAATATATTCCTATATCAAAGTGTTATAGGTGGGAAGATACACATGGACGTAGAGAAAAAGATAAATTAGGTAAATATAATGAGTGCTACTCTTGCTTAAAAGAGGGCAGTGATGATCAGGTTGGGCCCTTAAACGAGCTCCTTCACGCAAATGGCAGTGCTAGATACATTTTAAAGGAAGAATAGGTTTGACCACACAGACAGCAAGCCAAAATAACTTATTTTTTAATCTGCTTTCAGGTTTTTGTCCATAAGTATATGTTGATTTTCTTTTTTCTTTTCTTTTCCTTTCTTTTTTTAAGGGTAATGACATTTTCATTTTAGCCCTTTTGTCTAAAGCACTTTGCCAGGAAAATCCCTGACCATTCTAGACTACGTTAGATGTCTCTTGCTGTATTCCCTTAAGTGTATCCTGTTCCGGTGGACCACAAATGAACAAAATTTCAAAAAGAAAATACACAACAGGGGCGCCTGGGTGGCACAGAGGTTAAGCGTCTGCCTTCGGCTCAGGGCGTGATCCTGGCGTTATGGGATCGAGCCCCACATCAGGCTCCTCTGCTATGAGCCTGCTTCTTCCTCTCCCACTTCCCCTGCTTGTGTTCCCTCTCTCGTTGGCTGTCTCTGTCTCTGTCAAATAAATAAATAAAATCTTAAAAAAAAAAAAAAAGAAAATACACAACAGATAACAATTAGCCAAGTAAAAGTGTTTCAAAAACATTAAATTAGAAGATTATAATTTTTTAAAAGGGAGATCTGTTTCATAGTAGAACATTTTAACAAATTTAGACTTAAAAATTTACTACATTTCTCTGGTTTTTATCATTTTGCTTTAATCCAGAAAAATATTTCCATCTCCTGTCCCCCCAAGTATAAGTTTAATGATGTTAAGGATCCAAGAATGTTATGCATTCTTTCTTTTTCTTTTTTTTAAAGATTTTATTCATCTTCATCTATTTATTTGAGAAAGAGAGCAAGCGCAAGTAGGATGGGGGGAGGTGGTGGGAAGGGCTGAGGGAGAGGAAGAAGCAGGCTCCTGCTGAGCAGGGAGCCCAGTGCAGTGCTCTTTCCCAACACCTGGGACGGTGACGGTGACCGTAACCTAAGCCAAAGGCAGACACTTAGCTGACTGATCCACCCAGGCACCCCTGTTGATTGCATTCTTATGCTTGGTATGTAATTACTAAATTAGCAAATTATTGTTTTTAGTGTTTCTCCAGTTTACTTCATTCCTCTACTTTAAGGGCCTAATGAGTTCCCCAATATTTTTGCTCGCACATATTTGTAAATTGTTTATGTATTTTAATTGTTAACGTACGTATATTATGTGTGTGTATACATATATGTATATTATATATATTATAATTGTTTATATAGTATTTTTGAAGCTTCAAAGTGAATATTTGCATAATGAGTTATGTAGGTCAGAGACTGAATTTTTGAGAAAAAATGAAGGGAGAATTTTTGTTTCAACTAAAAAAATTTTTAAAGTATAGCTTACATACGATGTTTTATTAGTTTCAGGTGTACAGCATAATGCTATGCTCACCACAGGTGTAGCTACCATTTGTCACCATACAATGCTATTATAATATTATTGGCTGTGTTTTCTGTGCTGTACCTTTTATTCCTGTGATTTATTCATTCTGTACTGGAAGCCTGTACAATCCAGTACCCTTCATCCCTTTTGCCTATCCCCCTAAACATCTCCCCTCTAGTAACCACTAGTTTTCTCTGTATTTATGGGTCTGTTTCTTTTTTTTTTTTGTTTCCGTTTTTTAGATTCCACTTACAAGTAAAATGATATGGTATTTTGTCTTTCTCTGACTTTATTCACTTAGCATTATACCTTCAAGAACTCTTTTTTTTTTTTTTTGGTACTATTCCGGTGTGTGTGCGTGTGTCCAGCCCACATCTTCTTTATCCGTTCATCCATCAGTGGACATTTAGGTTGCTTCCATATCTTGGCTATTGTAAATAATGCTGCAGTAAACAGAGGGGTGCATTTATCTTTGTGAATTGTGTTTTCATTTTATTTGGGTAAATACCCAGTGGTGAAATAACTGGATCATATGGTGGTTGTATTTGTAATTTTTTGATGAACCTCCATACTGTTTTTCGCAGTGGCTGCACCAATTTACATTCCCACCAGCAGTGCATTAGGTTCCTTTTCCTCCATATCCTCACCAGCACTCATTATTTCTTGTCTGATTCTAGCCATTCTGACAGATGGAAGGTCTTGGTCTGTATTTCCCTGATGATTTGTGATGTTGAGTATCTTTTCATGTGTCTGTTTGCCAACTGTATGTCTTCTTTAGAAAACTTAGAAAATATCTATTCTAAAGTCCCCTGCCCGTTTCTAATCAGATTGGGGGGGTGATGTTGAGTTGTATGTTTTTTATGCATTTTTGGTATTAATTCCTTGTTGGATATATCATTTGCAAATATCTTTTCCCATTCAATAGGTTGCCTTGTTTTGTTGATGTTTTCCTTTGCTATGTAAAAGCCTTTTGTTTTGGTGTAGTCCCGGTAGTTTATTTTTGCTTTTGTTTCCTTTGCCTGATGAGACACATCTAGAAAATGTTGCTAATGCCAAGATCTGAGAGATTACTTGCCTATGTTTTCTTGTAGGAGTTTTACAGATTCAAGTTTCATACTTAGGTTTTTAACCTATTTTGAGTTTATTTTTGTGTGGTGTAAGAAAGTGGTCCAATTTCATTCTTCTACATGTAGGTGTCCATTTTTCCCAGCACCGTTTATTAAAGAGATTTTGTGTTTCCCCATTGTATATTCTTGCCTCTTTTGTCATAGATAAATTGACCAAATAAGCATGGGTTTATTTTTGGGCTCTCTATTCTGTTCCATTGATCTATGTTGAAGGGGAAATTTTAATATGTGAAATAGAGTAATAGAGACTGGTTGCTAGTTCCTGAGGTGATTAAAGGTATACCAGAACTGTCAGTGATGTTGCTTCTCTATCTTGGCTGCCCATCAGCTTTCATTATCCAGGTAATCCACCTCACTTTTTAAACATTTTTGTGTTTGGATTAGAAAAATTCAAATGCTAAAGAAGGGGGAAACCCCCTTGACCCCCCCACCCCCCCGGAAAAAAATTTGTGTAAAGGGTAGCATTTTGTTTTGTTTTTTAAACCAAAAGATGATTTATTCTGTTGAGGTGTATGGTTTACAGATCATTTCATTTCATGAGATAGATGAGAACTTGCTGATACTGAAAAGAGGAATGGTGAATTTATCATTAGTCCAAAGTAATAAAGTCATAATTGGACATTTTGCAAGTTTGGGTGCTTAAAGGTACCTGGGCAGTTAAAGTTTGAGTTATATATGCCTTTGTTTTAATTTGGAAAGTTGCTAAACCAATAGATTACCCATAAGGTTTTACTCAGTGCCTTGTTAGTATGATCTTGCATAAGATACTTTACTTCTCTGAATCTTGACTGCCTTCCAACCTTATTGGGATATGATAGAAGAGGTAATGTGTACAAAGCTTTGTGCACTTCTGAGTGCTAAGTATGAATAAACACAGCATGCATGTTGCCAGTCTTTTTCCACAAAAATATCTTCATTTCACCAAATAACCATATATTAGTCTCAGATCACCTTGAAATTTTTGTAGTAGCTTCCTAACTGGGGTCCTTAATATCTACTTTTTACCACAAATAATTTAGCATGGTTTGTTTTTGTTTTTGTTTTCAGACAAGGGGTTTTAATGCAAGGAATTGACAGGTTTGGTAAGGCCAAGAGAGGGCCATTCAGGTAACCTAGATGTTAGTAAACACAGGAGACAGCTACTAACCTTGGGAATGGGGGAACCAAAGGAAAGAGATGGTTGCCAGAACCTAGAAGCTGTTTAAGTGTACAATTTGATAAGTTTTGACTTAACTATATACCCATGAAACCACCACTATAATCAAGATCTTCACCTTTGTGATTGCCTTCTTTCTCTTTTACCTTTCCTCCTCCCCAGTCTTTCTGTCACTCATTTGATTAGCTAGAGTAGAATGGCTGGATCATATGGTAGGCGTGTGTTTAACTGCCAAACTATTTTCTAAAATGGTTGTGTCGTTTCACATTTTCACTAGCAGTACAGTTGACTTGAGAACAATGTGTGAGGGGTTAGGGGAACTGACCCCCTGGAGATCGTAAATCCATGTAAAACTTTTGACTCCCCCCAAATTTAATCATTAATAGCCTACTGATAACTGGAAGTCTCACTAATAATAGTCAATGAACACTTATTTTTGTATGTTACATGTGTTAATACTCTTAGACTAAAGTAAGTTAGACAAGAGAAAATGTTCAGAAAATCATAAGGAAATAACATTTACAGTACTGTACTGTGTTTGTTTAAAAAAAACACAAATAAGTGGACCTTTGTTGTTCAAGTGTCAGCTGTAATTATTGAATCTTTAATAAAGGTTGTTTTGTGATGAAATGTACATAACGATATTTACCATTTGAAGTGTATGGTTCGGTATCACATAAGTACATTCACAGTATTGTACCATTATCGCTATCTCTAAAATTTTTTCATCATCCCAAATTGAAATTGTACCTATTAAACATTAACTGTCCCATTATACTGACTCCCCAGTCTCTCTTAACCATTACGACAATCACCCTTTGTGTCTCTATGAATTTGCCTTTCTAAGTAACTCCTGTAGGTGCAGTCTTTAAGATTTTACTTGTTTATTTGAGAGAGAGCAACAGCGTGAGCAGGGAGGAGAGGGAGAAGCAGACCCCCCACTGAGCAGGCTTGATCCTAGGACCCTGGGATTATGACCTGAGCCAAAGGCCAGACTCTTAACCCACTAAGCCATCCAGGCGCCCCATACAGGGGCATTCTCAACAGTATTTGTTTTCTGTCTGGCTAATTTCACTTAGCATATGTTTCCAAAGTTCATCCATGTTGCAGTCTTCAACAGTATCTGAATTTCATTTTTTTTTTTTAAGATTTTTATTTATTTGACAGAGACACAGCGAGAGAGGGAACACAAGCAGGGGGAGGGGGAGAGGGAGAAGCACGCTTCCTGCTGAGCAGGGAGCCCAATGCAGGGCTTGATCCCCAGAATGCTGGGATCATGACCTGAGCCGAAGGCAGACGGTTAACGACTGAGCCACCCAGGCGCCCCTGAATTTCATTTTTGTAAATGGCTGGATATTGCATTGTATTCCACATTGTGTTGACTGATTTGTCTGTAGGTGGATAGTGATGCTATAAACTTAATAATTCCTATATCTTTTATACTTGTTTGATATCTGAGGCCATAACCGTTTCAAGAGTGATTGATGGGGGTGCCTGGGTGGCTCAGTCAGTTAAACATCTGCCTTTGGCTCAGGTCATGATCCCAGTGCCTGGGCTCAAGCCCCGCCATCAGGCTCCCTGCTCAGCGGGGAATCTGCTTCTCCCTCAACCCCTTCCCCCTGCTTGTGCTCGAGCGCGCGCACACACCCTCTCTCTCTCAAATAAATCTTTAAAAATCGATGATCGATGTTCTTATAGCTCATTCTTCTTAAAATGATTAACATGTAGGTAATAAGTTACAGTGTGGTTCTAGCCTATTTGTATGAGCCCTAGGTTAAGAATTCCTGCTTTTGAATTGATTTTAGCTATTTGTCTCTCATTTTGCTGTTTGTTCTCTCAAGTATTTCATTGAGTAAGGAGTAGGAACCGTACTCAGGATTCATCTGGACCAGAAGGTATAAAGAGGATAGATAAGTATATTTTAGTATCTGTTCTTCTGTTGAACAGTGTTGGTGGTTTAAATGGACAGATACTTGTAATAAACGTTTGGCAAGGTAAAAGAACCTTACTTTGATTAAAATGGCATTGACAGAGGAATGTACCAAATTTGCATTGTGTGAGAGGTTAGAGAGTAAACAAATATTTGTTGAATTGGAGGGACCCCTGGCAGGCTCAATCAGAGCATATGACACTTGATCTGAGGGTTGTGAGCTTGAGGCCCACAATGTGGGTAGAGTTTACTTTAAAAAAATAATAAATAGGGACACCTGGCTGGCTCAGTTGGAAGAGCATGTGACTCTTGATCTCAGGTTGTGAGTTTGAGCCCCACATTAGGTGTTGAGATTACTAAAAATAAATTAACTTTAAAAAATAAAGTAGGATTGGATACTCTTAAGTATCGCACAGTAGTTGGAACTGGAGTGAACTCGGTTTTGTCTGTTTTATAAAAGTTTTACTTTTATAATAGTGTGTTAAGACTTCTCATTTTCTCTAATATATGAAAATCAGCCACTGCGAAAGAGAAATCAATGTGTAACTTTTTTATTCAACATACTTTATAATTTGTCTAGGAATGCAATTTTTTTAGTAGGTAGAATCATGTATTTTGTTTGAAGTTACTTAATGGCAATCTTACCACGACCATATAGGATGGTAAGGTACAACTTTATGATTTAAATTTTGAAAAGTAGGGCTTTTGGGGCACCTGAGTGGCTCGTTTGGTTAAGTGTCTGATTTCAGCTCTGGTTATGATCTCAGGGTCGTGGGATTGAGCCCCATGTGGGGGGCATTGGGCTCCGTACTCAGCACGGAGTCTGCTCATCCCTCTCCCTCTGCTCTTCCTCCCGTTCTCTCTCTAAAATAAAAATAAAACTTTAATAAAATATATTTTTTAAAAATGTAGGGCTTTTGCTTCCATGGGAATATGACACCATCAGTAAGTTTTTGTAGTCAGTAAGTTGTCATATTTTAAAGGGTTTTAGTGAGGGGGCGCCTGGTGGCTCAGTCACTTAAGAGTCCAACTCTTGATCTCAGCTCAGGCCTTGATCTCAGAGTGGTGAATTCAAGCGCCGTATTGGACTTCATGCTAGGCAGGAGCCTACTTAAAAAGTGGGGGGTGGGGGAAACCATTTGTAAAGGTTTATAGTGAATCCTCTATGAAAATCAGATTTGATAACGGCATTTCTTTTACCCTTGTCATTAAGGACCCCTTTTTAAAAGATGTTCCTAGGGGCTCCTGGGTGGCACAGCGGTTAAGCTTCTGCCTTCGGCCCAGGGCGTGATCCCGGCGTTATGGGATCGAGCCCCACATCAGGCTCCTCCACTGGGAGCCTGCTTCTTCCTCTCCCACTCCCCCTGCTTGTGTTCCCTCTCTCGCTGGCTGTTTCTGTCTCTGTCAAATAAATAAATAAAATCTTTTAAAAAAAAAATATGTTCCTAGGTGATAAGATTATTAGTATTGTGTAAATAACTTGCAAGGTGATGTGTAACTTCTAAGGATGGAGTTTTATTTATTTGGGGCTTATTTTAAACTTATTTAAAACCTTTTTAGCTAGCTGAAGTTGACACTATCCACTTCCTAAGTTTATGTTGATTGTTTGATATTGCTCTTTTTAAGTGGGACTGTCAAAGACATTTTTCTTGGCCTTGAGAAAATAGATTATAAAGATGAATGCATAACCTGTGGGATTTGGAAAAATTACGTCATGATGTGCCTTCCCGGACTACTTAGACTTCTTTTTTTTTTTTTTTATAAATATACTGGTATATCTTGTTTTAATGAAATTGTACATGGCTGGGGGGGTGATGTTTGTTTTGTTTTAATATTTTTTATTTTTTTAGATTTGATTGATTTATTTGAGAGAGCACCCTTCCACACAGGAGCTGGGGCAGGGGCTAGAGGGAGAGAGACAAGCAGACTCCCTGCTGAGCAGGGAGCCCTAGTCAGGGCTCCATCCCATGGCTATGAGATCATGGCCTGAGCCCAAATAAAGTTAGATGCTCAGCTGACTGAGCCACCCAGGTGCCCCATGCTGGTCTCTTTTTTAAATAGCACTTTTCAATAATTTGAAGGTTAATTTAAACTTTTGAGGTGAATTTTTGTTCAAATTGAGAAGAATAGGATGAGGAGTTACAGATAAAAGATACTGGGGTGCCTGGGTGGCTCGGTTGAAACAGATTTGGGAAAGAAGTTACAGTACTTAATGAAATAACCTTGGTACCTAGCAGTAGGAGATTCTAGACAGACAATTTTATGTGCAGCACTACTTGATCAGAAAAGTGTTGTTCCGGGGCGCCTGGGTGGCACAGCGGTTGGGCGTCTGCCTTCGGCTCAGGGCGTGATCCCCGCCTGATGGGATCGAGCCCCACATCAGGCTCCTCTGCTATGAGCCTGCTTCTTCCTCTCCCACTCCCCCCGCTTGTGTTCCCTCTCTCGCTGTCTCTATCTCTGTCAAATAAATGAATAAAATCTTAAAAAAAAAAAAAAAGTGGTGTTCTCTGGGCCTCCTGGGTGGGTGGGTTAAGCATCTGCCTTCTCGGGTTGGGATCCCAGACCCTGCCTCAGACTCCCTGTTGAGCAGGGAGCCTGCTTCTCCATCTCCCTGGCACTCCCCCTGCTTGTACTTTCTCTCTGTCAAATAAATAAATAAAATCTTCAAAAGAAAGAAAAGATTTTGTTCCAGTGTTCTGAAGGGATTTGAAGTATGATCATTGTAGAGTGACATTAAATTGAGATTGTATTGGCTGTGGGAAACTTCCTTTTTTATTATTTCGCTTTTTTCCTGTTTTCATCTTTTACCCTTTGCTCCATCTACAGGTGAACTTCAGAAGCCTCTGAAAAGAGGGAGAAGATACTTAATTGATTTAATTGGTAACAGAAGAGTTGAAGGATCTGTTTGATCCTATTTTCCTATTCTCTGAGGCTGAAAAAAGCCTCCAAATATATTTCCAGCTAGAAGCAGCAATAGTAGTTTTAGACATTGGCCTCATTCCTTATTACAGATTAAGAAGAAAACTACTTAATCTCTCATTATATGGTATTGTCATTCATTCAGTCTGAGAAGTCAGTATTTTTGTTTCTGTTTTTAGGCTGTGTCCTGTATTAAGAGGTTCCAGAAGGATGCCTATTAGTCTTTATATTTTTTTAGAACTGCCATTTCCTCAACTTCTTAAAGAGGCCTCAGTGATAGTAATTTATGTGTAAAGAACCAAAGGGCCAGCAGTGGTAGAACTATGTTTTGGTTACGTTTTCTGGATATTGAGGACACGTGGGATTGTTTTTTGGGTTACCCTAAATAATTGGTATAATTTGGCTTGTATTTTAAAATTGATGCGTAGTTGTCATTAATTTTAAGTGTATAGGGGCACTCTTTTTAAAATAAATTTGATTCTCCTAATTGAAAAAGGCACAAATTAGACCTGATTTTGTATCCATAAAGGCTCTTTATTATTTTGAGATGGTAAAAATGTTGCCCAAAAAATACAGAATGCACTTACCATCTTTTACCTTATTCTAATATTAACAACTTCTACAACCATAATAAAGTTATCAAAGCCATAAAATGAACATTGGTCAGTACTATTAACTATGGGCATTAATTCAGATTTCAGAAGTTTTCTCTCTAAAGTCCTTTTTCTGTTCCACAGTTTAGTTAGTTGGGTCTTCTTAGTCCCCTAATCTATGACAGCTCTTTTTTTTTTTTTTTTTTTTTTTTTTTAAAGATTTTATTTATTTATTCGACAGAGAGATAGAGACAGCCAGCGAGAGAGAGAACACAAGCAGGGGGAGTGGGAGAGGAAGAAGCAGGCTCATAGCAGAGGAGCCTGATGTGGGGCTCGATCCCATAACGCCGGGATCACGCCCTGAGCTGAAGGCAGACGCTTAACCGCTGTGCCACCCAGGCGCCCCTATGACAGCTCTTAATCCCTACTTGATAGGTCTTTGATACTTTTGATGAGTTCTGGTCAGTCATTATTTTGTAGAGTGTATTTCAATTTAGGTTTGTCTGCTTTCTCATGATTAGGCTGAGATTCCATGTTTTTGGCAAGATACCACAGTGATGTGGTGTCCTCAGTCCACCAAGGCATAGGGCACATGATGTCAGTACCTTTAATTATTCATTTATTACTAACGTTTATTAGTGGGTTATGGTGATTCCTGCTGCTTTTCTATTTATAAAATTACTGTGTTTTTTTTTTTCCTCAAATGATCTTGGGAAGATAACTTGAGACTATACTGGTGGTCTAATTTTTTCTGAAAGACTGCCCATTCTTTCTAGCGTTGATTGGTGGATCTTGTCTGCAACATTTAGTATTGTGGACTTTGCCTCGTAGAACTAACTTTTTAAAAATGTAAATGACATAGTTACATTAGATGGTATGTAATAGTTAAATTTTTGTCACCTAACAGTTTTTTTTAATGTCTCTTAAACTGAGTATTGATACTATTTGACATCACATTTTCAGTTGATAAATAACCCTCATTATGTGACTTTATTGTGCTGATAAAGTTTTTCCACACTAAGGAAATTATTTTCATAATTAGCATTTTTAAGTGTTTAGTTGTTATTTGGAATATGAAAGGAAATGGGCATTTGTGCCATAATAAATATTACTTGAAATGCAAATGAATGGGGGAATAAATTTAATACTTCAGCTCATGAAGATTATTAAGGTAGTTTTACAATCAAGTCAGTATTATATTGCTTTCATGTTGGCTATATTTCCTGCTTATTATTATGGGTAAATTTCTTGGCAAATCCCTTCTCCATGAAAGCTTGAGTCCAGAGTTCCAGATTTGTTAGCTAAGGCTTAGAGGACATTGTTCCAGTAAGTCTTACCTATATTTCCAGAGGTCAGATAGCTGTGAAAGAAGATCTTCATAGATCATTTGGTAGGAAAGCCTAAATTAAACAAATGTGAGAGTAGTCTTTATTCCATATAGTAGGAAATGATAATTTTGTTTATTTAGGGATTTTACTTCCCAAACTCATTGGGTATGTTAAAGTATGTGTACCATTTAACTTTAAAACTTAAGGGGACCAGGGTGCCAGGGTGGCTTAGTTGGTTAAGCACCTGGCTCTTATTATAAGAGATTTATTCATTTATGAGAGAGAGAAAGCGTACCCGTGCACTCAAACACGAGTGGAAGAGGGAGGGGGGGGAGAGAATCTGAAGCAGACTTCCGCTGTAACCCTGGATCCTGACTCCGGACTTGGAGCTTGCTTTAGATTTTCTCTCTTCGGGACGCCTGGGCAGCCCACTCGGTTAAGTGTCTGCCTTCAGCTCAGGTCATGATCCCAGGGTCCTGGGATCCAGTCCCTGCATTGGGCTCCTTGCTCTGCGGGGAGCCTGCTTACCCTCTGCCTTCCGCTCCCCCTGCTTATGCTTGCTCTCTGTTTATGCTTGCTCTCTCTTTCTCCTTCTCTCTCTGACAATAAGTAAAATCTTAAAATTAAAAAAAAAAAGTCTCTCTCTCTTCCTCTCCTTCTGGCACGTGCCTGAGTTCCCTCCCCACTGTGTTGAATAAGTTAAGAATAGCTTGTACTATTAAGATATCCTTTAAAAACATTAGAAACCAAACTTTCTCCTTAACTGTTATTCTATATTGTAGCGGGGGACAAGTTAAAATCCTATTTTTAGGATTACGTTAATGTTACAGTTAAATTGGAAAAGGATCTTGATTTAGTGATACTTTACATAAACTTCATAATGCTTATTACAAAATTACATCTTCAGGGGTTTTGTAGTTTTAACCCATAAAAATAAGTTTATGTGCGTATTTAGTTAAATGAACAACATATTAGTCCTTAATGTGTTTTTTTTTTTAATTTAAAAAATTACATGTTGGTGTACCTAACTAGTATAGCATTGAAGAACATCTTAAAAGATAATTTGTAATTGTTAAACCTGTACTTTGTAAACAAAAATTGAAGTTTAAAGGAGTAGTACACAAAAATGATTGGCATCATTCAAAAAAATGCCAATATTGCCAATGGGATTGGGGTTTGTTATCTGACTTTACTTTCACCTTCGCCTCCCCCATTTTTTCTTAATGAAGATTTATTGACATGCTATAAAAGTGTTGAATAATTTTTTTTAATAGGAATTAAAAAATACGTTGTTGGACTCATTATCAAGACGTCATCCGACCCAACTTGTGTAGAGGTAAGACCAATTTTGGAGATTAGTGCGAGAATGTAAAATCATTTAAATATTGAATCTTCAACTTAAATATGCTTATATCACAGACATGCAGGCATAAGAACAATCATTTATAGTAGATCTGTAATTTTTCTTAGAGGAATTTCTTTGCTTATATTCTTCTTACACCTATTTTAGACTGTGTTTTAATCTAAATTTTTTTCTTTTCTTAGAAGGAAAAGGTGTATATTGGGAAATTAAATATGATTCTTGTTCAGGTAAGCTTGTACTTGATTCATTGTTCTCCTTAAAAGAATTAAATGCTTCAGTTAGGCTGATTACAGTTAAGCTACTATTTTAACATTTGAAATTGTAAATTTCCTATGGTAGGAAACATCAGATGCTGTAAACCTGTCACTTCTGTGGCTCTGATATGGATCAGACATGTTACAGTTTTCTCATTTGCCCATTGATTGCATATTTCCTTTCCATGTCATCTGCATTTTAATTCATAAATTATTCCTTTGAATCCACCATTCCTTAAATTGATCTCTATACTTAGTCTGTTTTTCAAACTTTCTAAATAGTCTCAGCTTCAAATTTTTATATTTACATATTTTTTTAATATGAGAAAAAATTGTCCTGAGAACATTAATTGGTATGTGAGAACAAATAGATTTTTCTATTTAATAAGTTACAAAAACATTTGGGTTTTCACTAAGTTACACTGGCTTTTATACTGAGGACGTTTGTTGTTAGCCTATCTTTGGGATGCGGGAGGAGTACAAAGAAACTAGTTACCGCTTATTAACAGGAGCAGTTAGGGAATAATCTGGTTAGGAAAATCACTGGTGTACAAAATATACAGTACAGACTTGAAAGTCTGATACAGTCTATTAGATTTTGGTTAAAGATGGTTCCATCCCCAACTGTAATGCTGTCTCTCTCCCAAATTTATACGAACAAATGCTGTTATAGTTCAGGGCTCAGCTTCCACCCAAAGAAAATGCCTCTCCCTGCCTGCCCATCACCTTTTTATTTATTAGAGTTTTATCTTTGAGTCACTTAGGATAATTTAAACCTCTGTATCTGGCTGATATTGAGATGCGTGCACATTGGAACAGCCTAGACCAAGGTGCATGGCTGGCTCTTGATCTCAGGAGTGTGAGTTGAAGACCCACATTAGGTGTAGAGATTACTTAAGATAAAATCTTCAATGAAAAAAGAAAAAAACCAGACTAGATCGATCAGCTGGGATAACTGAGAAGAGTCCTAGGCATTTGAGGCCAAAAACTTCATCTGTGTTATACTTTACCTAGTGTATTCTGTATAGGATGGCACATTTCTTCTCTTTAATCAAGGGGGAGAGAATGAAAAGTGGTTGTTTGCTTCTGTTGTAATATCACACAACTTCTTTAAAGTTTGTTTTGCCATTGGGAAGTGAAATTAAATTAACATTTCTTAATCTTATTTTAGATACTAAAACAAGAATGGCCAAAACACTGGCCGACTTTTATCAGTGACATTGTTGGAGCAAGTAGGACCAGTGAAAGTCTCTGTCAGAATAATATGGTGATTCTTAAACTCTTGAGTGAAGAAGTATTTGATTTCTCTAGTGGACAGATAACTCAAGTGAAAGCTAAGCATTTAAAAGACAGGCAAGTAATTATTTTGCTTCAGAATTTTTAAGTTATTTCTGAGAAGATTTAAAGAAATTTGGAGGTTGGTTATTTTTTGAGAAACTGTGATTGTTAATATACCAAATTACTTTTGTTTTTTAGTACAAATTTAAATAGTCCTAGAGAGTGGACCTAATATTCTAAATCTGGAGACTTGAAAAGTATGTGTGGCGATATAGTTTGTCATACCTCATTGTCACAGCAAAATAACTCTATACATCTCATGCAAAAGGAATATAGGTCAGGAGTTCCCAGAAACCTTTGGGATCTGTTTTTATATGGTGATACTTGAATATAAATATAAATATATATATATATATAAATATATATATATATATATATATCCCATCTNGGTCAGGAGTTCCCAGAAACCTTTGGGATCTGTTTTTATATGGTGATACTTGAATATAAATATAAATATATATATATATATATAAATATATATATATATATATATATATATATATATAAGTTAAATGTAAGTGAAGGAAATGACTTGGGTCCAAATGTCAGCTGAATTGTTACCAGTCCTGCATCGTGGGATTTTGCCACTTCATTTTCTTTGACTTTAGTAATAAAAATTTGTTCCAGTCATTAGGGCACAGCAGTATTTCACCTTAGTATTCAGACTAACTTGAGAATTTACAATTTCGCCTCTGTTTTGGTGTGTAAGCACATTGTAGGATTTGGGATATATATATATATAAAATGCCTCCTCTCTTACTCTCTTAATTTGGAGAGTTATGTTTCAACTATCTTGATTTGAAAGACCAAAGTGATTGAAGCTACCTGCCTGGCTCAGTCAGTAGAGCATGTGACTCTTGATCTTGGGGTCATGAGTTCAAGCCCCACTTTATGAGTGGAGATTACTTAAAAAAATAAAATCTTTCTTTAAAAGATTGATTAAATGATTTCAAATTAGAGTGAAGATGGCAGAATCCTCAGAATGGAATTACATGCTCTTTATAGAACTTTTTATGATAAGCTTTTGAAGGAGTGATATTACATATAGCTTTAGCAACTTGATAGCTTTTGATGACATTACTGATATTTGTGTTTAAATAGAAGTGACTAAAGTTCTTAATGACTACATTGGTGAAATTTTTTGTAATCTTGTTAGTGTGTGAATAATTATAGTATTTCTGTGTGTCTTCTAAACTTCTCACTTTTTTTTTAGCATGTGCAATGAATTCTCACAAATTTTTCAGCTGTGTCAGTTTGTGATGGTAAGTGCTTTTGATTTCATTTCTTTTAGGTACTAATTATAGGAAGAGGATTATTGACAGGTGTGTTTTTGTTATAGGAAAATTCCCAAAATGCTCCACTTGTACATGCAACTTTGGAAACATTGCTCAGATTTCTTAATTGGATTCCACTGGGATATATTTTTGAGACCAAGTTAATCAGCACATTAATTTATAAGGTATAGTGAATACATCTCAGCTCTTACCACTGGATAGTTGCATATATTATTAATTTGTAATGTTCTTTGCTATAGGAAAACCATTATGCGTTTGTAGGTGTAACCAGTGTTGTTTCTAAGACGAGAAACTGCTCAGAAGAACTTTCAGCTAATAATTCTTTGAAATGTTGTCAAAAATTTCAGGAATCCCATGTGAACAACTGTTAAGGGATTTGATTTTAGGAATATTTCTGTAAAGTGGAAGGTCTTGGTTTTTCCAGAGATGACTGCCTACCAGTTGGTTGTATTATCTTTCCAGATGCTTTCTTGTCTTATAGAAGGAATAAATTTGTATGCTTAATTGAGACCTCATCATAACTTAACATTTGAGATTTTGTAGTTCAGGGCTTGATGAGGTAATACTCTATTCTAAAATATGAATTTACAATATTGGAGATATTTTATTGGTAGACAGTTTATAAAACTGTTCGCTGTTCTCGGTGGTACTGCAAAGGAAACATTGTTATTAAGTAATACAACTTTAATACACATAAGTAAGTATCAGGCCAATGGGCATATCCATTTTAAGGTTTTTGATGCTTAACCAAATTGCCATCCACAAATGGTATGCCATTTGTATACCTTCTCAACAAAGAAAGTGAGTCAGTTTTACCATACGTTTGTGAACGTATTGCCCATCATCTAAAATCCTAAGCAATTTTAAATCTTGGGTCTTTTTTTAGACTATACATAAAATATGATGTTCTTAAAAGTCATATAATCGTTCCTGGGAAAGTTATTAAGTGACTTTGTGTTTAGATATCTGAAGACACATCAGAAAAAGCACAGTTTATTCCTAAAACATTTACTGTCTGTTGAGTGGATAAGGAAATTTCCTCAAAATTTGTGTGAAAAACAAAATATCCATCTATTTATCTGGTGTTTTCCCTCTTATATTCCATATTGTTAAACCTTTATTTTTCTTGTTAAATAGAGTATTACATGCCATTTAACTTTATGCTTCCTTTTTTTTATTATTTTAAAATAGTTCCTGAATGTTCCAATGTTTCGAAATGTCTCTCTGAAGTGCCTCACTGAGATTGCTGGTGTAAGTGTAAGCCAATATGAGGAACAATTTGTAACGCTATTTACACTGACAATGATGCAGCTAAAACAGGTAATACAACACTCTTAACAACTGACTAAACAATTTTAGTGCCTTAGAAAACGTTGGGTTGGAGTTGAACCGTTTTGTTAAAACTAATTATAACAGATCAGCTTTAATGTGATTATATATTCATTACATAAAATAAGATCAGGTAGAAATTTTAGTGAACATTTTGAAAATTCCTTGAAATAAAGATTCTGGGAGTATCATAGTAATTTATTTACGTAGAAGTTAGAAGCTTGGAAACCTGGGGTTTTAATTAAATTAGCTCTGCTTCTGGCTTTGCCTCTGAAATGAAGAGATTGTCCATTTGTAATCTTAATAAGGTATATATGAGATTATTTAGAATATTAACGATAATACAGTAATGTGTGTTCCAATGAATTACTTAAATATTTTTGTTTTTAATAACACTAAAGAAAGGAAAAGTCTGATAGAGGGAAAAATTGAGAAGGTAATTTGTGGAAATCTTACTATTTGTAACATTTTAAAAAATCAAAAGCTAGAGTACAAAAATACTATAACAGACCAAGGATTTCTAGTGAAGAATAATCTGGTTTATATTAGTAACAAGGTGATGAAATGTTAGTATTTAAAGGTATATTTTTTGTTGGTTTTAGAATGCAAACTAATGGTCCATATTTAAACTTGTAGATGCTTCCTTTAAATACCAATATTCGACTTGCATACTCAAATGGAAAAGATGATGAACAGAACTTTATTCAAAATCTCAGTTTGTTTCTCTGCACCTTTCTTAAGGAACATGGTCAACTTATAGAGAAAAGGTTAAATCTCAGGGAAACACTCATGGAGGTAGGCTTTTTGGACCCTTTGGCTTCTGAAATTCTTTTATATGATGAAAGCTCTTTAAAAAATGCCTTTGTTCTAAAATGTCTACCTTTCTTTAAATGTCTGTACCTTTGGGGCACCTGGGTGGCTCAGTCCTTTAAGTGTCTGTCTTACGCTCATGTCCTGGTTGTGTCCCTTGGTCTGCCCGCTCCATCGGGGAGTCTGCTTCTCCGTCTTCCCCCCCCCTTATGCTTGCGCACGCACGCGCACTCTGAAATAAATAAAGTTTTTAAAAAGAAAAATAAAATGTCTGTGCCTTTGACATATCTTCTTACCTATTGTCAGTGCATAAAAATGTTAGTTCTGAATTACAAGTTGAATTTGTTGATTGTGTGTTCTGCATAATATAAGATCAATAATTGATAATAAAAATTAAATTCCTAAAGGGTATTCAGACATTTCTGAGATGAAAAGTTTAAATATGTTTAAAAACTGAGGTATAATGCATATAACATAAAGCTGTCTATCTTAAAGTATACAATTTCAGTGACATTCACAGTGTTGTCAACTGTCACCTATTCTAAAACATTTTCATTAACCTGCAAAGAATAATGTAACTATTAAAATAGTCCCTCATTCTGCTCTTCTCCAGCCTCTAGCCAACTTCTAATTTGCTCTCTGTGGATTTTATCTATTCTGAACCTTTATATAATCATATAAATAGACTCCTAGTATATGGTCTTTTGTAATTAGCGTTTTTCACTTAGTGTGTTTTTGGGGTTCTTTCATGTTGCAGCATGTACCATTTCATCTTTTTATAGCTGAATGGTTATATATTGTATGCCCAGTCGTGAGTTGATGGACATTTGGATTATTTACACCTTTTGAGTATTGGTACCAAATGTCGTTTAATGTCCATATCTTTTTAGGGAACTTAACGTACATACTGGCCAACAACTACATAAAGTTTTTAAAGTGTTCTAGGACATGTTTGAAGAAAGCACAATTTGCTCCCTGAGAATTTCTAGTCTATTCGATGAACAATGAGTTCATCAGAGTTGTGTAAAATGAAACATTAATCTTTATTCTGTTAATGTAACAAGTGGAAGGCAATCTGTGGTAGGATAATGATGTCTAAGGATTATTTTAATACTGTTGGTCGTCTTTGTAGGCCCTTCATTATATGTTGTTGGTATCAGAAGTGGAGGAAACTGAAATCTTTAAGATTTGTCTTGAGTACTGGAATCATTTGGCAGCTGAACTCTATAGAGAGAGCCCATTCTCTACATCTGCTTCTCCATTGCTATCTGGAAGTCAGCATTTTGATGTTCCTCCCAGGAGACAGCTGTATTTGCCCGTGTTATCCAAGGTAGTAATGAAGTGGGTTATTGAGTGCTTTGCCTGTTCCTTGCTGTGATTTTTGAAAACTAAACAAGTAGTGGGTTTTATATTTATTTTCTTTTGGCTTTTATAATCTGTCCAAATAAAAGAGCTACAAAAAGAGAATCCAACAACGTCTCCATTCATGTTCAAAGCTCGAAGATTGAAAGGGATTGATTGAAGAGTTATGGTTCTCAGGATGCCTGGGTGGTTCAGTCTGTGAAGTGTCTGCCTTTGGCTCAGGTTGTGATCCCAGGGTTTTTGGATCAAGTCCCGCATCAGTCCTGCATCAGGCTACTTGCTTGGCAGGGGAGTCTGCTTCTCCCTCTGGCTGCCACTCCCCCTGCTTGTGCATGCTCTCTAACAAATAAATAAATAAAATCTTTTTAAAAATGAATTATGGTTCTCAAAATTGTGTCATAGAAGTAGACTGCATCAGCACTACCAGTGAGTTTGTTAGAAATGCAGATCAAGAGATCACCTGCCAATCTACTGACTCAGTCTCTGGATGAGACACAGAAAATTTAATAGTATATGTTTATTCATGATAAATAACATTTGAAAACCATTGTTGTAGAATTACTTTTTTTTTTTTTTAATTTTATTTATTTGAGCACAAGTGGTGGGGAGGGGCAGAGGAAGAAGAGGAGAGACTCTGCTGAACAGGGAGCCTGATGCAGGCTCATCAGTCATGGAACCCTAGGATTAAGACCTGAGCTGAAGGCAGACACTTAACAGACTGAGCCAGCCAGGCACCCCTAGACATACGTTTTTAAAATGTTTATATTTTTTTATATTGTGAGAACCATTTTGGGGGTATGTTTGTCTAAAGTGCGAAGTGCTTAATCTTAATTTTTTTTCCTACATTGGCTGTGACTGATTTCAAAGATGTAATAGGTTTTTCTTGTTTATTGTTGAGCAGGTCCGTTTATTGATGGTGAGTCGTATGGCTAAACCAGAGGAAGTATTGGTTGTAGAAAATGATCAGGGAGAAGTAGTAAGAGAATTCATGAAGGATACAGATTCCATTAATTTGTATAAGAATATGAGAGAAACATTAGGTGAGTCAATACTGCCAATTTAATCTTTATTTTTGTAATTCTCTTCTGGGGTGGAAATACTTTCTAAAGAAATACACTTTTCTGAATCTGTTAATAACCATTTTCATTAATGTGCTATTATTAAATTGTTTTGATCATAGAGTTGCATTTGAACATTTGGAACTTTTCCCTTCCTTTCTAGTTTATCTTACTCATCTGGATTATGTAGATACAGAAAGAATAATGACTGAGAAGCTTCACAATCAAGTGAATGGTACAGAGTGGTCATGGAAAAATTTGAATACATTGTGTTGGGCAATAGGCTCCATTAGTGGAGCAATGCATGAAGAGGATGAAAAACGCTTCCTTGTTACTGTTATAAAGGTACTCAAGTGATACATACGAACTGGAACTGTTAAGTAACTGTATTGTATTATTATAAATGACTGAAATTGCTCTCATTTTACAGGATCTATTAGGATTATGTGAACAGAAAAGAGGCAAAGATAATAAAGCTATTATTGCATCAAATATCATGTACATAGTAGGTCAATATCCAAGGTTTTTAAGAGCTCACTGGAAGTTTTTGAAGACTGTAGTTAACAAGTTGTTTGAATTCATGCATGGTAAATCCTCTTTATATTATTTAGTCATTTATATTTATTGAACAAAAAAACCCAAAATTTTTCTTGAAAATTTTTTGAAAAATCTTGTTTCGTTAGAGACCCATGATGGAGTTCAAGACATGGCTTGTGATACTTTCATTAAAATCGCTCAGAAATGCCGCAGGCATTTTGTTCAGGTTCAGGTTGGAGAAGTAATGCCATTTATTGATGAAATTTTGAACAATATCAACACTATAATTTGTGATCTTCAGCCTCAACAGGTACGTATGGCACTGGGCGTATTTTTCTTAGAAAGTGAATAGTACTGGGCTCCTGAGTAGCTCAGTCAGTTGAGCATCCAACTTTTGATTTTGGCCCAGGGTCATGCTCCCTGGGTCATAAGATCCAGCTCTGCACTGGGCATGGAGCCTGCTGAAGATTCTCTCTCTCCCTCCACTCCTCTCCACCCCCCCCCCGGCCAAAAAAAAAAAGATTACTTTTTTTTTTAATGTTTATTTGACAGAGTGCATATGGGGGCGCAGGAGGGCTTGATCTCAGGACCGTGAGACAATGAATGACCTAAGCTGAAACCAAGAATCATATACTTAGAGACTCAGGTGCCCCATGACTACTGTTTTACTCAGAATTCATTAATGGCAATAGAAAGAGTGACACCATTGGACTCCGTTCACGTGTCTCTGTGGCTGAATTTTTTTTTTTTTTTTTGTATAGTTAACATACAGTGTTAAATAAGTTTTGGGTGTATAATATAGTGATTCAGCAGTTCCATACATCACCCAGTGCACTCCTCAGTCCCCAACACTATTTTATCTCCCACCTACCCACCTCTCTGCTGGAGTGGTTAAATTTTCATAGTGGCCAAAATTTAGGCAGAAGTTTGATAGGCTATTTTCCTACTTAATGTAAGTTATTTCTCAGACTCACAAAACAAGTTCTACTACATATGTGAATTGCTTGTGTGTAGTTTTCCTTATGATGCATCAAATGTCTGCCTTTTTACATAGGTCCATACATTTTATGAAGCTGTGGGGTACATGATTGGTGCACAAACAGATCAAACTGTACAAGAACATTTGATAGAAAAATATATGCTACTCCCTAATCAGGTTTGGGATAGCATAATCCAGCAGGCAACCAAAGTAAGTTTTACTACTTTTTCTCAAAGTTCTAATGGAATTCAAGAAGACAGTGTTGTTTACAAAAGTAGTGAAAATTACACTGTAATTTTGCTCCGTTTGCTTGTATACTGGGACTGTTACTCTATTCTTAGTTGTACCTGTAGGTAATAAAGTTTCTTTGTTTTACTGTTTTGGATTATAAATGTGATGGTGGTTTGGAGTAAGGTGTGGGTAGTGTTTCTCACTTTAGTAATTACAAAGATAATTTTCATGTGATAAATCTGTTATTTGTCTTTCACAGAATGTGGATATACTTAAAGATCCTGAAACAGTTAAGCAGCTTGGTAGCATATTGAAAACAAATGTTAGAGCCTGCAAAGCTGTCGGACATCCCTTTGTAATTCAGCTTGGGAGAATTTATTTAGATATGCTTAATGTATACAAGTGCCTCAGTGAAAATATTTCAGCAGCTATCCAAGCTAATGGTAAGTGATTCTGAATTTTTGTGGAATGGTGAATAGTAAATCAGTTCCACGTTCACAGTGTTACTGTAAGCATTCATTTCTCAGATTTGAGTTAACCCTCCCAGTGTCCCAAATGACCCTAGACAATCATTTTTTATGAGTTGCATACACCTTTTCCTTGTAAAGTTAGTCTTAGTTTGTACATTCATCTATGTGCCGTTGTCTTTATGTTTTTGAGTGGTAAATGAGAGCTATTAGATCTGAAGTACATTTAACTACCAATGTAGATTTTAGTTGTGAAGTTGGATTTCATTGCATTGTATTTTTTAGGTGAGATGGTTACAAAGCAACCGTTGATTAGAAGTATGCGAACAGTAAAAAGGGAAACTTTAAAGTTAATATCTGGTTGGGTGAGCCGGTCCAATGATCCACAGATGGTATGTGAAATGTTAATGCTTTTAAGTTGATGCTGTATTCTCTGATAATATGCATATAGCTCATTTAAAGGTAATTTCAATGGGTATGTTTGGGATTATTTTACAGTGTCTGATTTTTTTTTTTAGAGTCCTTGAATACTTAAAAATATTATATATACCATCTTCCTAAGAAATTGCTGTTAGTGGGGACAGTGATGATACGTAACAAGGTAGCTTGAGTCACTTCTATCCCCTTATAAATAGATGTTCCGATGAAATTTTTTGTGTTTCTTCATGATTCTTTGGAGCAATTTACAAAGCCGTCATTAGTTTGCCTCTGCAGTGAAAGTAATGGCTTTCTCAGTGGAAGTTTTAAAAGTCTCTTTCACTCTTCTTTTAGTTTTAAATCATTTTCCATAAAGGAAAATGATTTTCAGAAACTAAACCAGGCTCCATAATATGCCTCAACTTGGGAAAATGTGTATTAGTATTTTTTTTTAAGTGTGTATTTTTAATTTATTCTACCATTTCTTTCTCTTGATCCTTGGAATATTACAAAGAATCCTGTCGTGTTAATTTTTGCTGTATGCAAATAGTGGTTGACAAGTGTGCTGTTTACTTTCATAATTTTGAAATTTCAGTATTGTTCCTACAGATGATGGAATTATCAACGTACCAAATATTGAAAGGTTTTGAACATGTGTATTATGAGATCAGAACTGTATTGAAAATTGGAAAGGAGAAGATAAAATGAATTAAAGGAATTGTGAAGTTCAAAATTTACAATAGCTTGGGCAAATTTTAGGAGTATCAGTGATAATAAGGAGCGGGTATCATTTTACAATCAAGATTTGTATTGTGGGTTGGGACAGTGAATTTAAAAAAATAACTCAAAAACACACTTATGATCCAGTTTGTGGGGTAAGAATTACTGCAGTGTTACAAGTAAAATGAGAACCAGTTCTGGTCTAACAGAACAGTTGGGTTATCTGAAAAATAATGTGCTTATCCTTAAAATTTTTACTAGGCCTATTTTGTATAGTAGGACACTACTAACACTGGTAACCTTCAGTTGCAAGAAACATTTGTAATTGTCCATGTCTTAATGAAGAACCTATTAAAAGCATGTAAGTCACACTTTAATATGACCTTGTTTATTGAGACTCATGGAAACTCTGGTACAGTTCCAATTCCTTTTACAAGAGTAAGTGGTTTTTATTTGTGTTTATTAAGTGTTTACAGGTAGCATTCACAAAGTTAAAAAAAATAATTGAATGGGTATGTACTTTATGTTAGATATGAGCTGGTTGGTTTTTATAGATATTATTCATTGACAAAATTGATATAGTATTGGTTTCATTCCTTTAGGTAAGTTATCCCACGTACAGTAACCCTAGAATCCTGGCCCTGCCATAGTAACTTGGATCCAGTCACTTGATTTTGGGCCTGTTACCTTAATAATACAGATTTGAACTCTGAATATGTCTGTGGCTCTTCCCAGCCAATTATTAGGATTTCTTAGTTTCTTTGGTAAAAAGTTTTACTGTCAAAACTGAATTAAAAAACAATATTTTCCAGATACTCAACTTAAATCTCAATACAACACCAATCTAGCTGTTTATAATGGTTTAGCAGGTGCATAGAATAAAACTTGAAAGTTTTTTTTTTTTTTTAATAGGTAGCTGAAAATTTTGTTCCTCCTCTCTTGGATGCAGTTCTCATTGATTATCAGAGAAATGTCCCAGCTGCTAGAGAACCAGAAGTGCTTAGTACTATGGCTATTATTGTCAACAAGTTAGGAGGACATATAACAGCTGAAATACCTCAAATATTTGATGCTGTTTTTGAATGCACATTGAATATGATAAATAAGGTATGTGGTTTACATTTCAGTTATGGGAAATTCTGCCATATATATCCTTTAAGTCTTAAAAGCATAAGTTGTAGCCATGAGATTAGTATAAGTTTTAAGCTCTGGAGTTTAAGTATTTGAACTTCTAGACCAGAGAAATATTTACCTTTCTTATAAGATTTTATTTATTTATTTCAGAGAGAGCGCACAGGCATGAGTTGGGTGAGGGGGAGAGGGAGAAACAGACTCCCCGCTGAGCAGGGAGCCAAAAGTGGGGATCATGACCTGAGCCAAAGGCAGACACTAAACTGACTGAGCCAACCAGGCTTTTTAAAAATTTTACAGTTTAAAAGATCTTGGGGTACCTGGGTGGTTCAGTCAATTGAGCTTCTGACTCGGTGGCTTGGGTCTTGATCTCCGGGTTATGAGATAAAGCCCCAGCTCTGCGCTCAGTGGGGAGTCTGCTTGAAGATTCTCTCCCTCTGGCGCCCCCCCCCGTTAATGCGCACTCCCCCCTGGACTAAATAAATCTTTTAAAAAAATAAAAATATCTTAACAAAGTAAATTTGGTAGATTGTAACATTCAGATAACAGCATTCACAGGGAGCCGCCTTCTCCCTCTGCCGTTCCCACTGCTTGTGCTTCTCTCCGTGTCAAATACATAAAGAATCTTTTAAAAAAATTATACTAATTCTTTAAATGAAAAGGCAGGTGTGCATTTTCAGTTATAAAAGTCTATTACAGGGGGTGCATGGCTGGCTCAGTTGGTGTAGCATGTGACTCTTGGTCTCAGGGTTGTAAGGTGGAGCCCAACGTTGGGTGTAGAGATTACTTTAAAGTATATATACACACACATATATATACACTAGGAAAATACATTACTCGAGAAGGGAAAATGTAGATAAGAGTTACAAATCTACACAGTAGCTAAAACAATTTTCAGAAATAATTTTTAGATCTGTATTCATGATCTTGAGGTCACTTTCATAACATGGTAGTAGGTAGTCTGAGAGTAACTAGAAAATGTGATGTTCTTTGGGTTTTGAGTAATTTTTATAATGTGACCTTGTGTTCCTTCATTTTAGTAATTCATTAGTGTAATACATGGTGATTTCATCTTCCATGGGAGGCAAATTATAATGTCTTCAGGTTTCCAGTCAGGAGGCCATATGCCTTATGGGGCCCACTAAAAAGTCCAAACATTTATACTAAATTAGGGTTTACTTTTTTTCTCTTATTTAACATAATTAAGGCATTGAAACGTTATTTTGCTCTCGCCATTTGTTTTTAGGACTTTGAAGAATATCCTGAACACAGAACAAACTTTTTCTTACTACTTCAGGCTGTCAATTCTCATTGTTTCCCAGCATTCCTGGCTATACCACCTGCACAATTTAAACTTGTTTTGGATTCCATTATTTGGGCTTTCAAACATACTATGAGGAACGTTGCAGATACAGGTAAATACACATCCTTTTATTCACTTGCCCTATCAGTCCACAGGCTCTTAGAAATAGATCTGTAGGTATGGTTGGGTAGATGACACTTGTTATCAAGGTTTTGTTGGAGTGCATCACTTGCATATGTAGGTCTAAGTAAATCCTAAAAGCAGGTGAATCCTCTCTTCCATAGTTGAGTGCAGAGGCAGGATTGAGTTATAGAGAGATAGACATAAAATTCAAAGTAGAGCAACATCACTTCTCCACATCCTCACCAGTGTGTCCTTTTCCCCGTCTGCTTTTCCTTGGTGCCACTAAGGGGCGAAATAAGAATAAAACACAGTATCTTTAGCAGGAGAGGTTTTTATTTAATTTGTTATTTTTAAATAGAAATTGGTTTGTGTAATCGGTGTGTACTTGGTAATGCTGTTTTTAGAGTTGATTTGGAGAGAATCGACTAAACCTTCAGAAATAGTGGAGAGTTACTAATAGTTATTACTTGTAGTCTGTAATTAAGCAGGCATTGATGCTAATTGAACTCCCATTATTCAAGATAACTTAAGCAAATAATTGCTAGTCGTTAGCGAAAAGGGGGTTTAAGGATGGCCCTGAATCAGAATCCGGAAATTCTATGTGAGTGTTACTAGTCTGTAATAACGTTGTCGGGGTTCTGTACATTTTAGGCTTACAGATACTTTTTACACTCTTACAAAATGTTGCACAAGAAGAAGCTGCAGCTCAGAGTTTCTATCAGACTTATTTTTGCGATATTCTCCAGCATATCTTTTCTGTTGTGACAGACACCTCACATACTGCTGGTAAGAATTTATAACTGTGAAAATGATAAGTGTTCCAGTTGTTATTACCTGCTGGAGTTAATAATGTTCTTTATATCAACAGGTTTGACAATGCATGCGTCGATACTTGCATATATGTTTAATTTGGTTGAAGAAGGAAAAATAAGTACACCGTTAAATCCTGGAAATCCAGTTAACAACCAAATGTTCATTCAGGAATATGTGGCAAATCTCCTTAAATCAGCATTCCCTCATCTTCAAGAGTAAATATGCTTTTTAGTACACATACATTTTTCGGTTAAAAAAATAGTGATTATTTAATTGTCGTATTTTGATTTGCAGTGCCCAAGTAAAGCTCTTTGTGACAGGGCTTTTCAGCTTAAATCAGGATATTCCTGCTTTCAAGGAACACCTTAGGGATTTCCTAGTACAAATAAAGGTATGTGTTTTGTTTGCTTGGAGAAATACTAAGAATAAATATGATTTAGTTGTTGCATTGTGTGATTAACCACATTCTTGGTAAAGCAAAATGAATGATACTTAGCCTTACTAGTCCTAGACTGATTCAGAGTGAAAAACTATAAATCACAGTTGAGAACAGGATGGGTTTGAAATGTTTTTGGAAACTTGTTATTAATATAATTCATTTTAGATGATATAATTGTCTTGGAATGTTTAATTACATCCTGCAGCTGATTTATAAATTGTGAAATATGGGGAAAGAAACACTGGTAGACACTTTGGGGATTTCATACCCATTTTGTTAGTGAGGAATCCATTTTAGGGAATTAAGACAAATTAGCAGATAATCAAACTGTTACTGCTGTTACACAATGCTTCATTTGAATTTATGGGAAGAGGTCGCCTGGGTGACTCAGTTGGTTAAGCATCTGTGTTTGGCTCAGGTCATGATCTCAGGGCCCTGGGATCAAGTCTCACATCGGGCTTCCTGCTCAGTGGGGAGTCTTCTTTCCACCTCCCTCTGCTTGTGTTCTCTCTCTCTCTCTCTCTTTCAAATAAATAAATAAAATCTTTTATAAAGAAAAGCCTCTTTAAAAAAAAAGGCATCTCCCCAAAAACGTCCTTTTCCAAAATTGAAATTTATTATGTTAACACTTCATCTATCTTGTTTTCACAGGAGTTTGCAGGTGAAGATACATCTGATCTGTTTTTGGAAGAAAGAGAAACAGCCCTTCGACAGGCTCAGGAAGAGAAACATAAACTTCAAATGTCTGTCCCTGGCATCCTTAATCCACATGAAATTCCAGAAGAAATGTGTGATTAAAATCGGAAGTCATGCTGATTTTTTTTTGTTGTTGTTGTTGGGTTCCCCCCCCCCTCTGCAACTCTTGTTAGCAGAAGAAAACAGCATCTGGATATTTGTCGACCAAAATGATGCCAATTTGTAAATTAAAATGTCACCTAGTGGCCCTTTTTCTTATGTGTTTTTTGTATAAGAAATTTTCTGTGAAATATCCTTCCATTGTTTAAGCTTTTGTTTTGGTCATCTTTATTTAGTTTGCATGAAGTTAAAAATTAAGGCATTTTTAAAAATTTTACTTCATGCCCATTTTGTGGCTGGGATGGGGGGAGGAGGCAAATTCAATTTGAACATATACTTGTAAATTCTAATGCAAAATTACACAACTTTCCTGTAAACAATACCAATTTTTAATTAGGGAGCATTTTCTTTCTAGCCTGTATTTCAGTCTAGAAGAAAAGATAATGAGTAAAACAAATTGCGTTGTTAAGAGGATTCTAGTGCTGCATTGTCTGAAGTTAGCACCTCTTGGACTGAATCGTTTGTCTAGACTACATGTATTACGAGTCTGTATGGCAGGTTTGCAGCAAGATCATGTGCATATCATCCCATTGTAAAGCGACTTCAAAAAATATGGGAACACAGTTAGTTATTTTTACACAGTTCTTTTTGTTTTTGTGTGTGTGTGCTGTCGCTTGTCGACAACAGCTTTTTGTTTTCCTCAATGAGGAGTGTTGCTCATTTGTGAGCCTTCATTAACTCGAAGTGAAATGGTTAAAAATATTTATCCTGTTAGAATAGGCTGCATCTTTTTAACAACTCATTAAAAAACAAACAAAACAAAACTCTGGCTTTTGAGATGACTTATACTAATTTACATTGTTTACCAAGCTGTAGTGCTTTAAGAACACTACTTAAAAAGCAAAATAAACTTGGTTTACATTTATTTTCCTTTTTTGGCTCAAAATTATTCCTACATTAATGAAAGTGATTATATGTGTTTTAAGTATTAGGTAACATTTTTAAGTGAAGTTGGACACTGTTGATTTATGATCTGTGGGGTTATTGAAAGTAAAGGCACAGTTGGGTTAATCAGACATGCTCCAGACATTACCTTTTGTCCCCAAGAAACAAATCCCTTACGTGACAGCTTAACATGCTTTTATCTTTATTTGCAATTAAACAACATCTTTTGGTTCCTCGTTAGGAGTTACGTGTAACAGATTAAACAGAATGAGAACCCAGGTATAAGAAACTACTGCAGATATTCTTTTTTTTTTTTTTTTAAGATTTTATTTATTTATTCGACAGAGATAGAGACAGCCAGCGAGAGAGGGAACACAAGCAGGGGGAGTGGGAGAGGAAGAAGCAGGCTCACAGCAGAGGAGCCTGATGTGGGTCGATCCCATAATGCCGGGATCACGCCCTGAGCCGAAGGCAGACGCTTAACCGCTGTGCCACCCAGGCGCCCCTACTGCAGATATTCTTGATTAATTGTATTTTTGTCAGGTACGACCCTTAGAAAGTTGCCTTATCCCTTTAGGAAAGGTAGGAGGAAGGGGGAAAATGTATAGATGTCCTATAAAACATGAAAGGCAGTAGAACTAAGGGAATAGAAAAAGGAAACTAGCTTGGGTCAACCCGTTTCCAGAGGATTGAATCTAACCTTCTATAAACCAAGACTAAAACCTAAGCATTTGAAGTGCTTCGTGTTCATGCAGAGTCAGCAATTTTGTGTAATTGCTGTACTTTTCTAACTTTATAGGCTTTGGCAAAAACTATTATTTCAGTAGAATATAAGCCTGCATAAAACTTTTTTCTAGAACAGTAAATGGTAAGAGTTTGAATGTATTAAAAGAACATTGGAGAACTTTAAATTTCAGCTTTGTTAAAATCTTTGATTTGGTGTTACTGATTACTGGTTTTGGCCTAAAAACCCCCTTTAAGAGGTTTTCTTAGATAGCCAAAAGTTTAGGTTCAGATTGATTGGTCTGTTTTGACTTAGCTATGAAATGCATGTTGTTAGTTTTGAGTTATCTGTCACCATTTCTGTCAATGATGCACACAGTTTTCTTACCTTAGAGCACATCCACTCTCTCTACGCCTTGCTTTCTTGGAATGTTCTAGATGTTGCAAGAAAACAAGTCTTGGCTTGGAAACCAGGATAGTCCGCTTTGAATTTAGAAATGATTGGCAACTAGGATTCAGCCACTAACAAGTATAAACTTACCTTTTTTTCCCTTTTTACGTTGTGTACAGGCCTCAAGACAATGTCACAAAAACTGATAATTGTCCCTCAATATGTATTATTCATTTGGTTTAGTAATTGAATTCCTGTGGTTTTTTGGTTTTGTTTTTTTAGATTTTATTTTATTTATGTGACATAGAGACAGCCAGCGAGAGAGGGTACACAGCAGGGGAGTGGGAGAGGAAGAAGCAGGCTCCCAGCGGAGGAGCCCGATGTGGGATTCGATCCTGAACGCCGGGATCACGCCCTGAGCGGAAGGCAGACGCTTAACGACTGCACTACCCAGGCGCCCCTGAATTCCTGTTTTTTAACTGAGTACTTAAGCCTCCTAGCTGACACATTTCCCAACCTCCCTTGCAACCAGGTTGAAGTCTTGTGACTGGAATGAAAGCAGAAGTGATTATAAACTTCTGAAAAACACCTTTAAAGGAAAGGGACGCGGATATGATGGTAAGAGCTAGAGATCTTAGTGAAATGAAAGATAATGGATTAGAACACCTTACCTCCCATTTCCTCTTCTCACTTTTGTTACTGTCTTGTACTTTAATGAATTATACAATTTGTTATATTATTATACAATTGTACAAGTTTTGAACTTCATAAATACACACCTTGAATAATCACAGCTATAGCTTAAGAATTAAGTGTTTAAGCTAAACACTTAATTCAAGGAAAATATATAAATCAACTGAATTAGAAGCCTCAAACTCAGGTTTTCTTTACACAAAGTTCTCATCAGAGGTACGTTTTATCCCACAGTTCAATCCCTTGTGTGAAGCTTGTGGGACTTGAGCAAAGAGGAGATGGGACGAAAACCAGAAAAAACAATAGTGATAGCAAATTAAATTTAGGGTGGGCATTTCTTGCTTAAGTGTACATTGATCATATTTGGGTCACCCTCAAGGTATTTCACAGCAGAGCACACTGTGACCATTTCAGATGTTGGGCATAGTGCTTTTTAACTCTTGGTAATAAGTCAGTCTCTAAGTGGTTAACAAGTTGGGAGGAGAACTGGAATTATCTTGCATAGTTAAGTGGGTCTGAATCCTGTTGTAAGCACTCATTCAATGGGGAATCTTGGTTAAGTCATTTGATCTTATTTGAAAAATGGGATCGCAAAGCTAAGTCCCCCTGATGGTTGTGAGGATTTAGGTATAAATACGACAATATGCCTGACACCATACCTAACTCCAGGGTGCTTTTTTTTTCCTTCACATTTTAGCTCTTCTGAAATTGGGAGTGTATCTTAACAATCCATGGCATCTTATAGTTTCTGGTGGCCCTGCAATGCAACTGACATGTCTTTGCCTGTCCACATGTGAACTTGATCATAGCTGTTGGTGTGCATTAGTCTAATTGCTAAGTGTCTTTTTGAAAGGATAGTTCATCAAAATGTTACTTCTGTGTACAAAAAGAGGCACACAGAAGCAGCAGGACATAAACTTTATCTTAAGGAAATCTTACTTGTTGGAAGGATAACCACAATTCCGTATTTGCAAAGTGGCAACTAAGTTGGGTCTTGGGACCTACGCAGGGGAGCTGCCCAGAGGCTATAATGCAAGGAATTGTCTACCAAATTACAAGCAATGCAGTTTCATTCATGGGAAGTGTGAACAGATTGATGAAATTTCAAAAAAACTGCTATAACCAATTCATGCATTTTGCAGGATTGTCAAGTACATTGTCAGAATTGGCAGTGTTTTGTTGTTCTTGGTACATCTTGAAATAGATGTCCTCTTAGATTTGAAATAAAGCAGTAACCCAAGTATGAATTCAATCTTAACAGGTTTTTCCTTACCCCGCTTGGATTCCAGTTAATTTGTTAGGCTTTCCTACGGTACAGACCTCTCATGTTTGATCCCAACAGAGATTGGCAAGGATGGACTTTGAAAAATAAAAACTAGAATACATAGAGGACATAATTGGTCTGATTTGGTAGTGTACGTGTTGGGATTCCTCTGAGAAAGTTACCAGCATAATTAATTCTGTAACAGTGCGAAGGTAAATCTTCATGGAAAAGAGATTCATCTAACAGTCACGGTACTCCTGGCTGACTTCAGTCGGTTGAGCCACAACTCTTGACTTCAGGGTCCTGAGTTTAAGACCCACGTTGGGCATAAGGCTTACTTTTTTAAAAAAGTAAGAATAGGGATGCCTGGGTGGCCCAGTCAGTTAAGCACTGGGACTCTTGCTTGTGGCTCAGGGTTGTGAGATGGAACCCCAGTTGGGCTCCAGTCTGAGTCTGCTTACTTAAGATTCTTTCCCCTCCCTCTCCCTCCCCCTCTGCTCCTTCGCCCCTTCACTTGTCATCTCTCTAAAATAAGATCTTTTTTTGAAAAAGTAAAAGCAAATGAAGTGTATATAATTACTAATTAGATTACTAATTATAAATAGTACTTTTTAAAGATTTTTTAAGTAATCTCTACACTCAACATGGGGCTTGAACTTATAGCCCTGACATGAGGAGTCACAGGCTCCACCAGCTGAGTCAGCCAGGCTCCCCTATAAGTAGTACTTTTGATAAGTACTGTTACAAAGTTTCCCTTACCATTTTTTGTGCTTTCCATCTCTGTGAGACGTTCTGAGTAAATTTGGAAAATAATTCCATAATATCTAGTCCATGTTCTGGTTTCCCCAAAAGTTCTGAAAATGTCTGTCATGGCTTGTGTTTTTCCAAATAGGAGTCCAATTTAGGTTCATGCCTTTTGCATTGTATTGTTACTGAGTTTTTAATTTGTGATAATTTCTTAATTAAAATTTATATTTGGTTATTTCTTCAATCTATTTTTTAAAATAGTGTCTTCTCATTTTTCACACGTATTAATAGCATATTTTGTATTTTATAGCGTCCATTACTTGGATTGACAAAAAGCCCCCCTGCCCTACCTCCCCACTGGTAACCTTTAAAATTTAATTCTGTTGGCCCTAAGGAAAAAACACTAGCTTGCAAAGTGGTTTTACAGTAGTCTTCCTTTATCTGGGTTTCACTTTCTGTGGTTTCAGTTATCGGAGGTCAACTGCAGTCCAGACGCAGGTGATCCTTCTGACCAGTCGTCGGAAGGTCAGTAGTAGCCTAGTGCTACGTCACAATGCCTGTGTCGTTTTCTTCCTGTCATCTCATCACATAAGCATTTTGACATCACAATATCACAGGAAGGGTGAGTACTGTATAAGAAAATTTGAGAGAGACCACATTTATTTTATTATAGTATAAGTTTATAATTGTTCCACTTTATTATTGTTAATCGCTTCCTGTGCCTAACTTAGAAATTGAACTCTATCATAGGTATGTGGGTAGGGGAGAAAACAGTATATATAGATTCAGTACTGTCTGCAGTTTCAGGCATCCCCTGGGAGTCTTGGAACATATTCCCCCACAGATATGATGGTACTACTGTGTATTTAAGAGAACATTGTTATAAACATTTTTTGAAAGATTTAATTTATTTAGTTGACCGAGAGCACAAGTAGGCAGAGCGGTAGAGGGAGAGGGAGAAGCAGGCTCCCTGCTGAGCAAGGAGACCGATGTGGGGGCTCCATCTTAGGACCCTGGGACTATGACCTGAGCCAAAGGCAGACGCTAAACTGTGCCATCCACGTGCCCCTAAACCTTTTTTTAAAGATTGTATTTATTAGCTAGCAAGAGTGGTGGGGGAGCGGGGCGGGGGGGAGGAGCAGAGAGAGAAGCAGGCTCTCTGCTAAGCAGGGAGCCCAGTTCCATTACAAGACCCTGAGATCATGACCTGAGCCGAAGGCAGATGCTTAACCGACTGAGCCACCCAGGCATCCCTATGTTATAAACATTTTAACATGTTTTTTGTTTTGCTCCATGTAACAAAAAAGGTAGTAAGAATGACAGTGTTTATTTTGCACTTGCATCAGTGAAGTCCAGAATTAACCATCTTGTGAAGCTCGGCTTTATGGTATCACTAGGCTTCTGACAATTTAGGAATTTTTTTTGTATCCCTGGCACCTGGATTAACCCCAACTTCAAATACAGCTGCAGGAATTTGAAGTACTGTATCTGCATTCTAGATAGCAGGGAGGAAGAAAGCTTTCCCTTGTAAGAATTGAAAGTCTCAGAAATTCATAGAACACTTTCAAGTATGTCTCCATACCCCACCCAGTAGGAGAAGCTCAGATACACAATCTTGACACTGGGTGCATTGGTGTGGTGAATAAAATTGGCCTATTTAAGAATAAGGGGGAGAATAAACTGAACTAACAGCCTCTACCACAAGCTTAAAAAGTCTTAAGTGAAAATAAAGGACAAAAGGCAGTTGACTTCGTGGGAAAATCAAAATCTTCCCAGCACTCAAGTACTGATAATGCCAATGAAATAGCTCCTGTGGCCGTGACAACTGCCTTTGTCATTCACTGACCACAATTTGGAAAAAAAAAAAAAAATCTGTCTATATAGGGTGGCAGACAAGACCCTTTACTTGTCTTTGTTACTAATTGCTGTGTCCAATTTTCAAGATAAGTACAAGGAGACTACTAAAACTTATATCCTGTTGTTGCAAATGAAAACTTTAAAGCATCCTAAAGGAGAGGAGGAATTACAGAAATTGAGGGGAAAGAGTCGTGCCTAAGAGTTGGGAAAGTTTAGACGGGAAATCTTTCATTTCCATTGCAAAAAAATAAAAAGGCCTTTTGGAAAAATGGGTATCTAAGATTCCAAAGTCCTTTCCGTGATCCACTCCTGATTGACCTAATACCCAAACAGTACAGCTTCTCTCACTTCTCTGTTAGGATACTTGAGAAAATTGTATTTTTCTCCCCGGAGTATGCTAGCTAAGTAGGCCTCTCTTTTCTGACATGGAAGCATTTGCTCCACTTTCAGAAATCGTTCTTTAGGGCATGTGGCTGGCTCAGTTGGCAGAGCATGTGACTCTGAATCTCAGAGTTGTGAGTTTAAGCCCCACAATGGGTGTAGAGATTACTTTTTAAAAATTTTCCTTTGTCCTCTCTGGGAGGATTTCATTGGAGCCTACTGTGGGTCAACATGCACTTAATTTATGAAGTCTCTCTTCTTCTGTTAGCCTATTGAACAAGACAAGAGTTTTAACGCAAGCTGGGATACACTATATTTTGTATGCCAGGAGGAGTACGTAAGAGATCCAGCCTGAACATTAATTCTCTGTACTTGCTACCCTACCTGAAATCTCTGACCCAGAATGTCCTTTCCCCTGGGTCTTGGGTCTCATATACTAATGAGATCAGATATTCAAAATGAGGTCAGCCTTATTCAATATGCCCCACCAGTTAAAAGCAAACTATTCTTAAATATATTTCTCCTGGGGCACCTGGGTGGCTCAGTCGTTAAGCGTGTCTTCCGCTCAAGGCATGATCCCAGGGTTCTGGGATCGAGCCCCACATCAGGCTCCTCCACTGGGAGCCTGCTTCTTCCTCTCCCACTCCCCCTTCTTGTGTTCTCTCTCTTGCTGGCTGTCTCTCTGTCAAATGGATAAATAAAATCTTAAAAAATATATATATATAATTTCTCCTTTTTATGATTCATGCAGCTCTTAGACACAGAAATAAGTGCTGTACTCCTCCCCTTTTTTTTCCTGACTATTGTTGAGGGTCCACAAGAAATCCTTTCATCCTTGTGTCCATCCCTGAGTCATTTCAGACCCACCTGGGTCTTTGTCATCATCAAGGACACCACAAGGTGGAACCAACATCCTGAGCTGTGAAGTTGGCCAACTTGCCCTTTGGGTTGCCTTAAGCATTACAGATAGTTTTGTTTTTTGTTTTTTGTTTTTTTTACTTTTTTAAGAATTATTTATTTGAGGGGCGCCTGGGTGGCGCACGCTTAAGTCGTTAAGCGTCGGCCTTCAGCTCAGGGCATGATCCTAGCGTTCTGGGATCAAGTCCCACATCAGGCTTCTCCACTAGGAGCCTGCTTCTTCCTCTCCTATTCACCCTGCTTGTGTTCCCTCTCTCGCTGGCTGTCTCTCTTTGTCGAATGAATAAATAAAATCTTTAAAAAAAAAATTATTGGGGCGCCTGGGTGGCACAGCGGTTAAGCGTCTGCCTTCGGCTCAGGGCATGATCCCGGTGTTATGGGATCGAGCCCCACATCGGGCTCCTCTGCTATGAGCCTGCTTCTTCCTCTCCCACTCCCCCTGCTTGTGTTCCCTCTCTAGCTAGCTGTCTCTATCTCTGTCAAATAAATAAATAAAATCTTTAAAAAAAAATTATTTATTTGAGAGAGAGTGAGTGAGCATGAGTGGGGGGAGGGGCAGGAGAGAGGGGGAGAATCTCAAGCGGACTGCCCACCTAGTGTGAGGCCTGACTTGGGGCTTGATCTCACGACCACAAGACAGTGACCTGAGCTGAAATCAAGAGTTGGACGCTCAACCAACTAGGCTACCCGGGCGCCACTGTTGTTTTTTTTAAAAAGGCTCTTAAGAGGGGAGCCTGGGTGGCTCAAGTCAGTTAAGCATCTGCTCCAGGTTATGATCCTGGAGTCCTGGGATTGAGCCCGACCTTGGGCTCTCTTATCAGGGAGTCTGCCTCTCCCTCTCCCCTGCCACTCACCCCCCTGCTCTTCTTATCTCTCGCCTGCTCACACACTCTCTCAGATAAATAAAATCTTAAAAAAAAAAAAAAAAAGACTCTCAGAGAAGAAATAATTAGCCAGTTATTAGCCTACAGGAAGAAAATTTTCTACTTCTGATGGTGTTTACAACGAGTTCATGGGTGAGCTGTTAATAGGAAATAGAAAAATAGAGACTGTGCAAGCAAGAAAAGTAAACAAACAGAACTACTCCATACCCTCAGAGTTCAGGGAAGTTATTGCAACCAACGAATAAGAAGAGAGTACTATGTTAAAGGTAAATTTAGAGAACAAAAAAGGAACCTTTCCAAATTAAAGAATACAGAAATGAAGAACTTAAGAATTGAAGGATAAATTAGGGAAATCTCCCCAAAATAGAGTAAAAAGACAAAAAGATGGAAACTAGGAAAGAAACTATTAAAAACAAATTAGAGGACCGGTTCAAAAGTTTTATCATTTCCAAATAGCATGAACAGAGAAAACGGAGGGAAGGGAAAAAAAGAAAGGATTCAAGAAAATTGCCCAGATTAGAAAGGCATCAATTTGCTGATTGAAGGTGCCCATCAAACGCTCCTCCAGTAAAATGAAAATGGACCCCAACTATATATGTTGTTGTAAAATTTCAGACACTGGAACAAAGATACGATAATATATACAAGTTTCCAGAGAGAAAAGCAAGTTACATAAAAGGATCTAAAATCAGAACGGACTTCTTGATAGTTAACACTGGAAAGTTGTCAAAATTTGGAAACAAAATGATTCCCAACCTTGAATTCTTTTCAGCAAAGCAAGTATGAATCATAGCATATTGAATTGTTAGATAATCAAGATCTAAATAATTTTCCTCCCGTACAAGTCTTTCCCAGAAAGTTGGAGGATACACTCCACCAAAACAAGGGAATAAACAAGACGTAAGGTACAGAAAACAGGACATTGACACCAGAAAGTGGGAAAGCTGTCCCCCAGGATGATGGTGAAGAGAAATCCCCAAATAACCAGCCAAGCACCAAGGAATAGAAGGCGGTCTGTCTAGATCTAGGAGGGACTTTCTTTAAGAAGATGAAAGTAATGAATGCTTGATGCAATAGGTCACATATCACAGTTACTGCTGATATTTTGAAATATTTGTGTTCATCACTTTTTCAAAATTACCATAGTTATTTTTTTTTAGGATTTTATTTTATTTTTATTTATTTTAAATGATTTTATTTATTTATTTGACAGAGAGAGAGACAGCCAGAGAGAGAGGGAACACAAGCAGCGGGAGTGGGAGAGGAAGAAGCAGGCTCCCAGCAGAGGAGCCTGATGTGGGGCTCGATCCCATAACGCCAGGATCATGCCCTGAGCCGAAGGCAGACGCTTAATGACTGAGCTACCCAGGCGCCCCTAGGATTTTATTTTTAAGTAATCTCTACTCCCAACATGAGGCTCGAACTTCACAACCCTGAGATCAAGAGTCATATGCCCTACTGACTGAGCTGGACGGGTGCCCCCAAATTTACCATAGTTATTGACTCCCCCAGCTATACCTTATTATTTAATGCATTAATAAACACATGTATTACCATATCACAAATAATGTCTTAAAAATCTTTTTATAGGGGTGCCTGGGTGGCTCAGTTGGTTAAGCAACCAGCTCTTGATTTCAGCTCAGGTCATGATCTCAGGGTCTGTGGAATCAAGCCCTGCTTTGGGCTCTGCAGTCAGTGGGGAGTCTGTGTAAGGATTCCTTGCCCCTCCCCCTCACACTCTCTCTGTCTCAAATAAATGAATTTTTTAAAATAATTTTTATTCATTAGAGAGAGTGAGCAAGAGAGAGAGAACAAGTAGGGGGAGGGTCAGAGGGAGAGGGAGAAGCAGACACCCCGTTGAGCAGGGAGCCTGACGTGGGGCTGGATCCCAGGACCCTGAGATCATGACCTGAGCCAGAAGTAGATGTTTAACTAACTGAGACACCCAGGTGCCCTTCAAATAAATCTTTTAAAAAATCTTTTTATGGGGATGCCTGGGTGGTTCAGTTGTTGAGCTGCTGCCTTTGGCCCAGGTCATGATCCCAGGGTCCTGGGTTCAAGCCCCATATTAGGCTCCCTGCCCAGTGGGGAGCCTGCTTCTCCCTCTGCCCTTCCCCCTGCTCATGCTCTCTCCCTCTCTCTCTCTCTCAAATAAATAAAATATTTAAAAATAAATAAAAATAAATCTTTTTATAACTTAATTTCAATATGATTGATTTTCTTTATAATCTTATTATGTATTTTATTTTCTCAGGAGTCCAAAGCCTTCCCCAGATTGCCGAAGGAGTTCATGGCATAAAAACAATTAAGAATTGCTGCACCAGGAGAACCTCAGGGGTCTCCAGTTAGTTTCTAGGCTATGATAAAGTGTACAAGTGGGATGTCCTGATGACTAGTAAAAACCCTCAATGACAGGCAAGAGAAACAAAAGCAGAAATGAACTATTGGGACTTCATCAAGATAAAAAGCTTTTGCACAGCAAAGGAAACAGTCAACAAAACTAAAAGACAACCTACAAAATGTAAGAAGATATTTGCAAATGTCTTATGAGATAAAGAGCTAGTATCCAAAATCTGTAATGAACTTATCAAACTCAATACCCAAAGAATAAAAAATCCAGTCAAGAAATGAGCAGATGACATGAACATACACTTCTCCAAAGAAGACATACAAATGGCCAACAGGCACACGAAAAAATGCTCAACATCCTTTGGCATCAAGAAAATACAAATCAAAACCACAATGAGATACTACCTCATACCAGTCAGAATGGCTAAAATTAACAATTCAGGAAACAACAGATGTTGGTGAAGATGTGGAGAAAGGGGAACCCTCTTACAATGCTGGTGGGAATGCAAGCTGGTGCAGCCACTCTGGAAACCAGTATGGAGGTTCCTCAAAAAGTTGAAAATAGAGCTACCCTACGACCCAGCAATTGCACTACTGGGTATTTACCACAAAGATACAAATATAGTGATCCGAAGGGGCACCTGCACCCCAATGTTTATAGCAGCAATGCCCACAATAGCCAAACTATGGAAAGAGCCCAGATGTCCATCTACAGATGAATGGATAAAGAAGATGTGGTGTGTATATATATATCCAATGGAATACTACTCAGCCATCAAAACAATGACATTTTGCCATTTGTAATGACATGGTTGGAAATAGAGGGTATTTTGCTAAGAAAAACAAGTCAGTCAGAGAAAGACAAATACCGTATGATTTCACTGATGGGGAATTTAAAAAGCAAAACAGATGAACATAGGGGAAGGGAAGGAAAAATAAAATAAGATGAAAATTGAGAGCCCAACTTCGGTTCCACGCTCAGCCGGAAGTCTACTTGGGATTCTTTCCCTCCCCTCCCCCCGACTCCTGCATGGGCGAGCTCTCTCTCTCTCCGAAGCAAATTAATAAAAAAATAATAATAATACGTTTGTGACGGAAAATTCAGAAGGCACAAAGAATAAATAGGAAGTTTCCTCTCTACCCCAATCCCTCAGCCACATCCTTGGACAAAACCAGTGTTATCATTTGTAAGTAGCTCCACAGATACTCTGTGTACATAACAGCAAATACATAGTTATGTTCTCCTGCTACCTTTTATTTGATAAAATAAATAGTATACGTTACGTACTGTTTTTTTTTTTTTTAAGATTTTATTTATTTATTCGACAGAGAGATCGAGACAGCCAGCGAGAGAGAGAACACAAGCAGGGGGAGTGGGAGAGGAAGAAGCAGGCTCATAGCAGAAGAGCCTGATGTGGGGCTCGATCCCATAACGTCAGGATCATGCCCTGAGCCGAAGGCAGACGCCCAACCGCTGTGCCACCCAGGCGCCCCTACGTACTGTTTTCTAACTTATTTATTCACTGAACAATACATCTTGGAGTTGCTCTCATGTTAGTATACAATCATTTCTCGGTTTATTTGGGAGTATTAGTTGCAGAGTTTTCTATTGTATAAATGTGTTATGATTTAGTTTCCTATTTTGGGGCATGCAGGTTTTTTTGTCTTTTGTTATTATAAACTTGCCACAACGAATGTGTACATGGCACTTCACACAGGTTGAAGTATTTCTACTGGATAAATTCTTAAGAGTGGAATTGCTGAGTCGAAGAATATATATGTTTGTGATATTATTATTGATGTAATGCTTTCCACAAATGTTGAACCAGTTTGCATGAGAGTGCTTGTTTCCCCACATTCGCACAAGGGATCTTCTCAAACTTCTATACCTTAGCCAATATGATAGGTGAGGGGCGCCTGGGTGGCACAGCAGTTAAGCGTCTGCCTTCGGCTCAGGGCGTGATCCCGGCGTTAATGGGATCGAGCCCCACATCAGGCTCCTCTGCTACGAGCCTGCTTCTTCCTCTCCCACTCCCCCTGCTTGTGTTCCCTCTCTCGCTGGCTGTCTCTATCTCTGTCAAACAAATAAATAAAAAATATTTTTAAAAAAAATATGATAGGTGAAAAAGGGTATCTTAGTATGGTTTCTTAGTATGGGTGAAATTGAGACTATTTTCATATTTTTTTTTAAGATTTCGTTTATTTATTTGACAGAGAGAGTGAGAGAGCATAAGCAGGGGGAGTGGCAGAAGGGGAAGGAGAAGCAGGCTCCCCACCGAACAAGGAGCCTGACGCGGGGCTCAATCCCAGTACCCTGGGATCATGACCCAAGGAGAAGGCAGACACTCAACCGACTGAGCCACCCAGGCACCCCGTATTTTCATATATTTCAAAGCCATTTATGTTTACTTTTCTGTAAAACATATTTTTCACTAATTTTTTTTTACTGAGTTGTTGGTCTTTCTTATTGATTTGTAGGAGATGTTTATAAAACTTAGTCTTTCGTCCAAGATATAATTCACAAACATTTTCCCTTTCTCTTCTGACTTTACATATACTATCTATTTTTTAAATTTTCCATTGGTTGGCTGGCTGGTTGGTTGGTTGGTTTTGCCATAAAGAAATTCTTCCTTGAGGCACCTGGGTGGCTCAGTCAGTTAAGCATCCCACTCTTGATTTTGGCTCAGGTCATGATCTCAGGGTTGTGAGATTGAGCCCCACATCGGATTCAGCACCAGATGTGGGACCTGCTTAAGAGTCTTTCTCTCTCCCTCTGCCCCCCCCAAATTATTTAAAAAAAGAGAAATTTTTCCTTGTTTGTATGTAGTCGAACTTATGTTTTTTATCTTATGGATCTGGGTTAGGGCTTATACTTAGCAAGTTATAAAAATATTTCCCTGTAGCTTCTTTTAGTAATTTCTTTTTTCCTTTGTAATCAGTTAAATCTTTGATCCATCTGGAATTTTGGTGTAAGATGCTATTATTTTACTTTATTTATTTTAGTCTTTTCCTGTTCATGTTTTGTTCAAGATGTATTTATTTGAGAGAGAGGGAGAGGGCACAAGCAGGAGGAGCAGCGGGAGAGAAAATCTCAAGCAGACTCCAAGCTGAGCAGGGAGCCTGGTACGACACGACCTCATGACCAGATCATGACCTGAGCCGAAACCAAAGGTTGTCACTTAACCGAGTGCGCCACCCAGGTGCCCCTCCTGTTCGTATTTTTATACATATATACAAATCACAGTGTATATACAGTTTGTGTTAAGACTGAGCGTTCATTCATAACCAAGAGATAATTTTTATAAATTTATTTCTTTAATTTTTTTTTAATTTTATTTTTAATTTCTACTTCAATGTGGGGCTCAAACTCACAACCCCAAGATTAAGAGTTGCATGCTGTACTGATTGAGCCAGCCAGGCACTCCATAGTCTAGAGATTCTTTGTCACTTTTGGGGGAAATATAATAAAAGTTAGCAAACTTTGGGGGCACCTGGATGGCTCAGTTGTTTAAGTGTCTGCTTTGGGCTCAGGTCATGATCCTGGGATCCTGGGATCAAGCCCCACATCAGGCTCCCTGGTCAACAGGAAATCTGCTTCTCCCTCTGCCCCTCCACCTGCTCGTTCTCTCTCTCTCAAATAAATAAAGTCTTAAAGAAAAAAAGAAGTTAGCAAACTTCCCCTCAGCAAATGCACATATAGCCCAAATTTTGCATATAATCTCAGGTCCCTGGGTTCATGATACAGTTTCACACAAACAATAGATTATTACACACTGGTCTTTTTCACTTAGTGATATAGCTTTCGTGTTGTCTTCCTCATATGGTACCTGGGTGCCTCAGTCGGTTAAACGTCTGACTTTGGCTCAGGTCATGGGGGAGGTCATGATCTCAGGGTCCTGGGAGTGGGCTCTGTGCTTAGTGGGGAGTCTGCTTGTCCCTCTTCCTCTGCCCTTCCCCACGCTTGTGTGTGCATGTGCACGCTCTCTCTCTTTCTCAAATACAATTGTAAAAAAGAATAAAAGCATCCCCATTTTTATGGCTGCATTATATTCCATTGGATGTATATGCCATAATTAAATTAACCGTTTAATACTCTGATGAGCATAGAGATAGTATCACGTAGTGATTAAAGGAGTCTAGAGCCACATGGCCTGGGTTTGAACTCCAGCTCCAGCCCTTACTAGTTTTGTGACCTCAGGCAAATCATTTAGCCTTTCCAAACCTCATTTTCCTCATCTACAAAATTGGAATAATACCTATGCATCAGGTTAATTTTTACTTATGACTGAGCAATACTCTATAGACTTGTTATTAGTATTCTGAGCAGCACATTTATTTCCATCTCACTAGTATGTTGCATAGTTGCTGACAGAACAGAAGCCTGCCAGATTGCCAAAATTCCCATTCTTAAATTTCACTTTATTTTATTGTGGTGATCTGTCTATAAGAATTTATTTGTTAAAAAAAAAACTTATTGTATGATCTTATGCAAATTATTTAACTTCTCCAAACTTCTATGAAGGTTAACTTCTCCAAACATGTATAAAATGGGAATACCTACCCAAACATATCTACCCATAATACTTCCCCAAAAGTTTATACCTACCCATCTGTAAAATAGGAATAATACCTACCTTCTAAGGTTATGAGGATCAAATAAGTTAATATATATAAAGCTTTTAGCATAGTCTCTGGTCCAGAGGTGAGTGCTAATTTCTTCTTGCCATTACTCTGAAGAAACTTCTACATGTGTGAGTATATACAAACTATAAATTTCTTTTTTTTTTTTTTTTTAGATTTTCTTTCTTTATTTATTTGTCAGAGAGAGAGCACAAGCAGGGGGAGCGGCAGGCAGAGGGAGAAGCAGGCTCCCCACAGAGCAAGGAGCCTGATGAGGGACTCGATCCCAGGATCCTGGGATCATGACCTGAGCTGAAGGCAGACGCTTAACTGACTGAGCTGCCTAGGTGTTCCAAACAATAAATTTCTAGAAGCAAAATATTTGTACCAAAGGATTTGTGCATTTGTCACTTATAATATATGTAGATATGCATTGAAATATGGCCTTACTTGCTGCAACGTGATGAAATTCAGGATGTAAATTCTATAAACTTGTTACTTCAAGCCAGTTGTCCTAAGATACCATGATGATCATTGATAAATGGGTCTCCTACCATAGCGACATCTGAGACACACTTGCAGCATTTCTGCCATTTCAATTCATGTCACAACAGAAGACTGCCCTTTTGGAGGATCCCAGTTTATCCTTACCCTTTAATTATGTAGTTGTTAGTTAACTTTTTACTTTGGCTTTATCTTTATTGCTTTGATATTCTTGGTAGTAAGTTTATAGTTTTGATATTTATAAATTGGATAATTTATAACAAAATATAAAAAACACCTAGGACAAAAAGATGGAAATGTTTCTTAACATTCCTTTAAAATATAAAGCTAAATCTGCTGAATCTATTGGAGAACAAAAGGGAAATAATACTAATGATAAACTATAGCCTGAACTTGGTATACTGTACAAAATAAGAATGTTCTAGAATGTCCTTTGTGGGTTTTTTTTTTTAAGCTTATTTATTTATTTATTTGAGAGGGAGAGAAGGAGCAGGTGGGAGCACAAGAACAGGGAGAGGGAGAAGCAGGCTCCCTGCTGAGCAGGGAGCCCAATGCGGGGCTCCATCCCTGGACTCTGAGACCATGACCTGAGCTGAAGGCAGATGCTTAACTGACTCAGCCACCCAGGAGCCCCATAGAATATCCTTTGATTCTGTAGAAGAATTGGTAGAATAATAAGCAATTATATTTCTGGAGTGGACACACAGCTTTATTATTTCAACAATATGTATGAGTGACTCATTATTGCAGGTTACATAAATGTGGATAGAAATTAAGGTTAAATGTGCTATTATTAAAGACATTACTAAAAGTTGAAAGTGCTGGGGCACTTGGGTGGCTCCGTCAGTTGAGCAACTGATTCTTGGTTTCTGCTCAGGTCATGATCTGGGGTCACGGGATCAAGCTCAGCACAGAGTCTGGTTGTCCCTCTCCCTCAAAGAACAAGAATGTCCATTTCGTTATTGTTTCTAACAGCAAGAACTGAAAATAAACTAAATATCCAACAGGGGAATGGACAAGTTGTGACAGATTCATATATGGGGATACCATACATGAGTTAAAATGAATAATCAGGGGCACCGAGCTGGCTCAGTTGGGAGAGCATATAGCTCTTGATCTAAGGGTCGTGAGTTCCAGCCCCACATTGGGGGTAGAGTTTACTCAAAATTTTGTTTCAAAAATATATGTCAAGGGGCACCTGGGTAGCTCAGTTGGTTAAACGTCTGACTCCTGATCTCAGCTCAGATCTTGATCTCAGTGTTGTGAGTTCAAGCCCTGTTGGGCTCTGCACTGGGCATGGAGCCTACTTAAAAAAAAAAAAAATGTGTTAAAAGGGGTGTCCGGCTGACTCAGTCAGAAGAGCATGGGATTCTTGATCTTAGGGTCCCTAAGTTCAAACTCTGCACAGAGCGAGCTTAAAAACAAACAAACAAACAAATAAATAAATGAAGTGTTGGGTGAAAACAATTTTAAAAACTTCAAAAATATAACAAAAATATAATATAAAATATAACAAATTGTGCTATATGTTTTTAATCAATACAATCCTTTGTATTAATAATATAAAGACATGGGGCGCCTGGGTGGCACAGCGGTTAAGCGTCTGCCTTCGGCTCAGGGCGTGATCCCGGCATTCTGGGATCGAGCCCCACGTCAGGCTTCTCTGCTAAGAGCCTGCTTCTTCCTCTCCCACTCCCCCTGCTGTGTTCCCTCTCTCGCTGGCTGTCTCTATCTCTGTCGAATAAATAAATAAAATCTTTAAAAAAATAATAATAATATAAAGACATGTTTGGTTGTGGAAAAATGCCAAATTTAGATAAGAGATTATGATTACTTGGGAGACGTGGGGGGGAAGGGCTAATGGACTAAAGTTTTATTTCATTGAGAAAAACAAAGCAAATATGGGGACACCTGGGTTGCTCAGTCCGTTAAGCATTCAACTCTTGGTTTCCGCTCGGGTCATTATCTCAAGGTCAAGAGATCAAGCCCTGTGTCTGGCTCCACGCTCAGCATGGAGTCTGTTTCAGATTGTCTCTCTCTCTTCCTCCTCCTCTCCTCTCCCCCATCCCCCACTTGGGCATGCATACACTCTCTCTCTCTAAAATAAATGAATAAATAAAAAATAGAGCAGAGTGGCTGATAAAACTGTGTTATTGTCTGTATTCAACTAGTTTACAAAAATTTGAAAAGCAAGTAAACTGACAGTTTATCTGTAATATGAAGATGTTGCTTTATCAATGTTTTTAAAAACACTGTGGGGGTGCCTGCATAGCTCGGTTAAGTATCTGCTTTCGGGTCAGGTCATGATCCCAGGGTTATGGGATCGAGCCCCACATCAGGCTCCCTGCTTGGCAAATAAATAAATAAAATCTTAAAAAACAAAAAAACAAAGCAGGGAGCCCGCTTCTCCCTTTGCCTGCTTCTCCCCCTGCCTTCTGCTCCCCCTTCTTGTGCATGCGCTGTCTCTGTCAAATAAATAAAATCTTTAAAAAAATAGCAAAAAATATAAAACACTGGTTTGCAACCAATTCAAAGGTTGTGAAATCAATTTAGTATTTTTTAATTACTAATTTCTATTTTTTATTTGACATATAACAGTGTATAAATTTAAAGTGTACAACATGTTGATACATTTATATATTGCAATATGATTGCCATTGTAGTGATAGCACCTCTATGGTGTCACATAATTATCATGTCTTCTTCGTAGTTGGCATAATTAAGATCTAGTATCTAGTATCTTAGTTTGATGATGAGAATACGGTAATACGGTATTGTCTGAATTCATTATACTGTGCATTAGATCGCTAGGAGTTATTTACGACAAGTTCCAAGCTTGTGCTCTGAAACAACATCTCTCCTATTCCTACACCCCCCAGCCCCTGGCAACCATTTTTACTCTGTTTTTATGAGTTTGGCTTTTTTAGATTCCACATATAAGTGGTATCATATGGTATTTGTCTTTCTCTGTCTGACTTATCTCATTTAGTATAATGTCTTCAAGGTCCATCCATGTGTTGCTACATGTCCTGGTTGGCCTGGAAAAGTCCTTATTTATGCCTATTGACCCAGGGTAATTTTTATTTTTTAAATTTATTAGAAATATTTTATTTATTTATTTTGAGATTGTGTGCAAGCATAGGGAAGGACAGAGACAGAGGGATAGAGGGAGAGAGAGAATCTTTTTTTTTTTTTTTTAAGATTTTATTTATCTATTTGAGAGAGAGAGACAGCCAGCAAGAGAGGGAACACAAGCAGGGTGAGTGGGAGAGGGAGAAGCAGGCTTCCTGCTGAGAAGGGAGCCCAATGTGGGGCTTAATCCCAGTACGCTGAGATCATGACCTGAGCCAAAGGTAGACGCCAAAAGACTGAACCACCCAGGCGCCCCTGATCCAGGATATTTTTTAATAGTGCTCTCTTTTAATCTAAAAATGTCCTGGTTTAGTGCAATAAATTATATGGGCACTCTGTTTTTAGGTCTTGATGTAAATTTGCTATAGATTGTAGTTTAAAGAAAAGAGCATGAGGGGCACCTGGCTAGCGCAGTCGTTAAGCGTCTGCCTTCGGCTCAGGGCGTGATCCCAGGGTCCTGGGATCAAGCTCTGATTCGGGCTCTCTGCTCTTCGGGGAGTCTGCTTCTCCCTCTCCCTCTGCCCCTCCACCCAACTTGTGCTCTCTCACTTTCTCTCAAATAAATAAATAAAATCTTAAAAAAAAAAAAACAAAACCAAAAAACCTAGCCTAGATTAGACATCTGAAGCACCATTATTCGCACACACCTGTGGAATTGTATCAGGATCCCATTGACTGGGTCGCCTGGGCGGGTCAGTCAGTTAAGCGTCTGCCTTCAGCTCAGGTCATGATTCCAGGGTCCTGGAATTGAGTTCCTCATTAGGCTCCTTGCTCATCAGGGAGCCTGCTTCTCCTTCTGCCTGCTGTTTCCCCTGCTTGTGCTCTCTCTCTCTGATAAATAAAATCTTTTTTTTTTTTTTAAAGATTTTATTTATTTATTCGACAGAGATAGAGACAGCCAGCGAGAGAGGGGAACACAAGCAGGGGGAGTGGGAGAGGAAGAAGCAGGCTCATAGCGGAGGAGNCGGGCTCCTCCGCTATGAGCCTGCTTCTTCCTCTCCCACTCCCCCTGCTTGTGTTCCCTCTCTCGCTGGCTGTCTCTATCTCTGTCGAATAAATAAATAAAATCTTAAAAAAAAAAAAAAAAAAAGGATCCCATTGACCTAAACGCAGAGGAAGTCCACATATCAAAATGCTAGGTGGTGAAGTTTCCTACAATCATGAGTCTTATTTACATACTTACTCATTATGTGCATAGCTTCTAACATGACTAATAGGTAACATTTATTGAGAACTTACAATATGCTAATTATCATGCTAGGTTTTTTTTACATATATATATTTTAAAGATTTTATTTATTTACTTGACACAGAGAGACATGGAGTACAAACGGGGAGTAACAGAGGGAAAGGGAGAAGCAGGCTCTCCCCTGAGCAAGGAGCCCAATGCGAGGCTCGATCCCAGGACCCTGGGATCATGACCTGAGCCAAAGGCAGACACTTAACTGGCTGAGCCACCCAGGCACCCCTACATGTATGTTTTTTAAAGATTGTATTTATTTATTTATTTGAGAGAGGGGAGGAGAGAGAGAGAGAATGGGCCAGCACGGGGGAGTGTCGGGGGGGGAAGAGCAGAGAGAGAGGGACAAACAGACTCTGAGCTGAGCATGAGCCTGACTAGGGGCTTGATTCTATGACCCTGAGATCATGACCTGAGCTGAAATCATGCATCGGATGCTTAACCTACTGAGTCACCCAGGCACCCCGAAGTTTTTTTTACATGTATTATCTCACTTAATTCTCACAACTCCTCTCACATGGATTCTATTATTTCCCCCATTTTACAGGTTGGGAAACTGACACAAATTAAATGACTTGCCCCAACTCACACAGATGGTATGTAGTTGAGCATCTGATTTTCACAACATTAACACAAAGAAGCTTAAAACATATTTGCTGTGAAATATCATTTTGGAATAGATGGGAATTTCTAATGAGTCCTTGGAAATTACTTTCCTTTGGAACATTACAAGAACAGATTGTCTAAAAAGTGCCTATCACCCTTATATGAATGGTTCTCGGCTGGAATTGTCCAAAAAATATTCGGTGAGGAATGGGTGGTGGTGAGGCTCCTGCCTGGCTTGGCTGGTGGAGCTTACGAATCTTGATCTCAGAGTTGTGAATTTGAGCCCACGTTGCATGTGGAAATTACTTAAAAATTTAAAAAATAATAATAAAAAAGAAATGGGTGGTAAAAGTGAGGCAGTGACTGTTGCTCTCTGAAGTCTATCTTTTTTTCTTTTTTTTAAGATTTTATTTATTTATTTATTTGAGAGAGAGAGCGTGCGCGCGCGCGCACAAACAGGCAGAGTAGCAGGCAGAGGGAGAGCGAGAGGCTGGCTCCCCACTGAGCAATGAGCCCGATGCGGGCGCGATCCCAGAACCCTGGGATCATGACCGAGCCAAAGGCAGTTACTTCACCAACTGAGCCAACAAGGTGCCCCATCTCTGAAGGCTATCTTGGTGAGAGATGGAGAGAGACAAGGATTCCAGCTTGTACTTTTCTCCTGGATGCTCTAGTTCTCACCTGTGGGCCCTGCTGAGCAATAGTGACCCCAATTCTACCACCAGATGTAGAGTCATCAATCTTGCCCTGCTTTTCCCACAGTTATGGATGCTCTTGTTCTTATAATGAATCCATTAGTTCATAATACTCATAGTGGTTCTGTTCCCCTAATTGAATCCTAATAGAGCTATGGGCTTTATTCATGTAGTTTAAGCGTTAACAAGAATTTTTGTTTTCAAATTATAATAGTAAGACATCCTCATTGTATAAAGTATGCCAAATTTAGATAAGCAAAAAGAAAAAAAAAATTAACTGTAACCTTCCAACAAAAGTGAACTGTTAACCCATTGTTTCCCAGTCTTTTTTAATAGAGTGGAACAATATAGTTCGTATTGTTTCATATATTTTAAAAAATTTGTATGCATTACTTATATTTCCAGGTTGTTAAGTACTATGCAACATCTATTTTAGTGATATTTCTTTGCATGGACACATTATAATTTATTCAATAATTTCTTTACTATAGACATTTAGATGGTTGCTCGTTTTTTACTATTTAAGCAAAGCTTTGATGAGCATTTTTATAATTAAGTCTTAGCTTGCTATCCTAAGATAAATTACTAGACAGAATTTCTAGGCCAAAGCACATATAAAAATTAAACACTTTAATACATATTGCCAAGTTTCTCTCCAGAAATGCTGAACCAATTTTTTTTTAAAGATTTTATTTATTTATTTGACAGAGAGAGAGAGACAGCCAGCGAGAGAGGGAACACAAGCAGGGAGAGGAAGAAGCAGGCTCCCAGTGGAGAAGTCCGATGTGAGGCTCGATCCCAGAATGCTGGGATCACACCCTGAGCCAAAGGCAGACGCTTAACGACTGAGCCACCCAGGCACCCCTGAACCAATTTTTTAAATGAAGATTTTATTTATTTGTTTATTTGTTTGAGAGAGAGAGCGTGCGTGCACACGAGTGGGGGGAAGGGGTAGAGAGAGAGGAAGGAGACTCCTAGCCAAGCAGGGAAGCCTGATGCAAGGCTTGATCCCAGGAACCCCGGGATCATGACCTTAGCCAACAGCAGACGCTTAAACGTCTGAGCCACCCAGATGCCCCAAAGCTGAACCAATTTTATATTCTCACCAGTAATCTATTACAGTTTGTGATTCCTTTCTACCTCAACCCAAGCTAGGAATTATTATTAAAAATTTTCTTTCATGGTATCTAGTGAGGTTGAATTTTTTTTACTTAAAAAAATATTTTCAGTTTATACCAGCATATTTTTTGTCCTGTTTGGGTTTTTGTACTTTGTATTTATTGTTACAAGTAGAAAAGTATTTGTAATGTTCAAATAGTTTCTTTAGTTTGTGGGGTTTTTTTTTCCAATTTTATTTATGCTGGTTAGATATGCAGAATTAAATTTTTAAAAAAATTTCTTAAGTAATCTCTATACCCAATATGGGGCTCAAACCCATGACCCCAAGATCAAGAGCTGCATGCTCCACCTACTAAGCCAGCCAGGTGCTGATATACAGATTTCTTAAAATGTGGTCAAATCTATCAATTCATGGACTCTATTTTTCATGTCATGTCAGAGTAAAGGCCTTCCACAACCCAAGATCATATTTTCTCTTATATTTTCTTTTAGTACATTTACAGTTTAATTCTGCATTTTTGGTAAATAATGTGAGATGAGAACTTTTCCCCCAGAATGACTAAGCGCTTGCCCCTTCAGCCATCTTATAATAAAGTCTTACATACATATTCTGTTTCAAGATTTTCTACCTCATAGCTTTTTTTTTCTATTCCGGTATACCTGTTACTGTTACGCTTTATTTTTCATCTTAGTACTTATTATGTCCTGGTCAATACAGACAAATTTGTAGTGGGAAAATTTGCCTATGACGATTTGTTATGACCAAGAAGCAACCTTGGGGTGCCTGGCTGGCCCAGTGGGTAGAGCATGCAACTCTTTTTTTTTTTTTTTTTTTTTTTTTTTTTTTAAGATTTTATTTATTTATTTGACAGAGATAGAGACAGCCAGCGAGAGAGGGAACACAAGCAGGGGGAGCGGGAGAGGAAGAAGCAGGCTCACAGCAGAGGAGCCTGACGTGGGGCTCGATCCCATAACGCCGGGATCACGCCCTGAGCCGAAGGCAGACGCTTAACCGCTGTGCCACCCAGGCGCCCCAGAGCATGCAACTCTTGATCTCAGGATTGTGGGTTCGAGCCCCACCTTGGGTGTAGAGATTATTTAAAAACAAAAAAGTCCTTAAAATATTAATTAATTAAAAAAAAGAAGCTCAGTTGACGTAAATTCTAACTTTATGTGGATTTCTATATGAATTTTTTGTTATAATTGTCCTGGTGCCCTGCTTCCTATTTTACTTGCCTTGGCTCCTTTTACTAAAGAGAGGAAAAAGAAACCTCTAGAAGTGTGGTCCTGTTGAGTTCATTGACTAAGTTCCCTGGGTCCTTTGCTTCAGTTCATCCACCCAACCCCACACAACAAATACAAACCAGTGATAGCATTTCGGATATATTTTTAGACATTATTTCTAATGAAAACGGTAGCTTGAAGGACTTTATATTAAGCTTCTAACAGAATTAGGGGAAATAAAAAAGGAGAAGCAGTCTCATATCTGTGGAAGCTCAAAAAACGTCAGTTATACTCACATGAAGAAATTTTTCTTTATTTAGGTTTCAGTCAAGGAAAAGAATATACAGAGAAGAGGGGAAAAAAGTATAGAGTGAGAGCATAAGGAGTAAAAGTAGAATTGAGACAAAGGGTGCAGGAAGGGAGATGGAAGGAGAGGGAAAAAGTTGACCATAAGCAACTCTAGGGTGAACATTAATTGGTGGTAAAGTTCAATTCACGAATGTGCTCTGCTGTTCACTTGGGCTGTGGTAAATAATTCAACAACTGTCAAAAATGGTCCTCAGGGCACCTCAGTGGCTCAGTTGGCTAGGCATCTGACTTCATCTCAGGTCATGATCTTGAGGTCCTGGGATCAAGCCCTGCCTTGGGCTCCCTGCTCAGGGGGAGTCTGCATATTCCTCTCCCTCTGTCCCTCACCCTCCTCTCATGCTCAAATAAATAAATAAATCTTTAAAAGAAAAAGTAATGGTCCTCAACATGTTATCAGTAATTAGATATACTTATTAAGTTTTCAGTTGTTTTATACACACTGAAAAGATCCATTATTTTTATCTTGCAGTGGCTGGTGACCAACATCTCCTAATAAGGCCTGGTGAAATAAAACTGAAGTATTTTTCCCTGAATGACAGATAAAATTTGACATATATCAATCAGTCTGTCTTGGACGCCAACCAAAGAGAATAAGAATCTCACATAATAACCAACTCTTTATTTTTTTAAGTTTATTTATTTAAATAATCTCTACACCTAACGTGGGGCTTGAACTCACCATCCCGACATCAAGAGTCACATGCTCAAGGCACCTGGGGGGCTTGGTTGGTGAAGCATCCAACTCTTGACTCTTGATTTCGGGCCAGGTCATTATCTCAGGGTCTGCACTGCGCATGGAGTCGGCTTGGGATTTTCTCTCTCCCTCTTCCTCGCCTCTCCCCACTTGTGCTCTCTCTCTCTCTCAAAAAAAAAAAATAAAAATAACGAAATGTATCATGCTTTCATAGAGTGTTCTTGTTTTTTGTCTTGTAGATGTTATACACTCAGTATCTTACCTTAGGGTAAAATTATGTAAGCAAAGTAGAGAGAAGAGTGTCTTCCAGGGCCATTGTAAATGGATGATTGTGAATACTGAGTTGCGGGGGTTTTTAGACTTCACATGCATATACCTAAAAGAAACAGTTTTGTTTAAAATTTTAATATTTATTTTGGAAACCACATCTTCTGCAATTCTTTAAGGTTATGATGAAAAATGTTAGATGCCGAATTAAAGCATGCAAGGGATACATACTTTTTCAAGATTCCTCTGTAGTATGCGGGCAAAAGGGTTCAGAAACTCCATATCTGACTGATTTTAACATTTCTTTTAACTCTTAGAGTTCTATGAATATGAGCCTAAGAGGCCATTCAGAAACACTATAAATTGTGGAAGAGAAAAAACACTTAAAGTCTTACTTATAATGAGCTGTCCTAACTTGAGAAAAAACAACCCCCCGTCCAGTCTTCTCACAAACATCTACTAAGGCACTTTTGTGCCAAGATAAAACCTTTGTATTTTATGCTCACTTAAAAATTATTATTTTAAAAATATGCGCTTGATACAAAATGGCTTACAAAAATGATTTTGTGGCAGGGAGATAAGATTTTTTTCACCTGTTTTATAAAGGTATGTGGATGAGTTATAGAAAAGTACTATGTGAAAGACAAGAAAAGAAAGGTAGCAAAGGAGAAGGCTAGAGATATCCAAATTTACAGACCTCACACACACATGAGGTTTATTTGCTCTCTCCTTGAATATTTTAGTAGGAACTAAGGTAAGTGCAGCATTTACTTATGTTTCATTTTGCAGTTTGTTAGGTGTTATCGTGCAAAAGCTGGGAGCTGTTGGAGCTACATAGAGCAGACTGCATCTCTGCTAACCTTTGTATGAATTAGGAAAGGACACCCTTTCCTCAACACATTTCCACGTGTTGGAAAATTTTTTCTTTTTTTTTTTTTTTTTTTAAGATTTTATTTATTTATTTGACAGAGAGACAGCCAGCCAGATAGGGAACACAAGCAGGGGGGAGTGGGAGAGGAAGAAGCAGGCTCATAGCAGAGGAGCCTGACGTGGGGCTCGATCCCATAACGCCGGGATCACGCCCTGAGCCGAAGGCAGACGCTTAACGACTGCACTACCCAGGCGCCCCCCGACCAGGAAAATTTTCTTAATTGTTAAAAGACACTTTATTGCTATCCTGTTACAGTAAACATACACATCTATGATGTCCAAGATGTAGATGGCATTCTGTTCAGTTGCTCACTGCACAGGGACGACTGGACATAAAAGGCTCTGGGAAGACTGGCATCACTAAGAAGTTCATCAATACCAAAACCCAAGCTCTCTCATACCTTCATCCCCACCTGGAATCAGTACCACACTTCTCCAGTTAATTCGTTCATCTGCTCTCCAGAACTGTATTTTAAACCTGCAGCCCTCTCAGTCTCTCATAATCCTGCCTTCTTCTTGTCTCCAGATGTTTTTGCTGCTTATTTTAAGAAAAAACCCAAAGTCATCTGATGGGAACCCCCTCAACTCCTGATTGTCAAATTTACACACATAGGTACCAATCTTTTCCTTCTTCCCCATTATCTAAAGTTAATCCTTGTACCCTGTGTAGTGTTGCCATGTCCCTCATCTGAGAATTTTCAGCAAGCACTGTGACTTCTCTGTTCCAGTGCCATCACCTTCTGTCTCAACTCCTCGAGACCTTATTATTTTCTTCTGGAAAATAGGGAGAACAATGGAATATACTACACAAGGTGGTTGTGAGTCTTAAATGAGTGTTCAGTGCCTGTTGCACGGTATGTACAATAAGTTACCTATTATTTTCACGTTTCTGCTAGCATTTACACACATTAGTCTTCCTCCTCATCTAGTTACCCCACCTCCTCTCTAGAGTCCAAAGTCTTAGAATAGTTTTCTATTTTAATAGTTTGTTGTCTTCAGTCTACTGTAACCAGGCTTCAGTATCCATAATTCCTTCCCCATGACCCCCCATGCGCTAAATCTAATGAATATTTTGTAGATCTCTTTTTAGTTGACGTTTCAGCATTCAATAATTGTCATCTCCATCCTTTTTGAGTACTTCTTCTTTGGTTTAAATGATAACAAATTCCCTCCCCCGCCCCAGTATATTCTTTAAACTCTTTGGGGCATCTTCTCTTCCTCTACTCACATTTTATTTTTAATTTTTTAAAAGTTTATTTTTTCAGAGAGTGCTTGGGTGGCTCAGTTGGTTAAGTGTCTGCCTTCGGCTGGGGTCATGATCCCAGATCCTGGGACGGAGTCCTGCATCAGGCTCCTTGCTCAGGAAGCCTACTTCTCCCTCTGCCTGTTCCTCCCCTTGCTTGTGCTCTCATTCTCTTTCTGTCAAATAAATAAAATAAAATCTTTTTTTTAAAAGATTTTATTCATTTATTTGACAGAGATAGAGACAGCGAGAGAGGGAACACAAGCAGGGGGAGTGGGAGAGGAGGAAGCAGGCTCATAGCAGAGGAGCCTGATGTGGGCTCGATCCCAGAACGCCGGGATCACGCCCTGAGACGAAGGCAGCCGCTTAACCGCTGTGCCACCCAGGCGCCCCTAAAATCTTTTTTTAAAAAAGGAGGGGACAGTTGAGGGAACTGGCTCTTTGGTTGTTCTTCATACCTGGAACTTATAATGCTAAAAGTATAGCAGTTACCTTTCCCATAAAGTAAAGAGCTACCATACTAAGGATTGTTTTCATATTTACATTTGCGGTCCTGAACTTTATTTTGAGCCTTGGATTCAAACAACTGCCAGGTTGTTCGACAACTCCTTTTGGTTACCTCAAAGCCACCTCAAACTAAGCATTTCCAAAATAGTCATTACTGATCCCATCTCCCTCTGGTCCTCCTTTAAGTGACCCCTAACTTGGTGAATGGCACCATTGTTTACGCAGTTGGGCAAATGTCTTATTTGGAGACAACTCTGATACTATTTTCCCCTCTCCCCATACTCATCAGTTAAGTCTTGTTCTTTTCACCTCCAAAATGGTGTTAGAATGGACTCCCTTTTCTCCAATTCTTTCTTTCTTTCTTTCTTTTTTTTTTAAAGATTTTATTTATTTATTTGACAGAGATAGAGACAGCCAGAGAGAGAGGGAACACAAGCAGGGGGAGTGGGAGAGGAAGAAGCAGGCTCATAGTGGAGGAGCCTGATGTGGGGCTCGATCCCATAACGCCGGGATCACGCCCTGGGCCGAAGGCAGAAGCTTAACCGCTGTGCCACCCAGGCGCCCCTCTCCAATTCTTTCTTATTACTTTAGTCCAAGCTATCATCATCTTTCTGGATTAATATTAATAACCCCCAGTTGTTCCCATCTCTAATCTATTCTCTACATATTAGTCTGCATTTTTTTTTAGTCTGAATATTTTAAAATAAAAACATGATTGTGTTGCTTATATACTTAAAAGCTTTCTATTGCTTTTAGGATCTAGGTGACAATCTTAACAAAGTTTACAGTGCTGTGCTAAGTCTGGCATGGGCCTTCTCTCCCAACTATGTTCTAGTCATACTGGCTTTATTCCTGTTCCTAGAAACAGGCAAGGAATTTTGTCTCAAGGGTTTTGCCTATGCTGTTCTTGTTATCTGCATGCCACTTCTATTAATTTTCTATTGCTGATGAAACCAATTACCACAAATTTAGTGACTTAAATTTGTTACACAAACATCATTTTACAGTTCTGTAAGTGAGTAGACCAGCATGGGTCTCATTGGGCTAAATTAAGGTGTCAACAGGGCCGGCTGGGATTCTTTCTGGAGGCTGAAGGCGAGAATCTGTTTGCCTGTCTTTTCCAGCTTCTGGAGACCACCCCCATTTCTTGGCTCATGGCCCACTTCCTTTATCTTCAAAGCCAGGACGGTTGCACCTCTCCACCTCTTCTTGTGTAGTTACAGCTCCATTTGCACAAAGCTGGGAATGGTTCTCTCTCGCTTTAAAGCCCCATGTAATGAATTGAGCCTACATGAATAGAAAATAATCTCCCTGTTTCAAGGTCCTTATCTGGAAAGTCCCATTTGCCATAGAAGGTACCATATTCACAAATTTTGGGGATTAGGATATAGGCATCTTTGAGGGTTAGGGGCGTTATTCTAACTACCACACTATTTTTTATGACTGCATTGGGCTACAAATAATCTAATAGTGGCTTTGGAGTTCTGTATTTGTTAGATAACTAAACATCTTATGTAGCAACGAGTAGGCAATTGCTAGCACTGATCCAGCTGCTTGACAATGCCACCAGGGACTCGGGCCTTTTCTTTTCCCACTCTGCCATCTTCCATGCCTTGGCTTTTGCTTTTTGCCTACAGCTTATTGTTTCAAGATGGCTGCTGGTTTTCCAGATTATCATAATTATTTTCGATGCAGGCAGAAGAGGGAAAAGGGGTGTACCAGACGCTATCACAGTGCTCTGCCCATATCCCCTAGTTCTTATCACTTCAGTGTACAGTGGCCAGACTTCCAACTGTGAGTACCTACATTTCTATGCCCAAGGGTTTTCTTCAGCTTCCTGAGCAAGGAGAAGTCGACTTTGCTGCCAACCTCTCCTCTAGCAACAATCAATGACTAAGGAGAGTAGATGGAAAAACCCAGCCTTCCTCGTCCCTTGGGTAGGATGAGTTTGTTTTTTGGGTAGGATGACTTTAAGGCACATGTTTTCTATTGGTTTGTAGAATTTACCAGGGGGATTAGGCTCTAGTTACTTGCAGGTTTGAAGGGCTTGATAATGGATCTTTTATTGGAAATTTACTCTCCCATTTCCTATCTCACTTCTCCACTATCCTACCAATGTTTCTTGGGGTGACAACAAAATAAAACTATTTCCACTTATGTCCTTGTCTCAGGACCTGCTTTGTAGGGAATTGAAACCAAGACAGGCCATCATTACTTTTCCTCCTTCTTTCTGTCTTTAAGTTGGTGCTGCAGTGGCTAGCTTACAATTAGGAGGTGACAAGCCAATATTTAGACGGTGAAATGGAAAGGAACAAAGGACTTGGGTCCATATCCTTGAGCCACTGTACCAGCCCTGGATTGGACTGTCTACTGCCTGTTTGTTACAAGAGAAAAATAAGTCCTATTTGTTTAGGCCATTCTTAATTCAAAAATTGTTTACTTGCAGTCCAATGTGTCCCCAATACAAATAAACAGAAATAAAGAAGTTAGAGATTGGTAAAAGCTATGAAAGAAATGAGTAGAGTACTATAATAGAATATTCTATTTTTTAGAGAGAGAGCACACGTGAGCACACAAGCAGGGGGAGCAGCAGGGGGAGAGGGAAAAGCAGGCACCCCGCTGAACAGGGAGCCCGATGCAGGCTTGATCCCATGACCTCAGGATCATGACCTGAGCTGAAGGCAGATGCATAACCGACTGACCTACCCGGCTGTCCCTATAATGGAATAGTCTAGGGAAGGGGAGTTGTGTTTTGAGATGATGTTTAAGTTTAAACTGTGAGGATAAGAGGTTAGCTATTTCAAAATTAAGAGAGCATGTGCTGGGGCGTCTGCCTTTGGCTCAAGTCATGATCCTAGTGTCCTGAGATGGAGCCCCACTTTGGGCTCCCGGTTCAGTGGGAAGCCTCCTTCTCCCTCTCCTACTCCCCCTGCTTGTGTTCCCTCTCTTGACTCTCTGTCAAATAAATAAAATCTTAAATAAAAAAAAAAAAGGGGGATACATTAAAAAAGAGAGAGAGCGAGCATGTGCTATGATGAAACAACATTCACCTAGACCCAGAGCAGGAAAAGATTTTATGTTTGAAAGGAGACCGGTGTGGCTGGAATGTAGCAAGTGTGAGGTAAAACCCAAGTAGAGTTCATTCTAAATGCAATGGGAAGAGGGTGTCAGGTTGGCTCAGTTGTAACAGCATGGGACTCTTGATCTCAGGGTCCTGAGTTCGAGCCCCACGTTGGGTGTAGAGATTACTTAAATATGTAAATGCAACAGGAAATATTGAAGGGTTTTAGGTAGGGAAGTGATAGAATCCAATTTACTTATAAAAATAATCACTCTAGCAAGAACCAAACAGCAGTTTGCTGAGCTTATGTACAAAGAATTGGCCTGGGTGCTGTGGAAAAAATAAAATAGTATACTTACTTTCTAATAATGGCCCTAAGCTCCACAAAACCAGCATGGCTGTGAGAGACAAGAGTAAATTCTGCAATAACTCTGGCTTCTGATAGTAACAACCAGGCTTTAATTCCAAACTCGAGAAAAAACCCCTACGTGCAATAATAACAACTAGAATGCTAAGAATGGCAAATAGTTTCACTGGCAATATTAGTTTTCCAAAGGTATGTGAGGCTGGTTTTCAGGTAAGCAGCTAGGAATATACGACTTAGGTATTACAAACTCAAGAATTAGAAATTTCATAGATTATATAATTTTACTGAAAGCATGATTCTACCACTAGATGGTGACATGTATACAAAATATTGAAAACAATCTTTCAGCTACTGAAGGTGTATAGTGATTGTTGATTACTGGTTGGAAAATTCAGATTTATAAGAACCTAGGGATATTTTAGCAGAGATTCTGCTCCATCACACTATTTATTTATTTATTAAAGAGAGAGGGAGAGAGCACATATGCGTGATCGGAGGGACACAGGGAGAGAATCTCAAGCAAACTCCCTGCTGAGCGTGGAGCTTGACTTTGGGCTCCATCCCAGTCCTGAGATCATGACCTGATTGGAAATCAAGAGTCCACACTCAGGGCACCTGGGTGGCAGTGGTTATGCGCCTGCCTTCGGCTCAGGGCGTGATCCTGGCGTTATGGGATCCAGGCCCACATCAGGCTCCTCCGCTATGAGCCTGCTTCTTCCTCTCCCACTCCCCCTGCTTGTGTTCCCTCTGTCGCTGGCTGTCTCTATCACTGTCAAATAAATAGAATCTTTAAAAAAAAAAAAAAAAGAGTCCACACTCAACTGACTGAGCCACCCAGGTGCTACCCTCCTCTTTTTTTCTTTTTTTTTAAAGATTTACTTGGGTGGGGTGAAGAGCACAGAGGGAGAGTGACTGGGAGAAGACTCCCCACTGAGCAGAGAGCCAGAAGTGGGGCTTGATCTCAGGACCCTGAGATCATGACCTGAGCCAAAGGCAGATGTTTAACTGACTGATCTCCCCAGGTGGCCTCCCCACCCCCGCTTTTTAAAAAGATTTAGAGAGATAGAGCACAAGCAGGGGGGCCAGGAGAGGGAGGAGCAGGCTCCCTGCTTGAGCCTGACATGGGTCGTGATCCCAGGACTCTGGGAGCATGACCTGGGACGAAGGCAAAAGCTTTACCGTCTGAACCACCCAGGTATCTCCCTGCCCCCCTCCTTTTTAAAGCAGGCTTTACACATCACAGAGCCCAACGTGGGGCCTGAACTCACGATCAGGAGATCAAGACCTGAGCGGAGATCAAGAGTTGGATACTCACCCAGCTGAGCCACCCAGGTGCCCCATCATACTTTTAGAATGCACATCTTTTAAATGTATGAAAAGGTCTTGTTGATACATATACTAAATCAGCACAGCAGAGTTAAGATTCTAGTTAGGAGGCAGGTAGCCTTGTTTTTCATCATCTTCTATGCCTTTGTATTAACAAGCAGGTGAAGTAGATAAAGGGTTAGTAAACTACAGCACACAGGCCAAATGTGTCCAGTTAAGTGTTTTTGTATGGTTTGTGGGCTAAGAATGGTTTTATATTTTTATTTTTTTAAGATTTCTAAATTTTATTTATTTGACAGAGATAGAGACAGCCAGTGAGAGAGGGAACAGAAGGGGGGAGTGGGAGAGGAAGAAGCAGGCTCATACCAGAGGAGCCTGATGTGGGACTCGATCCCATAACGCCGGGATCACACCCTGAGCTGAAGGCAGACGCTCAGCCGCTGTGCCACCCAGGCGCCCCTAGAATGGTTTTATATTTTTAAATAGTTGAAATATCAAAAGAAAAATAGTATTTTGTGACATGTGAAAATATTAATTTCGAATTTCAGTGTAAGTAAAGTTTTATTGGAACACAGCCACACATACTCCATTATGTACTGTCTATGGTTGTTTTTGTTTTAACGGAGTTGAGTAGTTGTGATAGAAAGTTGCGGTGCTATAAACCCTAAAATATTTACTTTCTGGCCCTTTACAGGAAATTTGTTGAATCCTGAAGTGCTGAGGAGCCATGATCATTGTTGTCATAACAATACTCTAGATTCTCAAAGCCTTTTATTTTAAAAGATTAACTTATTTGAGAGAAAGCACAAGTGGGAGAGGCAGAGCGAATCTCGACTCCACACTAAGCACAGAGCCTGATGCAGGGCTCCATCCCACGACCCTGAGATCATGAGCTGAGCTGAAACAGAGTCAGATGCCTAATGACTGTGCCACCCAGGTGCCCCTCAAAGAATTTTAAATCAAGTATCATTTCGCATAACTTTGTAAAGGGAGAAAAAAAACTATGAAGGAATCATTAAAAAGATTTCTTTAAAGATCAGACTGTGTCTTCAATACATCCTAGAAGTACTCCACATGTACGGTAATAGCTGTTGTCCTCACTTTATGTATCAGGAATGTGTTTGGCCACAAGTAATGGAAACCTAAGAGTGGCTTAAGGAGGGGTGCCTGGGTGGCGCAGTCGTTAAGCATCTGCCTTAGGCTCAGGACGTGATCCCGGCGTTCTGGGATCGAGCCCCACATCAGGCTTCTGCGCTGGGAGCCTGCTTCTCCCTCTCCCACTCCCCCTGCTTGCGTTCCCTCTCTCGCTGGCTGGCTCGCTCTCTCTGTGAAATAAATAATAAAATCTTAAAAAAAAAAAAAAGAGTGGCTTAAGGAAAATGGACAGACGTAAGTAATCTGAGGGGGGCGGGTGAGGGACTGTTGCTCTAGGATGTATCCAAGACCCACATCTTATTTTCCTGCATTATCAACTTTATAGTTCGCTTTTATCCTGTTTGTGGTTTCACTGTAAAAAACACTGCAAATCAAGAGCATGTAGAATTTGTCCCTTTTTTATTAGTAATCGGCCATTTTTTCCAAAAGACCCACTCTACAGATTTCTGCTCACATTTCACTGCAAGGACTGAAACACAGGTTCAGTCCTACCATGATTGTTTTAAACCAGTAACAAATATTCCTTGGAGCCTTCTTTCCGGAGTTCAAAGTCTCTAGCTGCCACCTGAAAAACAAAACAAAATTTGGGTTTGGCAAGTTTCCCTGCTGGCAAGTAAGAAGAATGGGTGGGAACGGATGCTGGATGGTCAAGGATTAAAGTCTGCAGAAACCCAAGTTTTATAGTAAAGATGGTAAAGGAAAATGATGGCAGGATATTTCTACAGCTCCGAAGGATCACCTGCTCATATGGAGCACTGTAAAACAGGTGGGCAGAAACTTTATACTATCAAGTTCAAGCAGCAGAAAAGGCAAAGCATACTGGCAAGGTCGTCCTGGCGTGGAAAGATGGTGGGACAGAACCTCGATAAAGCCTGTAAGAGAATGACTATAGGCTCTGAATAGCTGCTCCGGTTATAGTTCTAAGATTATGTACACTCCTTTTTGGACTGTTCAGTCACATCTCTATAAAACATACTGGATATAGAAATCAGTGAGGGTATGACAAAAATTTTCCTAACACTAACTAGTTGTTAACCAACTTCAGCAGAGTGCCCCCTTTCCTTCACCTGTTCATTTTGTCCCTATCTTAATACCCTGGCGATTTGCTCTTCGCTGAGAAGCATAACATGCTATTTCAGGTGAAGAGCTGTAGACGGGCAATTGGTGCAGGGCCCTCTCGCGTAAAAGGGAGGGGACGCCATGTGAACTCTCTTCACTCCGCCATTTCTAGTCACATCAAGGTGTCTTACTGCTCGAGGACGGATGAGCCTTACAGAATCGAGGGTAGCGATCAACACGGACGCAGGTTACACCGCCCCTGGGTTGTTCCATTCTCACAAAGCCCCGCGGGGAGGGGGCCGTGTGTCCCAACCTGGGCCGCAGCGTCGCTCCGGGCCGGCTCCCCTGTGAACCCCGGCCTCCCCTACCCCAAAAACCCGAGAGCGGGGAGGGAGAAATCGCCACCAATCCCTCTTCGTGGGCCCGGAGGAAAAATGGCGAAGCGCAAGGGCGGGCAACAGGGCGGCGCGAGTGACCCGGCGCTCGCTAGGCCTCGCAGCCCGCGGAGTGGGCCGCGGTGGGCGACGCCGCGCAACCGCGGGCCGCTCGGTGTCTCCGCCATCTTCTCTTACTCACCCGGACTCCCCCCGCGGCCGCGCTGGCTTCGTGTTTCCCTTCCGGCCGCTGACAGAGATCCGGGCTGGGCGGGGTGGGCGAGCGCGCCGAGGGGGTGGACCGAGGGCGGGGAGGCCGGACGGAAGAGGAAAGGGAGGGCGGAGAGCCGGCCGCGGCGGGGTGTGGAGCGTGCGGCGTGTGTGCGGAGGGAGAGGTGGGAGGGCGGGAGGCTTAGAGAGGGAGGGAGGCGGAGGAATGAGAGCGCGAGGCGTTTCTCGTCGGCTCCTTCGCTCGGGCGGAAAGAGCCGAGCGCAGCCCGAACGCTCTATTAAAATGGCGGCGGCGTCAGCGGTGGCCGCGGCGTCTGGTCGGTGAAGTGACTTCTGCTGCTTCTCTCCCCACCCGCC
>NC_048221.1:85274778-85445661 GCF_002007445.2 Ailuropoda melanoleuca | reverse complement strand
GCGTGCGGGCCTAGCGCGCCGGGAAGGTGCGCGGTGGCGCGGCCGCCGCGGCGCCTCGGGCCCAGCCCGGCCCGGTTACCTGGGCGCCCGAGAGGGCGCTGCTCGGGAGCTCCGGCCAAGCTGGGCCTGGGCGGTCTCACCTCTTGGAAAGTTTCCTCATTACAGGTGTCAATTAACGAAGGCACTAATGAGCCTTCGCCTCCTTCGTCTTGCCGGGAAGGTGAAGGGAGGTGGGGTCCGAGGACGAAGCTTTCCTCCGCAGTCCGAATCCTTCGGCCCTTCGGCCGCCCTCTTTGATTTTCAGCGTGCTGCTGAGGAGGCCTCTTTTACCTGCTAATTTTCATTAAACTCCCTGGGAGGAGGTTGGTGGTTTTCCCCTCCCTTGGGGGTGTGTGGGTGTATTAAACCTTTCTGCCAGCCCTGAAATAGCTGGAAATGAACTGTGATAGTCATGATTGGAACCTCCATACCTTTTTTTTTTTGATTAATGATGTTTCTTCTTAGTCTATCATTCGTCGTTTTAATGGTAAATTTTATTAAGGAGAGCACTGTACTACAGATAACATCCCGGGATAGTCATGGCCTGTCTCCTGGAATGAAAGGCCTTATTCCTTATACTTATGATTACTAAAGAGCGTACACTGATTTTTTTTTTTTTTTAAGCCGGATTCTTTTTATTTCCGACCCTCGTAAGATAGTATTTGAGCCTAAAGAAACAAGCTCTGTTGTAAGTTAACTACTTCTGGGCCCAAAGGCCTAGTTGGTTGAGGTGCATTAGATAAAAGATTAATTTACAAAAACTTGATTGTTGAGAAAATGCTCATTTACGAACTGTTTATGTGGGTTTTGGATTTATGTCCTGATATTTACAAAAACTTCCAAACTACCTCTTTTCCAATATAAAATGTACCGTCTTGTTTGTGTTTGAATTTTACTTGATTATTGGTGTGCTTGAATTTCACTTCAATAACCCAAGGCAATAATAAAAGTGGAATAGTTCTAGTTTACTTTGAACTATGTGTTTACTTTCTGACAGGTGGAAGCAGGTTTTGCACATGTTCAAACTGGACTTTCCTATATTTGTGTTATTCTAAATTTTCCTAGAATTTTAAGGTTATTTGTATTTATTTTGAGGAACGTTTACTTTTGGTGCAGGTGGTTTATGATATAGTGATTATGTAGATAAAGTCCTTGGTACTTATTTCAGTAAACTATTTCATATCTCAGATACAAGTTGTGTGATTATGGTTTTATTGAGAAGAGCATATCTTTGCTCTTTAAGGAAAAACTTTTTAATAATTTTTTGGTGTTTTAAGTTATTTTAAACTGAACTAGGAAAATTACCTTTAAACATAGAATCTAAAGAAACTAAATTGTTAATCTTTATTGTCTTTTGAAAAGAGACTTCGTGAGAGTTTTTATTGGAAGTTTACTTGGGAAACCCCTAGACCTTTGTTTAGAAGCACTCAAAAATGCAGTGGATTTATGGAAACTTAGAAATGTAGAGAATCTTGAAGTAGAATTTAGCTTTTATTACCTTTAATTATATAGTTAGTGGAACCAGGTTCGCAAAATTTGGCCATGCAGACCCTGTAAAAAACCTGCTTAATAAACAAGTAAGAAGGATTTTCTATTTGTATATAAGCCAGTGGTCTCTAAAAATACTTAGGACAATTTCTTAATATTTCCTTTAAAGCTCATTTTAGAAGTTTGCCTCCTAAACACTAATCTCACAATGATGCTTCCTTTAAAAACAAACAAAAAAAAAACTTTAGCAATTTTATTGGTACGTCATACCGAACTATTACAAGTTGATTTTTTTGCCCCTGTAGTTTCAAAATTGTTTTCATTTTTCTTTTCTGTAGTTCTTGTATCCCAAACATAAGACACTTAAGTTTCTTGAGAACAGAGGGTCTTATTTTATCTCATTATAGTAACATTTATCCATGACTAGGTAGAATCATCTTGGTTGGAACTTGATAAAACCTTTTGAAGTAGGTTGTGTGTCTTTCTTGAAATCTTGCTCACAGTAATTATTAAGTCTATACTTTTATTCCCCCAGAGGTTGTGCTCATCCCTCAGAGGATGAGCATCAACTCATCCTTGATTAGAAGTTCAGAGTTAAAGTCCCCAAATAATGTGCTTAGAATTCATCTCTCAGTATAACTCCCCATAAGAGTTTAACCAAGAGAAGAAAAAAAATACCAAAAATCTATTTCTTGTCAAATTTACCAATACTGGTGAAACTTGAAAGAAGTCAGCCTGGACACACTGGTATAATGTAAAAATTGTGTGCTTTAAGTGAAAGGGTAGACATAATGCGGATAGTACTGCTTTATATCTGGTATGCACAGAGGGTTTGATAACGGTAGGGACTTCAAATATTTACTTAAAAATCTGGCAGATCTAATTTAGTTAAAATAAAAGTTGGTAACAAACGATTGTAAGTAGTCTGCTTTTGTCATCAGTTTTTGATGAGAGAATTAATAATTACCATTTATACCTCTAGTCCTGCTGAGAATCTGAAGCTGTGAAGTCTCACCATGGAAACACACAGGTATACAGGCAGTTTTGCCTGTAGTTTAAGGACCCTTTGAAGCCTGTCCAAGGAACCAGGCTAAGAACCCCATAATAAGGACCCCCCACAACCCCTTTTAAATAGTCTGACAGGGGCGCCTGGGTGGCACAGCGGTTAAGCATCTGCCTTTGGCTCAGGGCGTGATCCCGGCATTACGGGATCAAGCCCCACATCAGGCTCTTCCGCTATGAGCCTGCTTCTTCCTCTCTCACTCCCCCTGCTTGTGTTCCCTCTCTCGCTGGCTGTCTCTATCTCTGTCAAATAAATAAATAAAATCTTAAAAAAAAAAATATTCTGACAGATACCCCAAAACCTAAAATTACATTTTAAAACAATGTTTGGCTTTAGTATTAGAATAACCATTCTCAACAATACTAACATTTAAGTTTCCCTTTTCCTTTCAGTGCTTTATTTTTATTAAGGACATTTTGAAGGCTTGGGATGTATTGACTTAATTTGTTTATCAGTTTGTGGGTTTGCATTCAGTTTAGGAATGGATTGAGTTAATTTGGCTACTCTCAGTTTGTGGGTTTGCATTCAGTTTAGGAAATAATTTTAAATTTATATTCCTGTGTTTATTCTGTTGAATTTTTATATTTGCAGCTTTTCTAGCTATTTTTGTGAACCAGTTTACTAAGTCCAGAGCATTTCTGGGTGTTGATGCGAAATTGGAGGCCTGAAGTTATGCTTTGGGCTATTACCGTAGCTATCTCAGTAATAAATTGAGGTCATTATTTGTTTGCCTCGGTAAAGTAAATTTCTGAGAGAAGACCGTAAATGGCTTTAAATGTAGATTTTATTCTATGGGTGTGTTTAGTGAATTACAGTTGACCAAATGTGGCATTTAAACAAAGTAGACAATTTATTTGTCCCTCCTCATCATCCTTGAAGATGGGCAGGAGCAAGTATTGGTATCTAAGTTTTAGAGGTAAAGAAATTCAATCTCAGAAAGGCTAAGTGGTTTGCCGGATAAAGATCACCTGTCACTTTCTTAGTTAATAGTCCTATCTAAGGTTGAACTCAGGATACTGTGATAACAGTATTTGCAGAATAATTCTGTTTGCATTATTTTTATTTTTTTATTTTTTATTTTTTTTATTTTTTTTTAAGATTTTATTTATTTATTCGACAGAGATAGAGACAGCCAGCGAGAGAGGGAGCACAAGCAGGGGGGAGTGGGAGAGGAAGAAGCAGGCTCATAGCGGAGGGGCCTGGTGGGGCTCGATCCCATGACGCTGGGATCACGCCCTGAGCCGAAGGCAGACGCTTAACCGCTGTGCCACCCAGGTGCCCCTGCATTATTTTTAAAGCAGAATACTTTATTGAGCAGTTTGTGTTGAGTACTTTATCAGCTCTTTGAGGTAGGTACTCTATCACCCTTTTCAGATAAGAGAACCAAGATTTAGGGTTTATGAAACTTCCTTAGAGTCATATGACTATATTTGGTGGAGCCAGGATTTGAACAGGTCAGGCCAAAATGGCCATGCTCTTGCTAGGTATGCTATGCTGTGTAAACTTTGATGATCTGTTTGAATGGAAGACATTATTGTGCGTATACTGTTTAATTGACAGAATAAAAAATTAGTGTATTTTTATAATATACAGTAATATTTATATATTAGTGTATTTTCACAACTTCAGGCATAATGCCATTGTACTTGCAGTAGGAATTTAAAAGCGGTGGTCCTCAAGTAGCTGAATGGAATCTAAATATTGTTAGCAATGAGCCCTTTAATAAACCATGCATTTCTAGGTTTTTTTTTTTTTGATATTAAAAGTATATAGGCACTAAATAATTAAATCATTAGTAACACTGTTTTTTGTTTGACCTATAATTCTAAAATTGGAAGTGATTTCTGAAATTGGAAATCTGATTTTACAATTTACAGAGTCTCAAATTCTGAATTTTTATTTGGTGATCTAGTTAAGTATCACTTAACTAATATTTGAAGTAGTGTTCATGATTTCAATTCATATATTTTTATAGTATAACTTAGTAATCGTAAAGCACTGCCAACATGCAGTATATATATAGGTTATCTGCATTGTCAGTGATAACTGTTAATGAGCTTTAGCACTGTATTCATGAAACATGTTAATGTTTCTTAAATGTTTAATGATAGTATCTATAGATCTGATTTAAAAGTTTTTCCAATAGTGTGTACTAATAATTTTTACATTTTCAGAAAGAGAAAGAAACTTTACAATAATGGCTTGACCAGGGTGTGACAGACCCTAGCTAAAGGGGTTGAGCCACCTTTATCTTTTTTACTTTAAATTTTTCTTAATTATAAAGGTTGCATATTCTCATTGTAGCCATACTGAGAACTGTAAATCTGTCATCCAGTGATGATTCCTGTTGATGTTTTGAAATATTTTTGGCACACATTTTAATTTCTAAGGATGAGATATATGTAGTTTAATACCTAGCTTCAACCAATTTTAATGTTTCTTGTTTCACCTGTTTTGTTTGATCATTTTCCTTATTAACCTTTTTTGAAAACCTACTTTTTGTATAGTATTTCATTTTGTACAAGATTTAATATTTTCCTATTGTACATTTGTTTCCAGTTCTTGTTATAAATAATGCTGCAAATGAGCATCCTGTATATAAATCTTTTAATTACATTATTTTTTTTTAGATAGATTTCTGGAAGTGATCGCGGTGTCAAAAATATAAGCATACTTTTGTTTATATCGTCTCCTTGCTCTTCAGAAAGGATATACTGATTTCCATTAAGTGTTGTCTGCACAGTGTGGGCACTTGTACTGAATATTATCATTATTTTGGCGAAAATTGTAATAGCCAGTTACTAGTAGGTTCAAACACTCATATTTTTATTGGCTGTGTGCATTTTTTAGTACTTTGTGTTCTTTTCCTACTTTTTAGGTTTTGTTTTGTGTAATTATCTTAAAAGAGTTGCACACTTGCTAACTGTAGCAACCCTTGGTCATACCACATCACCACATATATTTTTTTCTTGTCCCCCCCCCTTTTTAATGTGGTCTCTACACCCAGTGTGGGGCTCAAATTCACAACCCTGAGATCAAGAGTTGGATGCTCTGCTGACTGAGCCAGCTAGGCGCCCCTTTCCTGTTTTTTTGTTTTCTTTTTCATTTTGATGTTTTTAATTATAGGTCTTTAAAAAATGCTTTATATTGTGCAGATTATTCTGCAGAGTTTTCCTATCTAAAAGACAGTATATGATTATCATATTATCTGCTTAAACTATCATAGATCTTCATTGCCTGAAGAATAAAACTAACTTCTTAGCCTGACACATATCATAGCACAATTTGGTCCAAACTCCTCTTCCTAGCTTCATATCTCACTTTTTTGGTGAGGCTCTCTTAAATCTTTCCCAACCTCTCTTAAAATAACTTACATCCTTATATATATACTTACATTATAGCCCCCCCCCCCGCTTCCCCCCCCCTTAATTAACATCAGCCGCCTTTGCTAGGTGATGAACTCCTTAGAGTCAGGGGCCATGTTATCTTCTTTTCCCAGTCCCTAATATAGTGCCTTGTAGCGAGTAGGTAAATATTTTAGTTAATGAAAGGTTTTTGTAGAAGGATGTGATTGCTTAGTTAAATCAGTACTCTTGGGCCTGTAGTCAGTAATGACCGATTTTTTTTAAAGTAAGCTCTACATCCAATGTGGGGCTTGAACTCAAAACCCCAAGATCAAGAATTACTTGCTCCACTGACTGAGCCAGCCAGGTGCCCCTAATCAGTAGTGATTTAGATGTGAGAGTTTCTGGCTGAAGTATGCTGTAGATGAGGATTATATCATATATGCTGCTTTTTATTACTTTAATCCTGAGTTACTAGGCATATGCTTATAAAAAATACCCACCCTAAGCAACTATATTCTAAATTAATATGCATTGCAGAAAGGCAAAAATTAGTTGTTTCTACATAGGTGGTGAGCTTTGTGTCTATGATGAACTTTCAGTAAATTACTTTTATTTAGGACTTTGTATACCAGGAAAACAATTGGACTTACTGCCTTTTAATGTGATTAACACCTGTTACTGATATTTTTCTCTCAAATTCCATAGAAGTTAAAAATATTCTCCAAATATGTTAATTGACTATTGATGTGGTATAAATGTGGCCTCTTCTTGCACTTTCCTTAACTGTGGTTGAAGATTGGTTTCTCTTCCTGCTCTGGCCATAAACTCTTCTAGAAAACTTAGGTTGCTTATATCCCCTGGAAGAACGTACTTCTCTAGCCATTGCTGATTGGATTCCAGGTAGACTCCTGACCTGATGGATTGGTGGGGCTGCTGTTGATCAATCAGATTTCTCCTGTCAGAATGTTTGAACCAAAGAGCCAGGTAGCTCTGAGCTGCTGAACTAGTGTGGGTACTTTGGGAAGCTGATGGGAGGGAGCAAAAACATTGAGGAAGTGGAGGCGGCTGTTTGCAGAAGAGAATTGGGGCAAATTTGTGGAAACTGTTGACATGGAAGCTCCATAAAGAGATGGAAGATAACACCGTAGTGACTTTCCAGTACTGAAGCTAGAGGTCCTTTGGTGCTGTCTCCCCTATACATACCATTTGAGTTAATGTTCAAGCAAAAGTTTTGATTCAAGTACTGTGCTTTGACGAGCTTTCCTGTATTGGAGCATATATACCTTGTGATTCATGAATAAAGTAATAAAAAGCAATGTATATGATATAGTCATCAGCTACAGTATACTTCGGCCAGAAACTGAGTACTTCATTATAATCTGGCATAAGTTCTTGGAACATTTTGGGCAAGTGTCGTCATCTGTAGTGTTTGGTGGCAGGAGAAAAGCTGAACTCCTTTTGTTAATTCTCTATCAGGATGTTTAATCTTTTTCAAAAAATGCGAGTAGCTTTGTTGTTTCTGGAAAAGAAACTTTTTTTTTTTTTTAAGAAAAATCAAATAGTATAGAAAATAAAATGAGGGAAATCTGAAACTGCTTACCAAAGAAATTGTCCGTGTTTTAATAAATATCTCGTAAGTCATTCTTGCTTTCCTTATATATAGCTTTCCTTATACATACTATTTTGTATAAAAAAGCTAATTACATTTTTTTTTTTTTTAAGATTTTATTTGACAGAGAGCGAGAGTGTGCGTGCATGAGCGGCAGGGGGAGGGGGCAGAGGGAGAAGGAGAAGCAGACTGTCCTGCTTAGCAAGGAGCCTTACTGGGGGCTTGATCCCAGGGCCGAAGACAGACACTTAATCTGAGCCACTCAGGTGCCCCAAAGGCTAATTACATGTTATTCTATATTTCTATATCATTTTTATTAAGATGTAGGCATCTTTTTATGTTAATATGCAGTTACATTATAATTTTTAATGGCTTCAGTGTAGTATTCCATTGTTTGGTCCTACTGTAACTTAACCAGTCCTCTGTTGATGGGCATTTGGGTTTTTGTAAGTCTTTGTGTTATTGTCTATTACCTCGAATGTGGTCTGTGAAGTCAGATTACTGAGTAGCTCATACAGCATGTCTGGAAGGAAATTTGACAATTGTGCTAAAATCTAACAATAGAGCATCAGTATATAGGCTTTATAGTCTTAAAGTGTTTGACTCCTAGGTCTGTGGGGCTATTCTCGCAATGTGCATTAGCAGTTTAGCAATGTGCTGGTTCTTAACCACCATAAGACAAAATAGGAAAATAGGTCCTTTTATTCTGGGTAATTTTGCTGCCAAACTCGTGAACCATTTTCTGATTACTGAGAAGGGCTCAGTAACCAGTGATGAATGTATAGGTATAAGAACACAAGCTCAGAGTAAATTTAGACTTAAAATGCTAAGAAAAATAGGGATTTTGAAGTTGTGTTTAAAGTAAAGAATATCATTAGGGGATAACGGGCCCACTGTTTGGTAGAGTGACATAATGGTGGTCAGCAGAAACTTGTTTTATTCTAATCGTACCTTGTTTCTATTTCCCCTCTAAGAGGAGTCCCCAAACCTGTAGGATAAATGGTATATTAAGAGGGAATCTAATGGAATTTTTGTTAGTGGTGTTAAGAGTTAAAAATCTCAATTTCTGGGCAGATTGCATCCAGTGAAGGTGATAGAGCTATGGTTGTGTGTGATTGTGAAGCTTTAGCTAAGTTTCCTGGAGAGCAGAAATTGGCAAGTATTGTCATAGGTTATTTTTCCCCCCTTATTTTGGGAAATACAAGAGAAACTTTCCACTACTGAATAATCACTTAGTAGAGAGCAAAGTGATGATAAAAAAAAAATTGGCATGGCACTAAGTAACTTAAATAAATGTCATTTTTTCCCCTTTGCTTTAGAAACCAGTATGATAAAACAGGAAATGCTGCTATAGGTATGACCTTTTTTGATTACATCAATGTGATAGAATCTGATGCCATCCTGGTGGAAAAGATGAAATGTATTTTTGTTGTTGTTCTAGAGGGACTTGGCTGGTGGCAGCCCACAGGATCTTGTCCTTAATTCTTTCCTCTTCAGGATTTTCAGTAATGATCTCTGGTTTATAAACTATTTCTTGGAATGGAATTGTCCCTATTTCAGGGGAGTGAGGGTGACTTCAGAAACTCTTCCTTTTTTTTTTTTAAATTTTATTTATTTACTTGACAGAGATAGAGACAGCCAGAGAGAGAGGGAACACAAGCAGGGAGAGTGGGAGAGGAAGAAGCAGGCCTCATAGCAGAGGAGCCTGATGTGGGGCTCGATCCCATAACGCCAGGATCACGCCCTGAGCCGAAGGCAGACGCTTAACCGCTTTGCCACCCAGGCGCCCCTCATTTTGAACTGTTTTATAGATTGGAGTTCTATGTAAGGTTTCTTTTGGGGAGAACAGGGTGTAGCTGCTTGTGCCTGGGTGGTTCTGATTGTTAAGCTTCTGTCCTGGGCTCAAGTCATGATCTCCTGGTCCTGGAATCAAGCCCTGCACTGGGCTCCCTGCTCAGCGGGGAGTTTGTTTCTCCCTCTCCCTTAGTCCCTCCCCCTGCTCATTCTCTCTCTTCCTCTGTCAAGTGAATAAATAGTCTTAGGGAAAAAAGAAAAAAAAAAAAAGCTTGAAAGCCATTAACAATATTACATGGGTGCTCAAAAAGCCAACACAACCTAAAACTCTTCAAGTATTACAAGGACTGTGTGCAGATTACAGGAGGTGGTACTGCAGTGCTTGCAGTTAGAATACTGTGTTGAATTGTATACAACACACTGATAATATACTTCTGAAGCTATTTGAACATTGTGTAATTTCACATATGTTCACTGAACCTCAGAAAACTCCTGAGAAATGGAATGATTTGGCCAAGGCTACATAGCTAATAAATAGGAAAGCTAGGATTAGAATTTAGTTATTATTTCTATTCCATGTACTTGTCACCAATAAGCTTTTTTTTTTTTTTTTTTTTGGGAGAAGCTTGACGGAGTTTGAAAACTCATGAAAAACTGACAAAGGAACTGTGGAGAGATTAATTCTGGTTTAAGTGGATTAGGCAAGGTTTCAAGGAAGGTAGAAGATTGAGTTGGGCCTTTAACTGCTTGGAATAGTTGCTGGGAATGAGGGGAATGGAATGGTTTACCACAATTTGTGATGTAGCCACTGCTAACCTCATCCCCTTGGTTTGCTTCTCTCACAGATGTTGTTTGCTGCCATCATGAGCCTTTATGTATTCCTGGAATTTATCACCTTGCTATGCCTTCAAGTCTCAACCTGTTACTTTTTCCACAGAGGCCTTTCTTGAACATCCAATCTAAAGTATTTCTGGTTCTTTTTTTTTTTTTTTTTTTAAGTGTCTGCACACTCAGTGCGGGGCTTGAACTCATGACCCCAGGATCAAGAGTTGCACGCTCCTCTGAGCCAGCCATGTGCCCCTGAAGTAGTTCTGATTCTTATCCTTCGTAGCACTTACACAGTTTAGAGTTGGGTATTTTTTGTTTACTTGTTTTATATCTTTTCATTTTAGAGTTGGGTACTTTTTGTTGACTTGTTTCATGTCTTTTCATTTTATAAAAAGACTATAAATTCTGTGGTTGCAATTATCTGTCATATTAACTAAGTTTCATAGTGCTTGTACATACTAGGAGTAATACTTATTTGTTAAAATGTGTGAAAAATCTTAAGATCACTGTAGGTGGGTAATGGAACAGAAGTCAGGGTAGGCTGGATGTGGTGGTTTTTCCTGCTTTCTGAATCTACTTGGATCTATTACATACTGTCAGTCCTTTTGTGACATCCTGCTTACCACCTCCACTAATTAAAAGGTGCTCCACTGAATAAAAAAAGAAAAAAGCCCTAATTTTGTTAAGGTGTGCGTTTGTTTTTTAATTTCTGAATATCCCTCAATATTTACGTCTATGGATTAAAAATGGAAGATTGGGAATTACTTTTTGAACCCAGTAGGACTGTGTTGCAAGGACCAGAAAGAAGACAGCTTCTTTGGTGGAAATGAGGATTTTTTTTTTTTTTCCCTCTAAGTTTTAACCAAGCAGTTCAGGTGTGTGCTGTCTTTGGGTGTGGTCTACTCTTACTCTGTGGATTCAGAACATCATCAAGACTTCATTCCTTTTTGGCTTGTTCTCTGTGCTTCCTTGGTTCGACCTCAGTTTGGCCCTTCTCATGGTAGCAGAAATAGCTACTTCACCATCTTTATACCACAGTGTTTGGAAATCATTTTTTTCTTTTAAAGGCTTTATTTATTTATTTGAGATAGAGATTGAGAGCGAGAGCTGGGAGACAGAGGGAGAGTTAGAAGCAGGCTCCCCACTGAGCAGGGAGCCCAATGTGGGGCTTGATCCCAGGACCCTGTGCTCATGACCTAAGCCAAAGGCAGACGCTTAACTGGCTTAGCCACTTAGGTGCCCCTGGAAATCATGTTTATGCTACACAGAGGAAAAGAATGTCTTCTGAAACCTGTATAAAAGAACAGGGAAGCTTTTCCCAAAACCTCGATGGCAAATGGCATTTCATGTATCATTGGCTTACATGTCATTGGACTTATTCCTGAAGTAGAGCTCAGAGTGGATGGACTTTGGTTGGCTTAAACTAATCATAACCCATTCCTGAAGCTGATCCCACCCAGACCTCATAGCTTAAAAAAAAAAAAAAAGTTCCCAAAAGGAAATTTGGCAGGTTGTGACCAGGAAGAAGATGAGATTGTTTCTGTGCTCATGGATATTTAGTTAGTACATTATGCTATACTGAAAACTTAATACTTTTTTTGTGGTCTTAGAACTTGAAATCAAGGATTAGTTCTCATCTACATTGACCTGTTTGTAGATTTCTGAAAGTGATGACAGCTACATAGGTAACCAGTGTATAGAGTTTGTTTGGTGAATTTTTGTTTTCTGGACATCTATACACGGATATGGTATGGGACTTTCCTCATTACTTTGGCCTGGAAAGATTTGTTGATGCTGATGTCAGTGTGCACATGTGGAGTTCTCATCTCCATGGCAAACTTCTGGATCTCTTTGAGTGCTCAGGAGTCACACTTGCTGAAGCCCACACCGTGGATGCACTTGTTAATGTTGATGGTGTGTTCTATAGTCACTATCTTGTTGATGGCAGAATGGCTCTCCTCGCCACCCTTCTTTGTGGGAGCCTTTCTGCTTGGCCCAAATTGGAAAGTTGAAAGCCATTTGTTTTTTTGTTTTTTTCAAAAACTCTTTAATGTTCTATTTATATGTACATTATTATGTACATTATTTTGTGTGTCTTACCTTCACTTTTTCTTTTTTTTTTAAACCTTCACTCTGTGTTTAAATATTCAATATATAAAAAAATACATCGAATGTTTAACATGTAAAGCATTGTGCTGGACACTGTGGTAGATATAGAAATACATTTAGATGTATATTTCCTCGTAAGGTTGGAGTCTAGTAAAGATGAGGTGGTAGGATGGTAGTTGAGAGATTGATGTCTGGAATCTGATAGACTGAGTTAAAATGCTATTCCTGTCATTTATTAGATCTCTGGCTTTCCTTAAGTTTCTTAACCTCTTAATGCCTTCTTGCCTTCTTCCTTATTTGGAAATGAGGCTGATACTTAAATCCTCACAAGATCTCTATCAAGTGTAATTAAGGTAGTAAGATAATGCATATAAACACTTAACAAAGTGCAGTGTAAGATAAACTATTCGTGTGTGTATGTGCGTGTGTGTATGTGCGTGTGAGAGAGCGAGAGAGAGAAGGAAAATGGTAAATTCCATAAGAACATAAAATAGCTGAAGTGCAGTGAGAGGAGTTTAGGTTTTGGTAAGATTGGAGAAGTCTTCCTGGAAATTTGATAGAATTTTAGTTGATCTTTGAGCAACTTTTTTCTAACTGATTAGATTTGGAGAAATGGTTATTTCAGTAGTTTTGTAGGAATAGTAAACATAGTATGACTTCCTTGAAACTTCTCAAAGAATTGTCTCTGGTTTATATTCTTATATTCCTCAAGGACCTTCCTCTTCTAGGCTCTTTTTTCCTCCAGTGTCTTAAAGTTCTCTTTACATTAAGCTTCTGAAATCTGGCTTCTGTTTTTACCTAAAAACTATATTGTCCCGGGTCACCAGTGGCCTCCTGTTTACCAAAGCAAATGGGGAGGTTTTTTCTATAATTTTCACATTGATCAGTGCTTTCCCTGTTTCACTTAATTGTTTGGTGCTTATGGTTGTGATATATATATAATCATTGCAGGAAGTTTTAAAAAATACTGACATCAATAAAACGTTCATAATTACTTTGTTAAAATTTTGGTATATGTGTATCATTCCAACTAATTTTCTATGAAGATATAAAAATGAATTCATAGTTACTGTTCTTTTTTTTTTTTTTTTAAATGGGCATTTTCTCATATCCTTATGTCTAAGAACGAAGTTTAATGGCAATCTGCTCCTAGTCTTTGAATATAACACGTATTTAACTAGTGTTTTCCTGTTAGCCCCCCTCCCCCCAAAACCAAAAAGCACTGAAAATGTCCTTCAGTATAGAAATCTGGATCATGTTCTAGGTTTAAAGGTAAAAACTTTTAAGGCTTCTGATTACTAAAAACCTAGAAAGATTTTATTAATATATACCCCGTCAGTGGTATTTGAGAGTGCTTGTTTATTTGTATTAGATGTTCTATTTAAAAGAAAAATCCAGGGGCACCTGGGTGGCTCCATTGGTTAAGCATTTGCCTTCAGCTCAGGTCATGATACCAGGATCCTGGGATCAAGTCCCACATTGGGCTCGCAGGGAGCCTGCTTTTCCTGTCCCTCTGCCTGCCACTCTGCCTACTTGTGCTGTCTCTCTGTAAAATAAATAAAATCTTAAGAAAAATCCATATGGTAGGGGGAAAAAGATAGAGTTGCTGTCTCAAACTGTTTGGTTTCTGCAAGAGTTTGGATATTGAGAATTATTGCATAATTTGTATGGACATATTTGGTTCCTAAGTTAAAATAGTGAGTGGTCTGTTATTTAGAAAGGCTTTTCTCACTCTGAGACTAGATATTTGATTAAATTTTTTCTAGGGCATCTGGGTGGCTCAGTCGGTTAAGCATCTGCCTTCTGCTCAGGTCATGATCTCAGGGTCCTGGGATCGAGTCCAGCATTGGGCTCCCTGCTCAGCAGGGAGTCTGCTTCTCCCTCTGCCCCTCCTTCCCTCTCTCTGGGGCGCCTGGGTGGCACAGCGGTTAAGCGTCTGCCTTCGGCTCAGGGCGTGATCCCGGCGTCGTGGGATCGAGCCCCACATCAGGCTCCTCCGCTATGAGCCTGCTTCTTCCTCTCCCACTCCCCCTGCTTGTGTTCCCTCTCTCGCTGGCTGTCTCTATCTCTGTCAAATAAATAAATAAAATCTTTAAAAAAAATTTTTTTTTCTAGATTTAATGGATTTATTTAATTTTTAATCTGTCTAGAATTTATTTTGGTTTAAGTTATGAAGTGGGGTCTAACATTAGCTTTTCCAAACTGTTACTCAGTGGTCTTAGCATCTTTCTTTTTCCCAGTGATTTGAAATGCCACTTTTGTTTTATATATTTATTTTTAAAGGTTTATTTATTTTAGCATGAGAGCAAGAGCCTGTGTACAGGTGGGGTGGGGGTTGGGGTGGATGGGGCAGAGGGAGAGAGAATCTCCAGCAGACTCCCCCACTGAGTGCGGAGCTTGATGCGGACGGAGCTAGATCTCATGACTCTGAGATCATGACCTGAGCTGAAATCAAGAGTTGGATGCTAAATTGACCAAGCCACCCAGGTGCCCCAACTGTGCATCTTAATTCACTGTATTCACAGAATTATGCAACTATCATTACTGTCAATTTTAGAATACTTTCATCACCTCAAAAAGAATCTCTGTACCCTTTAACTGTCACTTTGAATCCTCCATCCTCGCACCCTTAAGCAACAATCTATTTTCTTTATGTATTTGGTATTTTGAACATTTAATATAAATGGAATTATAATATATTGTCTTTTGTATATATTGACTTCTTTCACTTAGCACATTTTCAAGGTTCATCCATGCTGGAGTGTGGATTGGTACTCATGCATTTTATGGCTGAATAATATTCCATTTTATTTATTCCATAAACACATTTTGTTTATCCATTCATCAGTTGATAGACATTGGGTTCTTTTTGATCTTATGAATAATGCTTCTGTGAACATTTGTGTAAAAAGTTTTTCTGTAGACTTAAGTATTCATATTCCCTTCAGCAGTGTATTAGGGTTCCAGTTTCTCCACATCCTCACCAACACTGGTTGGTTGGTTGGTTTTCAAATCAGTAATCAGTTTGTTCAAATCAGTAACAAATCAGTTTGTTCCTTTGGTGGGATTTTTTTTTTTTTTTTTAATGGATGGGAATACGGAGGCAAATACTTGGTATTTTGACTCTTCTAGCCAGCCTATAAAGTGGTATCTCATGGTGCTTCTGTTTATTTTTGGGGAAATAACCATTCAGATCCTTGGCTCACTTTTTGTTATTTGTCTTTTTATTACTTAACTTGTGTGAGTTCTTTTATATTCCAGACTTAAGTCCCTTATTAGATAGGATTTGCAAATATTTCTCCCATATTGTGAATTATCTTTTTAGTTTCTCAGTAGTGTCTTTTGAAGCACGAATTTTTAAAAAAAGATGTATTTATTTGAGAGAGCGCATGCGCGCACGCAGGGGGAGAAGCAGAGGGAGAGGGAGAGAGAATCTTGAGCAGACTCCCCACTGAGCACGGAGCCTGACATTGGGCCACCTTGAGATCAGTACCTGAGCCGAAATCAAGAGTCAGTTGCTCAACCACTTGTACTGCCCAGGCGTCCATGAAGCACAAAGGGTGCTCCCCCCCATGGATTTTATTTATTTGACAGAGTGCATAAGCAGGGGGAGCAGGAGAGGGAGAAGCAGGCTCCCCGTTGAGCAGGGAAACTGATGCAGGACTCAATCCCAGGACCCTGAGATCATGACCTGAGCCGAAGGCAGATGTTTAACTGACTGAGCCATCCAGGTGTCCCTGCACAAAAGTTTTTAATAATGATGATCAATTTGTCCATCTCCTCTGTTGCTTGTACTTTTGTGTCCTATTCATTGCCAGAATCCATTGCCAAATCCAAAGTCACAAAGACCCTGTTTTCTTCTAAGAGCTTATAGTTTTGGTTCTTATATTGAGGCCTTTGATCCATTTTGAGTCAAATTTTTTGTACGTAGTTTGAGGTAAGGTTTCAACCTCATTCTTTTGCATGAGGCTGTCCAGGTATTGTAACACCTTTTGTAGGAAAGACATTCTCTACTGACTGGTCTTGGCACCTTTCTTGAAAATCATTTGACCACACATAATTTATTTCTCCCTGTAGTAAACTCTCAATTCTGTTTTACTTCCCTCTTTTCAATCAGGATATCTTTTATTTCATATACCCCTTTGTTAAATCTTTACCTTCATTTGGCTCTATCAGTGGTTCTCAGAGTATAATCTCTGGATCCTTGAGCGTCTCAAGGAGGCTTTGAAGGGGGTCTGAGAGGTAAGACATTATTTGCCTTTGGTTGATATTTTCACTGATAGCTCAAAGGCATGGTAGGTAAAACTGCCGGCCACATTACAGGAAATAAGGCTGTGGTGATGTAGAAAATGGTTGGGGTTCGGAGCTGATGGCCAAGAAAGAATTCTTGAGATGTCTTTTATGCAAAAAGGTGGTTTTATTAAAGCATGAAGACAGGATCCGTGTGCAGAAAGAGCTGCACTGGGGTCATGAGGAGTGACTGATTATATGCTTTCAAGTTGCGGTGGGGGGCAGTTAAGGATAGCGTTAAGTCTCTAAGGAATTTTGGAAGCAGGGTTTCTGGGACCTCGAGGGGGCTAGCTATTGTTAGGAAAAGGTCGTTTATTACTGCCTAACAAAAACTTAGTCATGAGACCCTTCAGTTGTGTATCGGTGGGTCATATGCTTGGGGGATGATTGTTGACATACATCTTGGGGGGTAGAGAGAAGGGACGTTTCCAAAAGAATTTTTGTATGTTAAAGAAGACTTAACAGGATCTGGGACGGGGTGGTACTGGGATAATGTTAAGCTAAGATTGCCTTTTTCCCCTAGCAAAGTGTTAACATGGAGGCAGCTGAGTGCCTAGAGGAAAGGAATGTCACTCTGCCTGTTTCATGGACTTGTCAATGGGTTGTAAGAAGTAAGGAAATTTAATACTTCTTTTGCCTTTGCTTCCCACATTAGTGGTACTAAGTTAATGTAATCTTCATTGCCAAGCACTTGCTGTTTGGCAGGTGATGTCCTTGATGAAGCAGTGATAATTTTATTAAATCTCACCTCTTGTTTACATACATGTCTTCATATATGCTGTGATGAAATGAGCACATATAAAGCATTTCTCCTACATACTGCAGTGTAGGATGGTTGTCTTAAGGAAGTGTGATCATATGATTGAGTTTTAAGCCAAACAAGCTGCTCTTTTCATGACACACAGTTTTTAGTTGAAAGAATGATTGACTCAGAGGTTATCCAGATTTGGTTATTTGGCAGACATTTACTGGAATGAATGAAGCAAGCATGTCACTTCAAAGAAGACAGTGTTAGTTGCCAGAGATAAAATTGAGCTTTCAAGAAAAAATGAAAGTTTTGGAAAATTTGTACCTGTCGCTGTGAGTTGGAAAGCTGCCCAACAGAGTTTTGATGAGAGTGAGGGGAATATTAATGATGTAATTTTTTGATATTCTGTAATGAAATATGTCACCATTAGAAAGATCTGTATAACTTAGTGTAGTATTTTCCGTAACACCATTGCATGATGTTACAAAAATATTTATGGGCTAAAGTTCTTTTCAGGGAGTGAGATAGATCAATTGATGGATTTTAATGTAACAGTACTGATATGATTTTAGATTTCATATTTCAGCTTAATCTTTAAGAAATTAACAGTCATTGAGTTTTGGTGTAATATCAAAGAAGAATATCCAAAATTATCTGATAAAGCTGTTAAAATACTTCTCTTTCCATGTTCATATATTTTAAGGATGGACTTCATACACTTCACTGAAAACAATATATGGCAACAAAGAGAAGGCAGATGCAGTTAATGAGAATCCAGCTGTTTTCTAGTAAGCCAAACCCTAAAGAGATTTTTAAAAATTTACAAACTTGTCTCAAGCCATTGATTTTTTTTAATAACAGAAAACAGGCAATGAATTTATTGTTTATAAACTAACACAATAAATATTGAAAGAAATAGGGGCGCCTGGGTGGCTCAGTTGTTAGGTGTCTGCCTTCTGCTCAGGTCATGATCCAGGGTCCGTGCTCAGTGGGGAAACCTGCTTCTCCCTCTCCCCGAGCTTGTGTTCCCTCTCTCGTCGTCTCTCTCCCTCTGTCACATAAATAAATAAAATCTATTAAAAAAACCCCAACAACCCACCTGTTTAAAACAAAAAAATGTAAACATAAGCTCTTTGAAATCTTCAGTTTCTGAACATGTAAGGCAATCCTAAAAACAAAAAGTTGGAGAACTGCTGGGCTGCATATTAAAATTTTCTTCTTTACTCTGGTTTGTATTATTCTAATCCTTCAAGTGTGGAGATTACCCAAAGTTTAGTCTTTTGCTATGTATTTTATGAAGAAGTTGAAGTAAGGATTTTATCTGCTACCCTGATTGTATCATCTTTAGATAACTTTGAGTATATTTCTAACCCTGACAAATTTTTGAAGCATTAGTCTAGTGTCCTTAATTTTGTGCTAGACATTTCTATTTAAGTATCTTCCATTGTTCTCAAATTTCAACAAAAGTGAAACTGAATCCTTCTTCTTGTTCTCTTATTTATCACGTTTGCTTCTTTACCAGAACCTTTCTTAATGATGTGAATTTCTCACACTGCAGCCTATGTTAGTGCTTTTACTGCTTTTCAGACTTTATAATGGTGCCTCTGGAAGTTTAATGTACATATGAATCACTTGGAGATTTTCTTTAAAATGCAGATTCCAACTCTAGCAGTCTGGAATTTTGCCTGAAATTCTTCATTCCAGCCAACTTCCAGATGATGCTGATGCTGTTGGTCCTTGGAACACACTTTGAGTAGCAAGGCCATAGAATACTTTTCATTTATTCCATCCTTTTTTTTTTTATACTGCTGTTGTAGTGTGTTTTAATTACTTAGATACAGTATGATTTCAGTCTTCTTAAATTTGCTAAGACTTGTTTTGTGACCTAACGTGATCTCTCCTGGAAAATGTTCTCTGCGCACTTGAAGAGAATGTCTGTTCTTTTAGATGGAATGTTCTGTGTATGTCTGGTCCATTTATTCTAAAGTATAGTTCAAGTCCAGTGTTTCTTTACTCATTTTTCTGTCTGATCTATCCATTGCTGAAAATGGAATATACAAGTCCCCCACTGTTACTGTAATGTTTTCCTTTCTTTCTTTAGATCTAGTATTTGCTAAATGTGTATTTAGGTACTTGAGGCTTACATAAAACAACTTAGCAATAACAGTCCTTGTTAAGCAGATAACTTTATTTCAATTGTATATAAAACCTCTGCCCTTTTACTGGCATTTCCCTCAGTTTTGTTTTTGATGCTACCATTTATTTTTTTTAAGATTTTCTTTATTTATTAGAGTGAGAGAGAACATGAGGGGGTGAGAGGCAGAGGGAGAGGGAGAAGCAGACTCCCTGCTGGGCAGGGAGCCCGACGTGGGGCTCGATCCCTGGACCCTGAGGTCATGACCTGAGCCAAAGGCAGATGCTTAACCTACTGAGCCACCCAGGTGCCCGCTCCATTAATAACTTTTTATATCCTGTATCCATTAACAAATTGTAGCTATCGTTATTTTTAATAGTCTTGTCCTTTAAGCTTTTGGTAGAGTTAAGTGATTGACATACCACCATATTATAGCAATAGATTATTCTGAATTTGACCAGATACTTACTTTTACAAGTGTGTTTTATATATATATACATATATATATATAAATATAAATATATATATATATATTTTAAGGATTTTATTTATTTGTGAGAGTGTGCAGATGGGAGGCAGGGGCAGAGGGGAGAAGCAGACTCTGCACTAAGCGGAATTTGATCCCATGACCCTGAGATCGTGACCCGTGCTGAAACCAAGAGTCGGATGCTTTGACTGACTGAGCCAACCAGGTGCCCCAAGTGTGTTTTATATTTTCATGTACTAATTAGTATACTTTCATTTCAACTTGAATTCCTGTTCGCTTTCTATAAAGGCAGGTGTACTGGTGATGAACTCTCTCAGGTTTTATTTTTCTGGGAAAGTCTTTATTTCTCCATTTCTGAGGGACATCTTTGCTGGGTAAAGTGTTCTTGGTTGGTCCTTCCTTCCTTCCTTTGGCAGTTTTTTTTTCTGTCAGCACTTATTTAATGGATCATCCCAGTCTCTCTGGGCTTATATGAGGAACTTTTTCTCTTTTATTTTTTTAAAGATTTTATTTATTTATGAGAGAGTGAGCACAAGCAGGGGGAGCGGAAGACAGAGGGAGAGGGAGAAGCAGGGTCCCAGCTGAGCAAGGAACCTGATGCGGGCTGGATCCCAGGATGCTGGAATCATGACCTGAGCCGAAGGCAAATGCTCAATCAGCTGAGCCACCCTGGCACCCCAATTTTTTCTCTTTTAGAGGTAGTTTTATTATAATACGTATTGAAGATGTTTTTGAGTTGAAATTTTTCGAAGCTATGAGCTTCATGAACTTGAATGTCCAAATCTCTAATCACATTTGGGAATTTGTCTGCTGCTACTGCTTTTTTAAATAAAATGCTGCCCCCCCTTTCCCTTTTTTCTGGGACTCCTCCAGAAATGCATGGATTATTTCTTTTAATTGTATCCTATAGTTCCCATAGGCTTTCTTCAGTTTTTTACTTTTGAATGTGTAATTTCAAAATTACCTACTCTCTACAGATTGTTCCTTCTGCTTGAACATGTCTGCTATTGTTGGATTTTATTGCATTTTTATTCATTGTGTTCCTTAGGGCTACAACTTCTATTTGGTTCTTTTTTATAATATCTCTTTTTTTAAAACTTCTCACTTTTTGTCTGTGTATCGCTCTTCTGATTTTGTTGTATTGTCTTTCTGTGTTTCTTGTGGGTCACTGAGCTTCCTTAAAACAACTATTTCGAATTCTTTATCTGACAGATTGCAAATTTTTATTCTTTGGGGTTGGTTACTGGAAAATTACTATTTGGTGGTTTAATATTTCCTGATTTCATGTTCCTTGAAGTTGTGAGTTGCTGTTTTGCATTTGACAAGACGTCACCAGTTTTTACTGACTAGCTTCAGGAGAGCCATACCTTCTCTTAGCTTGTTGTGGATTCTGAAGTTTTTTCAGACCTTTGCTGGTCTGGATGTTCCTCATTTCTTATTTTCCCTTGGAGGGTATTCTTAAGTTTGTATGTTTTTTCTTGATCCTGCAAAGCTAAGACGAATGTGACAGTCTCTTGTTTGCTTTCTGTAGGGCAGTGCTGAATTATCAAGTTTGTGTGCTTTCTCCCAGTTCTGTAGAGTCAGGATAGCTTTTTGCACTTGTTCACTAGCCATCTTCAGATGCTCGTGCTCTCTCTGCCCTTGGGGGTGAACACAGGGAGCGAGCTGCAGAGTGAGAGCACGTATGGGTTAGGTGTGTGGAAAGTTGGGGCTGACCGTTTACCAGTTGGCAGCATCCTCAGACAAGGCAGCTTGTGGGTGGGCTTCCCAGTGAAGTCTGAATTGCAGTTAGTAGGTTCCGTATCCCATTTTATATCTTCTGAGAGCCCTGCTGTTCTTCCAGCCACTCCCCCACAGTGCTGTAGTACACCTCAATATTCTGGGTAGGGTAAGAATGAAATGGGTCTCTGTCAGTGTCACACACAACTGGGGAAGCTGCGTGTTCACTTACATGGTCTCACTTTCCCCCAAGGAAGAAATCGCAGGTTAAGAAGATCTCTACTGACACTATGCTGTGGGGACTATGGGGAAAGGGTGTGGCAGGTAAAGTGAAACTTTATTTTACCCTTTTCAATGTGTTCTATCTTGGATTTTTTTGTTTGTTTTTTGTTTCAGTGGTGTGGTAGAACTTCTCCACTGGACTCCCAGACTTCTTGAAAGGCACCGTTATGTACAGGTGATTGTCAAAATCAGTGTTCTTTGGGAGGAAGATAGTAGAAAATTCCCATTTTTGCTATTTTGATGACCTCACTCTTGGCTGACATGCTTTATGCCACACAGACTTAGATTTGTCTTTTGTATGGTTATATCAAAATGGAAATAAACTTTATGTACGAATTGTATCTGGCATTTTTTTTTCCACTTAGCGTATGGTTATAAGCTATTGTTCCTTATTGTATCAGTAGTCTGTTGCTTTTTAATGTTGAATGGAATTACTTGTGGAGATACGCATGCATGCACATGCACTCACTCTCATGTATGTATATATAGATCGATCTACTCTTTGGACACTTAGTTTCTGGTTTAAGGCACTTTAAATAATTTGTTGTTTTGTTCATTGTATTTTTTGTGTTATGTTTGGTGACCTGCGTATACTAATTCTATAGATTCTGGCTGCTCTGCAGTTTGTAGTTACTGATGTCTCTTTAATTTTTTTAGTATGTAATTCTTTTCTGTTTTCATTTTTAAGGATATATTTTTAGGAGTCATTCCTCAGTCAGGATAGCTTAGTGGTCTTGCTGTTTTTTTTTTGTTGTTGTTGTTTTAAGGACTGATTTAATCTTTAGGGTCCCATCTTCCTTTTTTTCCCTTGCTATTTGTTGAAGAAACTGCTGATTCCATGGATCATTCAGACATAGAGGTTTTTCAGTCTGAATGTTGCTTATTGTATCCTTGTGTAATTATTTAATGTGTTTTTCAGTCTCTTCTATTTCTGTAATTTGATTATTAGATTTAGAGAGTTGATCAGATTCAAATTAGGTTTTTTGGCAAGACTGTTTAATAGGATATGTTGTATTATTCCATCAGAGAGCACATAAGGTCATGTTGTGTGTTTTGTAATGCCAGCAGCCATTGCTGTTAGTAGCAATGAATTCTTTAAAATATTAACATTTGATTTGTGATAAGTTAGTCTTTTTTTTTTCTTAGAATCATCAAGTTATGTAATTAAAACTTAACTTTTGGGAGATTATTTCATACCAGTTTATAAAGAGCATCCTTGAGGCTCCTGGGCTGCTCAGTCAGTTAAGCATCTGCGTTTGGCTCGGATCATGGTCTCAGGGTCCTGGGATCGAGTCCCATGTCTGGCTCCCTGCTTAGCGGGGACCCTGCTTCTCCCTCTCCCTCTGCCTGCCACTCCCCCTGCTTGTGCTCTCTCTCTCTGTCAAATAATTAAATAAAATCTTAAAAAAAAATAATATCCTTTTTTTTTTGTTAACTTTTTTTTCTTTTCTGATGCATAGTTTTTCATTGTCAGGATGGGTTTATGTTGTCCTCTATTGACAGACATTCAAGTTTTTTGTAATCTTCTGTTAATATGAACAGTGCCATGTCGAAAATCCATGAAGGTTATTTTGGGGGGGGGGGATGTGTAAGAAAAAGATGATTGAGGTGCGCCTGGGTGGCTCATTCAGTTAAGCACTACCTTTGATTCAGGTCATGATCCCAGGGTCCTGGGGTTGAGCCCTACGTCAGGCTCCTTGCTCGGTAGGGAGCCTTTTTCTTCCTCTCCCTCTGCCTGCCGTTCCCCCTGCTTGTGCTCTCTTTCTGTCAAATAAAATCTTAAAAAAAAAAAAATGATTGAGGGGTACCTGTGTGTTTGGTTGGTTGAGTGTCTGCCTTCGGCTTGGGTCACGATCTCGGGGTCCTGGGATCGAATCCCATGTCGGGCTCCCTGCTTAGCGGGGAGTTGGCTTCTCCCTCTCCTCGTCCCCCTAGCTTGTGCTCTCTCTCTCTCTCTCTCTCTCTCTCTCTCACTCTGCTCTCTCTCAAGTAAATAAATTTAAAAAAATAAATGATTGACTATTCAGAGGTTCAGTGTATTTTTAATTTTGGTAAATATTCCCCGATTTTTTTTCACTAATGTATGAAAGTACCCATTTTCTCCGGAGTTTACCAACTCTAGGTATTAGTTAAACTTTTGCAAAGCATTTCAGTGATGTGTTTGAACCGTGTTTGTATCATTTTTCTTTTTCTGGCCCATTCTTCTCTAATCTTTTGTTTGAGCTTAGAGAGATTACCCTACAAAGGCTTCCTAGTTCGTAGTTTCTTTGAAGTTTGCTTTTTTGTTTTTGTCCTTAGTCTAAATGTCTTATATCATCTAATGTATCAGTTCAGAATGCTTTAAGAATGACAGTCTTTATTTCTGCCATCTTTAATGCTGTCTCATATTTCAGTTGAGTTGAAAGTCTCCCAAACTAACACATATTTTTAAAGTATTTCATCACTTTATATATTTAGATTTATTCATGTTTATTTCCTTCATTACCATTTCTTTTTCTTTTTGCTCCTGTTACTCCCCTTTTACCCTTTCTTTTGAGGTATCTTTTATTTTCTATCTATCTGTTAATTTTTTTTACTTTTACATTCAGGCATGGTCTCCGATGGTAATCAAACATATTCACCATTACTCTTGAGGTAGGTTTACCTGGGTATAAAATTCTAGATTTGCCACCATTTTAACATTTTGAAGGTTTTATACTGTTCTTCGGATCAGAAGCCTGCTTCTCGCTCTTGATTATTGATACTCCAGGTAGCATCTTTTTTCTTTTGGAGCTTTATTAAAACTTGCTATGACAAATTTCAAATATATACAGAAGTACACAATACATTTTTTTTTTTTTTTTAAAGATTTTATTTATTTATTTGACAGAGATAGAGACAGCAGCGAGAGAGGGAACACAAGCAGGAGGAATGGGAGAGGAAGAAGCAGGCTCATAGCAGAGGAGCCTGATGTGGGGCTCGATCCCATAACGCCGGGATGACGCCCTGAGCCAAAGGCAGACGCTTAACCACTGTGCCACCCAGGCGCCCCAGAAGTACACAATACATTTAACATATGAATAGTTGAAAGTTGTTTGACAATAGTTCATCCAAGTTCATAACTGTATAGTACCTTCTTAATTGCTTATGTTTATTTAGTTGGCCCTTTGACTAGCCTTTTATTTATTTTAAAGATTTGTTTTTAAATTTTTTTTTTTAAGATTTTATTTATTTCAGAGAGGGAGAGCAGACACAAACAGGGGGATCAACAGGCAGAGGGAGAGGGAGAAGCAGGCTCCCCACTGAGCAGGGAGACCAACGAGGGGCTTGATCCCAGGACCCTGGGACCATGACCCAAGCTGAAGGCAGATGTCTAACTGACCGAGCCAATCAGGGGCCCCTAAAGATTTTATTTAAGTAATCTCTACACCCAGCATGGGGCTGGAACCTGCAACCCCGAGATTAAGAGTCACATATTCTACTGACTGAGCCTGCCAGGCACCTCTGAATAGCCTTTTAAGCGTGTCTTTAATTCCAGTGTAGTTGTACATCATTTAACACTTTACCTTTGAGGCAACACATTTTAAGGTACTTATGGTTTGCGTTTAATAGAATTTCTGACTGCATCTTGTTGCATTGTTTAGTGAGTCAGTCCTTAAATTTATTAGCATCTTTTTTTTTTTTTAAGATTTTATTTATTTATTTGACAGAGAGAGAGACAGCCAGCAAGAGAGGGAACACAAACAGGGGGAGTGGGAGAGGAAGAAGCAGGCTCCCAGTGGAGGAGACTGATGTGGGGCTCGATCCCAGAACACCAGGATCACGCTCTGAGCCAAAGGCAGACGCTTAATGACTGAGCCAGGCGCCCCTAGCATCTTTTTTCTTTTTAAATAATCTCTCTGCCTGATGTAGGACTCAGACTCGTGACCCTGAGGTTGAGTTACATGTTCCACTGACTGAGCCAGACAAGAGCCCCAAATTATGAGCATCTTTTTTTTTTTTTAGTTATTTATTCATTCATTTATTTTAGAGAACATGAATGAGGGGAGGGGCATAAGGGAAGGGAGAGGGAGGGAATCCCAAGCAGACTCCACGCTGAGCGTGGAGCTGAAAGTAGGGCTTTGTCTTTCAACCCTGAGATCATGACCTGAGCAGAAACCAAGAGTTGGACGCTTAACTGACTGAGCCACCCTGGCACCCCTATTAGCCTCTTTAACAGCTTTATCTTTCCTTCCCATTCCCTTATTTAGCAGTTATCTAGTACCTTGTTTTTCTGTGTTTCAATTCTCTGAAACTTTGCACATGATGATCCTTCTGACCGGGAGTCCATCCTGGCTTTTCTGTCATTATTCCTCCTTCCTGCTGTCCTTTTGCTTCCCACCCCCCCCTTTTCTTAAAGATTTTTATTTATTTGACAGAGACAGCGAGAGAGGGAACACAAGCAAGGGGAGTGTGAGAGGGAAAAGCAGGCTTCCTGCCAAGCAGGGAGCCTGATGCAGGGCTCGGTCCCAGGACCCTGGGATCATGACCTGAGCCGAAGGCAAATGCTTAACGGCTGAGCCACCCGGGCACCCCTTTTGCTTCCCTTTTTTCTAACTCCTGTCTTTCAGAATAGTTGTACTTTTTAAAGGAAACTTTGCTTAACTCTTTGCAAGACTGTGTTTTCATGTTCTCTTTTCTAGATTAAAAGTGAAAAGAGTTGATCATTAGTTGTATAAAAGCAGATTTCTTTAGGTGTGATTAAGACAAAGAGTGGGAAATTTTATTTCATTTTATTTTTTGGGACGATTGGGAAATTAAAAAATCTGGAAAGTGTTCTGTGTTTAGATTGCCCTGCAAATTAAGTGTTCAAACTACTGTAATAGAAATCTGGAATGGAAACGATAGTGCACTGCTTTTGTTTCTTTTTAAATACAAGATAAAATACAGAACTCCATTCGGTGGACTGAAACCCTATAAAAAAGGCCCTATGTGAAAAGGTGGCTGAATGTGCATTAATATGTTTTAAAATTAAGCATTAGTCGAGTGATTTCTCTATACCCAAGGAATAACTTAGGCCTGGAGTGCTGGCTAACCAATCCTCCTATAGTTGTTTGTACTTACTTTAGCCATTTCACCCACCTGGATTGGCCTCAGTGGCTAACCTAGGTGCTGGTGAGGATTCTGGGTAGGGCCCAGCTTCTTATAGCCCTGTTCTTTTGAGACTTGCTGAGAATACCTTTCTTATGGGCTTCTAAGAGCCAGGGAACTGGAATTCTCTGAACCTGAGATACATGAGGTTTTGTTCAGCACCTTTGGCCTGGTCAGTGGTCATGAATTTTTTTTCCTTAGGTGAGTTGTGAGATTGTATTTGAGAAGACCTGTTCCTTTGCCTGTGTAAGATCTTAGTCATAGCTACCAGTGGTTTCTCACTAGACTTCTGCATTATACTTCCCATCCTTTAATGTTTCCTCTTGGAATTGTGCTTGTCATACTATCCATTTCTTCTTCTTCTTCTTTTTCTTTGTTTTTTTTAAGTAGGTTCCACACTCAGGGTAGAGCCCAGTGTGGGGCTTGAACTCATGGCCCTGAGATCAAGACCTGAGCTGAGATCACCAGTTTGATGCTTAAACGCCTGAGCCACCCCAGCACCCCCATACTATCGATTTCTGATCTTGAAGTTTTTATGAGCTTTTTTTTTTTTTTTTTAAGATTTTATTAATTTGTCAGAGAACACAGGGGGAGTGGCAGGGCAGAGGGAGAAGCAGACTTCCCGCTGAGCAAGGAGCCCCATGCGGGACTGAATCCCAAGACTCTGGGATCATGACCTGGAGCCAAACGCACACGCTTAACCGACTGAGCCACCCAGGTGTCCTGAGCTTTTCTTTCTTTTTTTTTTTTAAAGATTTTATTTATTTATTTGACAGCGAGAGAGAGACAGCCAGCGAGAGAGGGAACACAAGCAGGGGGAGTGGGAGAGGAAGAAGCAGGCTTCCAGCAGAGAAGCCTGATGTGGGGCTCGATCCCATAACGCCGGGATCACGCCCTGAGCCGAAGGCAGCCGTCCAACAACTGCGCCACCCAGGCGCCCCTAGAACTTTTTCATCTTGAAAACTGAAACCCTGTACCCATCGACCAACTCATTTCCCTGATAGCCACCATTGTACTTTGTTTCAGTTTGCCTGCTCAAGTTATCTCATTTAAGCAGAATCCTGCAGTATTTGTCTTCCTGTGATTGCCTTACTTAATATCCTCAGAGCTCATCCATGTTGTAGTATGTGGTAGGATTCCTTCCTTCCTCCCTTCCTTGCTTGATTTTATTTATGTGAGTGAGAGAATGTAAGCAGGGACTGAGCCACCCAGGTGCCCCTTCCTTCCTTTTTAAGATTGAATAATATTCCCATGTATATATACACAACATTTTGTTTATTCATTTGTTGCACATTTGGGTTGCTTCTACTTTTTCCTGTTGTGAATAATGCTGCTGTGAACATAGGTTTACAAATACCTCTTTGGGATTGAGCTTTTGGTTCTTTTTTTTTTAAAAATGATTTTTAAAAATTTATTTATTAGAGAGCAAGCCAGCAAGAGCACAAGCAGGGGTTAGGGTCAGAGGGAGAGGGAGAAGCTGACTTCCCACTCAGCAGGGAGCCTGACACAGGGCTAGATCCCAGGATCCTGGGATCATGACCTGAGTCAAAGGTAGATGCTTAACTGACTGAGCCACCCAGGTGCCCCAGCTTTCAGTTCTTTTTAATATATATATCTAAGGGGTGCCTGGGTGACTTGGTTGAGTGTCTGCCTCTTGGTTTTGACTTAGGTTGTGATCTGATGGGTTATGGGGTTGAGCCTCCATGGGCTCCGTGCTCAGTGGGGAGTCTGCTTGAAGATTCTGTCCCTCTGCCCCTTCCCCACTTGTCCGTGGGTCCTTGCTCTCTCCCCCCTCTCTGAAACAAATAAATCTTAAGAAAAATATATAAATATACTTAAAAGTGGGATTGCTGGATCATATAGTAATTATATGTTCGTTTATTTTTTTATTTAAGTAATCTCTACCCAGCGCTGAGGTCAAGAGTCATACACTCTATCAACTAAGCCAGCCTGGTGCCCCCATGTTTAATATTTTGAGTAACTGCTGTGCTATTTTTCATAACAATTGCACTATTTTACATTCCCAGCAACTGTGCACAAGGATTCCGGTTTCTCTGCATCTTTGCCTATATTTGTTATTATGACGTTTTTCTTTATGGTAGCCAACCTATTACGATTTTTTCTTTATAGTAGCCAACCTAATTGGTATGAAGTAATACTCTTTTTGGTTTTGATTTGTGTACTTTGTTTTGAAATCACAAAGTGTTCAGCCTTCCTGTTTTGTTCTTCTATAAGATTGTTTTGGTTATTTGGGGTCTCTTGAAATTCCATATGAATTTCAGGGTAGAATTTCTTAACCCCCCTCCCCCCACACACACTTTGGGACTTTTATAGGAATTGTGTTGACTCTAGATCACCTTGGGCAGTGTTGACACTTAACAATATTGTCTTGCGATCCATGAATATGAGATTTCTATTTATTTGTGTCTAATTTCTTTCAGCAGTGTTTTGTAGTTTTCAGTGTATAAGTCTTTTACCTCCTTGGTTAAGTTTATTCCTGAGTCTTTTATTGTTTTTGGTACTGTGGTAAATGCAGTTGTGTTCTTAATTTTCTCCACAGGTTGTTCATTGTTCCTGTATGGCAATATTATGATTTTTGTGTGATTCTGTGTTCTGGTAATTTACTGAATTCATTTATTCTAACAGCTTTTTGGTGGACTCTTTAGAGTTTCCTACATTTGTAAGATTATGTAATTTGTGAAAAGTGGTAATTTTACTTCCTCCTTTCCAATTCCTTCTTGCCTAATTGCTCTGGCTAGATCTTCCACTACTGTAGTTGAACAGAAGTTGTGAAAGTTACCTACTTTGTCTTGCTCCTCATCTTAGAGGAGAAGATTGCCATCTTTGACCATTGAATATGATGTTAGCTCTCTGGAGAGCTCTAGTTTGACCCTAATAAAATGTCCTTCCTTTCCTTTACTGGTTATGAGGTAGATACAATGAAATAAATTGGAAAGCTTGTGTTGGTGAGCTATTGGGCTTCTAGGTGGGCCTTAGATGAGGATAGGTCTCTGACTACACATATGCTTTTTCCAGAATGTATTCCATTTGTCTTTTGTGTTTGGGAAAGGTGGAATTGTTGTCACATATTCTACACTCAGATCCCTGTGTTTTCAGGCTGGGAAGGGAAAACTGGCATTGCGTACTATGGTTTCTTCTTCTCTGTCCAGGTAGTTGACCCTTTAGGGTTGCAATATAATGCCTTAAAGGTTTCTTTCTTCTTTCTTAATGGCTTAGGTGCATTTTCTTGGTTTTCTCTTAGAATTTTTCTACGAAAGAGCAAAGTTAAACAGCAAGTTTCTGGCAAGAGGGTGAGAATCCTTTGAGAGCCCTCCACCCCTTCCCTTGTTTTCCACCTGTATCATTGCTGCAGTGCATGAGGTTGGAGGGCTTGCTGCTGAAATCTACAAACCCAGAGTTTGTTTTCAATGGTTGCCTTATCTCTTCCCTCAATATATCTTACTCTGTCTTGAATTTGTTGCCAGATGGGCTTGCAGGGTCTCAGGTACTGTTACCTTGTTAACCTTTTGTTTGGCATGTACTTCTTCCTTATGCCTTTTCCTCCTCTTCCTGGTCAAGAGAATTGTTTTTACCCCTTTTGATCTGTTCAGTACTACCAGAGAGAAGTATTCCAATCTCCTGTTTGGACTACCAGCATTTCTGGAGCTGAGTGTGGAAGAGTGCCATAAGGCTCAACACTGAGTATATAGTTTGGTCTAGAACAAGGTATTCTTTTTTTTAGACAAAAATTAAGTTCATACACAATTGGTAGAAGAATATTAGTAAAATGTAAGATTTTTATTGGTTCTTAGGGGATCCCCCCCCCAAAACTAGTGTTTTACAGTGATCCATGCAAGCTTTTCTGTGATTAAAGAGAAGACCCTGGAGGAGGTGGGGTGGGGGAAAAAATAGAAGACTCTAATACCAGTATATGAAGAAACCGTAACAAAGCTGACAGTTGTCTTTTTTTTTTTTCTTCATCCAAAGCTGACAGTTTTAAGAAATGACTTTTTGTTGTGCGTATAGTGATTGGTTTATTGCCTTTAAGGACCCTTGTTCTCTAGTTTGTAAAGCTATATATCGAGAAGGTGAAGTAGATGCAAAGTCATTAAGATGATGGATTAATGTGAGTGGTTATATTTGATCTTTAGTTTTGGGGAAATGATCTTTATTAGAATTGAATGCCTTCATGTCTCCATATCAAAAGATGATGCATGGACCTTATGGTTTAAAGCTGCAGAGGCTGATTGACACCAGTGCAACGCCAGTGAAGACTTAACTGCGCTAGTGTTTAAGTCAGACTAGTTACTGATTTTTGTCAGTGCTCTGGTCATAGGTTTTTTTTTTTTTTTAAGATTTTTATTTATTTATTTGACAGAGATAGAGACAGCCAGCGAGAGAGGGAACACAAGCAGGGGAAGGGGGAGAGGAAGAAGCAGGCTCACGGCAGAGGAGCCTGATGTGGGGCTCGATCCCATAACGCCAGGATCTCGCCCTGAGCTGAAGGCAGACGCTTAACCGCTGTGCCACCCAGGCGCCCCTGGTCATAGGTTTTGAGTAGTTTTCTTCTAAACTTGTTTTACTGTTGTTAGCCGTATTCTTCTTCTTCTTCTTCTTTTTTTTTAAAGATTTTATTTGGAGAGAGAAAGCAAGCATGCACGCACACGCACGAGTCGGGGGGAGGGGCAGAGAGAGAAGCAGACTCCCCACTGAGCGGGCAGCCGGACCCAGGGCTTGATCCCAGGACGCTGAGATCAGGACGTGAGCTGAAGTCAGATGCTTAACCAACTGAACCACCCAGGTGCCCCTAAGATTTTGTTTTTAGGTGATCTCTATACCCAGCATGGGGCTCAAACTCATGACCCCAAGATCAAGAGTCACATATTCTACCAACTGCGCCAGCCAGGCACCCCCACCTTATTCTTCAGTGCAAGATTTTGTGTCACATGAATCTTCTCAGGAATGCTTGCATGGCATAGTAGGAAATGCCTGTACAGAGACATACATGTTTTCAGTATGATACTCCTGGCTTTTAGCTGCATGGTTTTCCAAAAATGAGATTTTTCGGGGTCAGAATCTCAGAGAGGAAACGATCTTTTGGGGGGGGGGGGGGGGGGGGTGGGGGGGGGGGGGGAGAGTGTGTGTGTGTGTGTGTGTGTGTGTGAGAGAGAGAGAGAGAGAGAGAGAGAAAGAAGGGGGAAGACGGGGGATGTCTACCTGCTTCTTAATAAGACTTTAATATTTTTTAGCCCTACCTTTATTCCTGCTTTCAGAAGTACTCAGTGTTTCTAGTTCCTGAGCCTTTCTGAGATTTCATCGGAAAAAGTTAGCCTAGTTCTATTCCTCAGTATCAGGTTGATTTGTTTAGCTTACTGTGGTTTTTCTAAGTCAGGTGCCCTTTTCTTACACAATTTAGTTGCTTATGCCATTGTGTATTTATTTTCTCTTGTTGTTTTAATGGAGTTTGGGGAGAAAGTGGAAACAAGGGTATCTTGAATCTGGCATATTTAACTAGAAAAAATTAATTATGAAAATAGGTTAGACCCTTGGGAAAAAAAACACTAAAATAGATATACATGTACTTGCCAAAATTAATAGATGTTAATATTTTATATTGGCCTTTAGCTGTATCAATTTTTATTTCTTTTATAAAAAGTACTTCCTCTTGTCTGTCTTTGGATCTTTTTCCCCAGATGTAACCATTCTCTTGGTGTGGATGTGTATCATTACAGTATATGTATTTATACTATGATGGTGCATGAGTCCATAATAAGACAGTTTTTTTAATGTGTGTTAAAAGTCAGCAAATGGTATCAAATTGTCTATCCTTTTGCAACTTTTTCACTGATCTTTTGGAATTTGAGTATTAGACATTTTGATAAACAGATTGTTTATTTTTATTTTTTAAAGATTTTTATTAGAGAGTGTGAGCAGTGGGAGGGGCGGGGGGGGAGAGAGAGAGAGAATATCTTCAAGTAGACTCCCTACTGAGATCATGACCTGAGCAGAAGTCACACGCTTAACTGACTGAGCCACCCAGGTGCCCCTTTATTTATTTTTAAAAAGATTTTATTTTTAAGTAATCTCTACATACAACATAGGGTTGGAACTCAAAACCCCAACATCTAGAGTCGTGAGCTCTACCCACTGAGCCAGGCACCCCGAGTTTCAGTTTATTAAGCTAATTATCCCTTTACTTTCTAATAGGCAGTACTTTTCATTCATTTCAGTTTGGGTTCTGCTACTACTACTACTACAACAGTAAAACTAGTCTTTTTAGAAAAAAAAAATGTCCCCTTCTTCCAGTTAAAATTTTGACTTAAAGTATATTTTTACAAACTGCTCAGGAGTAAGGGGTACACATATGGTTGATATTTAAACTTTAATTGCCAGTCCTGAAATAGGTATAGTATGAATGCTTATAAGAAATAAGTTCTGGGGTGCCTGACTGGCTCAATTGGTACAGTATGTGACCCTTGATCCCAGGGTTGTGTGTTTGAGCTCCACATTGAGTGTAAAGATGACTTAAAACATCAAATAAAACTAAGAAACAAAAAAATTCTGGATAATGGACCTTACTCATTTTTTTTGTTTTAATTTTTTATTTTATTTTTACAAATATTTATTTTCTTTTAAATTTTTTATTTTAGAGAGTGTGTGCTAGAGAGGGTGCATGTGTGTGTGCGGGGCCAGGGACCAGAGGCAGGGAGGAGGGGAGAACCTCAAGTAGATTCCTTGCTGAGCGTGGAGCCTCACTTGGGCCTTGATCCCATGACCCTGATATCATGACCCGAGCAGAAATCAAGAGTCAGTTGCTTGACTGACTGAGCCACCCAGGCACCCCAAGATTTATTTATTTATTTTTAAATTCAGTTAACGTATAGTGTATTACTGCTTTCAGAGGTAGAGTTCAGTGATTGATCAGTTTTATATAACACCCAGTGCTCATTACATCATGTGCTCTCCTTAATGCCCATCACCCAGGTACCCCATCTCCCCCTCTCCCCTCCAGCAACCCTCAATTTGTATCCTGTAGTTAAGAGTCTCTTATGGTTTGTCTGCCTCTCTGGTTTTGTCTTATTTTATTTTTCCCTCCCTTCCCCTATGGTCCTCTGTTTTTTCCCTTAAATTCCACATCTAAATGAAATCATAGGATAATTGTCTTTCTCTGATTGGCTTGTTTTGCTTAGCTCAAATCTCTCTCTAGTTCCATCCATGTTGCAAATAGTAAGATTTTTTTTTTTTTTGATGGCTGAGGAACATTCCATTTTGTGTGTGTGTGTGCGTGTGTGTATACACACATACACACTACATCTTCTTTCAGTGGACATCTGGGCTCTTTCCATAGTTTGGCTATTGTAGATATTGCCGCTATAAACAATGGGGTGCGGGTGCCCCTTCGGATCAACTATGTTTGTATCTTTTGGGTAAATGCCTAATAGTGTGCAATTGCTGGATTGTAGGGTAGCTCTATTTTTTAACTTTTTCAAGATTCTTATTTTTAAGTAATCTGTGCACCCAGTGTTGGGCTCCAACTCACAAGGCAAGATCAAGAGTCATATACTCCGGGGCACCTGGGTAGCGCACTCGTTAGGCGTCTGCCTTCGACTCGGCGTGATCCTGGCGTTCCGGGATCGAGTCCCACATCAGGCTCCTCCGCTGGGAGCCTGCTTCTTTCTCTCCCACTCCGCTGCTGTGTTCCCTCTCTCGCTGGCTGTCTGTCTGTCACATAAATAAAAATAAAAAAAATCTTAAAAAAAAAAAAAAGAGTCATATACTCCACCTACCGAGCTGGTTTAGCGTTGGACTCTTGATTTTAGCTTGGGTCATGATCTCGGGGTTGTGAGATGGAGCCCTGTGTCAGGCTCTGTGCTTATTATGGAGTCTGCTTGTCCGTGCCTCTTCCTCTGTTCCTCCCCTTGCTCACGTGCATGTGCACGCATGCGCTCTCTCTAAAAAAAATCTTAAAAAATCTAAAAAAAATAGGAGTTGGCAAACCGTGGCCCAGTGTACCAGATTTTTCAGCTGCTTGTTTTTAACATGGCCATGGTCATTTGTTTACACATTATGTGTGGCTCCTTTTAAGATACTATGGCACAGCTATCTAGGTGTGGAAAGAGACTCTATGGCCTGCTAAGCCTAAAGTATTTACTTTCTGGCCCATTAACGAAAAATTTGCTGACCAGATCTTGTAAAATTAAACATTTACATTAGAAGATTTATCTGGACAACCTGTAGTTTCTGAACTTTTTTCCTTCCTGGATTTAACTTTAGATTCCTTTCCTAGTAGTACATATTGTATATGAAATGCCAGTGTGTCAGTCAAGCTCCATTCAGGGAGTTGAAAGGTAATTTATTTAAGGGAAGTACTTACACAAATGTTGGAGGTAGAGAACAAATGGAACCTGGGTGATACCCAGAGATGATGATGATGACAACTGTGATAACTGAGGAAGCAGCCAGTCTCCTCAAAGGCTAGGGGAACAAAGGAAAAAGGATTGTCAGAATCTAAGAATCACTTGGAGTTGGGCCCTGTGAAGGAAGCTAGGACTTAAAGGAAGGGATGCTGTCTGGCTACTTCTGGTACCTCTGAGAGGAGTACCATGAGTTTGGTTTTTCGATGCTGCCACTTGGAATCTGTGCTGCTGCTGAGTGATGCTTTCATATACAGAAAGTGAACACGTCCTTGGTCTCCTCCTGCCTTCTAGTCTAATAGTGCCATATAGGCAGTGGAGGAAGATCTTAACAGGAAGCAGCTGGAAATGAAAAATGTAGTTTGTGGAGTTCCAGCCCCAGCATCACAAAGCATAGAACAGAAGGGGGTATTTGAAGTAGAGAGACAGCAGTAGAATAACTGGCAAAGAGTCTTCTCTCTTGCTCCCCCAATACATTGTTAAAAAAAAAACATATATATATTTTTTATATAAAAATATATATATATGAAATATTTGCCTTTAGGCCTTTTTTTTTAAGTATTGGCTTTAATTGGTTTAGCAGTACTTATTCCTAATATTAAAAAGTGTTTTTTCTACTTTATTTCAGTATCAGATATAGAAGGTGGTGATGGACTGCAGCTCAGAAAGGAACATACTCTCAAAATATTTGCTTATATCAATTCCTGGACACAGAGGTATGCATCTTTAAGTACTTTAAAGACTAACTTTGTGAGTTATACTTCAAATTGGCGTTGTCATAAAATTTCCCTTTTAGAATGTTGGGTTGTATACCTATTATGGTCAATAAATGACAGTTTATCAGTATTTATTAAATCTTCTTCCCTCCTTAAAGAGGCCACTCATGGTTTTGCAGAATAAAAGTCAGTTTCTTTAACTCTAATTATTTAGAAACAGGAGAGTGAATGAGAGTCTAAAAATAATTTAGAGATTAAAGAATTTTTATTGGTGTAGCTGGACTTAAAGGAAAATCAGTATTGTGGTAATGGACACTTTGACCCTACTGGAAGCTACTTGTTATTCCATTTGCATTATATATAGGTGTATTAGACCAATTTTTAAGAACTACATATATTGAATATAAAGAGTAAAACTTCAGGGAACACAGTAATTAATATAATCAGAATTCGTAGCAAGAATTTGCAAGTTCCTGTTCCCTTAACATGATTTTAGCAGATCATAGCTAAAGATTCTGTTTTGCTTGTGTGCCTATCTTGTTTATTAGTCTTCTAAAATTTTTATGGGTAAAGAATGCTTGAAGCTTTGTGTGCAGTGATTAGTGAACATGTTAAGTGCAGCCAACATAAATAAATGTCCTGAGGCCTACAGTCCAGCTGATCATAGAGTTTATCTTCAAATCTCAATTTTTCTACAGTAACATCCGTTTTTCTTATGTTTTTTCTTTCTCAGTTAACGTGGTATACATATTCTACAAATTGTAGATTTTTTACATGCCATCATTATTGGCATCTCTTTTCTGAGTCTTCACCAGCTGAATTACTTTCAGCTAAGTTTAAGAATGGTTACTGTTCTCTGTTCCTTTCATTATGGGTAAGGTAGATGATTGGATATTTCATAATACTAATGTTAATGATTCAAAATTAACATCAGTATGCAAAGGATTTGCTGAGAAATGTTGCATTTGAGTCATAATTTTGGATTTATTTATTGTAACTGCAGCTAGGTAGCAACATGTTATGCTGCTAAATAAAATGAAATCCAGAGAAATGATGCAGTTTTTTTTAACGTCTCACCCCTAGTTATTGGTGATACTGGGTGGGGGTTACATGTTCCCATACCTAGTTCACTTTTATCATTGATATATGCTCTTAATCCTTGTATCAGGAATTTTTAAGCTGGAGTGTGGATGGCAATGAAATCACAAAGTAAATAATTGATAAGTACACTTTTAGGCATAATTTGTAGGTTTCATCAGAATGTCTAAAAATGTTTGCCCCAAACTACAGAGATCCACTTACTTTTATCTATTGTTACTGTATAGTGGTTAAGAGTGTGGCTGTCGAGCCAGATTGATGTGGCTTCAAATCCTGCTTCCTCATCTGTTTATTAGATGATAATGACAAACTAGTTAACTTGTAAATTCTTCATTTGTGAAATGAGAATAATAATGTCACTATTTTAGGTTGTGAAGAGACCAAGTGCTTAGCACAGTACCTGACAGAAGATCTTAATAAACACCTGTTTTAATTAAAATTGTTAAAATTTATTTCAGAAAATGAAACATGTTGAAGGTTATGTAAGCTGAAGTGTGAAAAGCTGAACTAAAAAACAATTTGTAACCTTTATCATTTTATTCACATGTCAATAAGTATGAGCAATTTTTTAGCTGGTGGTAAAAAAGCATCCAAAAGTAGAATGTTCGTTGTTCATGCTGAAGAAGAGACAAGTGACAATAAAATATCCAGGTGGATCACAGAGTTTTGTGATAAATTTTTGTCTAGGGGCACCTGGGTGGTGGCTCAGTTGGTTAAATGTCTGTCTTTGGCTCAGGTCATAATCCCAGGGTCCTGGGATTGAGCCCTGCGTCGGGTCCCTCCTCCATGGGGAGTCTGCTTCTCCCTGCACCCGTGTGCACTCGCTTTCTCTCTCTCAAATAGATAAACAAAAATCTTAAACTTTTTTGGGGGTCTATTTTCCCCTCCCCCTCATGTCTCTGACCTAACTTCTTTTTGGGGCATCGGAAAATTCTGTTGCCTAGATTAAGATGGTAGTTTTTATAGTTGATAAATAGCAATTTAATAAGGCGTGGTTAATGTTCAAAAGAGATTTAAACTTGGGGGCCCATGACCATGGAAGTCCATAAATGTACATTAGCACTGATGAACTCATGACATTTCATACAAAATGTTCTTATAGGTTTCCTAGGAAGAAAGTGTTAATAGTTCTCATTAGATTATCAGTGGTCAAGAATCATTATTCTATATTGACTAGAAGATAGGTAAAGGAGCATATTCACTTAAAAATAGTATATCGATAAGAATTTAATTTTTATAAGCATTCCAACTATATCACTATTTTATTTTCCTCCTATTTAAGTATGCACTCATTGTAAAAGTCTGAGAAAATAAAGAGAATCAAAGTAAAACAAAACAAAACAAAACAAAGCTGCTACCACCTGGAGTAACAACTGGTAATTTTTTTTGTATAGCCTTGGCATGAGCTTGTGCATCATAGTTTTTTTTTTTTACAAAAATGTGATTTTACTACATCTGTGTTTTATAATCTGATTTTTCATTCACAGTCAACTATAATTAATCTCTCCATGTCATCAAATATCATTTTTCATTGCTGTATAACAGTCGTATATCTGCCATTGTAAGATCAGGAACATTGTATATGTTTGTTTAAAAGGTTATTGTTTTATTAATACTGCAGTTGGGACTGGAATGGGAGGAAAACTAAAAGTGGAGAGAGAAGATTAAGAGAATAGATTGAAGAATACAAGTTAATGAAAGCATATAAAGGTCTGAAAGTAATATGGATGATAAAAACATTGGATAACATTGCCTTTTTTTTTTTTTTTTTCCTTTTTTTGACTCGTTAAAACTTACCACAAAACTGGCTTGGGTTTCTGTCTTATAAATTCCACCTTCCTTATCAGGCTTTCAGGCCCTTCATTGTCTCCTACCAATCTACTTTTTTTTTTTTTTTAAAGATTTTTTATTTATTTATTTGACAGAGAGACAGCCAGCGAGAGAGGGACCAAGCAGGGGGAGTGGGAGAGGAAGAAGCAGGCTTCCAGCAGAGCAGGGAGCTTGATGCGGGGCTCGATCCCAGGACCCTGGGATCAGGCCCTGAGGTGAAGGCAGATGCTTAACGACTGAGCTACCCAGGCGCCCCTACCAATCTACTTTTTAATTTTGTTTCACGATTTGTCTTCTAAAAGAATTCTGGGTGCCAGCAAGGGTGAGGTTCTATCAGCTTTTTGTATTTTCAGGCTAAAAATTGTATCTTTCGTAGCTGTCATTTGTGGTGGATAAATGTTCAAGGCTGTTCCTTTTATTTTTTCATTGTTTTAATAAACTTATATTTTTTAAAGTAAACTACATCCAGTGTGCGGCTTAAACTCATCCCAGGATCAAAAGAGTAACATACTTTATTGACTGAGACTGCCAGGTGCCTAGGTAAACTTTATTTTTACGAACAGTTTTAGTAGCTGTTGCTTTCGAATAGATTATGTTCTATACTCTCTAAGGCTCTGCCTTTTATTTTGGCATTAAGAAATTTGGGGATATTGGGGCGCCTGGGTGGCTCCGTCGTTAAGCGTCTGCCTTCGGCTCAGGGCGTGATCCCCCACATCAGGCTTCTCCAGTAGGAGCCTGCTTCTTCCTCTCCCACTCCCCCTGCTTGTGTTCCTTCTCTCGCTGGCTGTCTCTTTCTGTCAAAATAAATAAATAATCACTCACCATTAGAAAAAAAAAAATTGGGGGATATTGATAAATTCAGTGGGGTATTGATATTGACCACTATTTAAGGTAGTGCTTTTCATGAATTAGTTTATAAATAAAAACTTTTATTAAAGTTAGTTACCATGGATTAACAGTCCTTTCAGCATACCAGGCCATGGTACTATGGCCAGGGAAAACGTTAGATCCATTGGAATATGTGTTGGTAGATGGAATTGTAGAATCAAAGTTAAAAAATAATTTAATTTTGATATGTAGATTCCTCATGAACATTTAAAATTTTTTTTGTTAATTGGAGCTATGTATTTTATGCTAGGCATTTAGAAAAAAAATTTTTTTTTTTTTAGATTTTTTCAATTTTTAATTCCAGTGTGGTTAATATACAGTGTTAAATTAGTTTCAGGTGTACAATATAGTGATTCAGCATTTCTGTATATTAGTACTCATTAAGATGAGTACACTCTTAATCCCCTTCACCTATTTCACCCATTCTTCCATCCACATCCCCTGTAATAACCATCAGTTCTTTATAGTCAAGAATCTGGTTTTTTATTTCCTCCCCCCCCTTTGTTTGTTTTTCTTAAATTCCACGTATGAGTGAGATTATATGGTATTAGTCTTTCTCTTACTGACTTATTTCGCTTAGCATTATACTCTCTGGATCCATACATGTCCTTGCAAATGGCATGATTTCATTCTTTTTAAAAATTCTTTATTTAAATTCAATTTAGTTAACATACACTGCATTATTAGCTAGCAGGGTAGAATTTAGTGATTACTTGGTTGCATGTAACACCCAGTGCTCATTATATCCAGTGTCCTTTTTAATTAATGCTCATCACCCAATTACCCCTTACTCTGATCTACCTTCCCTCCAGCAATCCTCTTTGTTTCCTAGAGTTCAACATCTCTTTTGGTCTGCCTCCCTCTCTCTTTTCATCTTACTTTATTTTTCCTTCTCTTCCCCTGTTTTGTTTATCTGTTTTGTTTCCTAAATACCACATATGATTAAAATCATACCATATTTGTCTTTCTCTGACATATTTCAGTTAGCATAGTACCCTCTAGCTCCATCCTGATTCTTTTTCTTATTGGTGAGTAATATCGTGTGTGTGTGTATGTATGTGGTACATCTTTATCCATTCATCTATCAGTGGGCACTTGGGCTGCTTCCATAGCTTGGCTGTTGTAAATAATGCTGCAATAAACATAGGGGTGCATATATCCTTTCAAATTAGTGTTTTCGTATTCTTGAGATAAATACCCAATAATACGACTATTGTATCATAGGGTAGTTCTATTTTTAATTTGTTCAGGAACCTCCATAATGTTTTCCACAGTGGCTGTGCCAGTTTCTATTCCCAGCGGAGGGTTTCTTTTTCTCCACATCTTCACCAACAATTTTTGTTTCTTGTATTTTTGATTTTGGCCATTCTGACAGGTGTGAAGTGATATCTCCTTGTGGGTTTGATTTGCATTTTCCTGATGATGAGTGATGTTGAGCATCTTTTCATGGGTCTGTTGGCCATCTGTATGTCTTCTTTGGAGAAATCTCTGTTCATATCTTCTGTGCATTTTTAATTGGATTATTTGTGTGTGTGTGTGTTGAATTGTATAAGTTCTTTGTATATTTTAGATACTAATCCTTTATTAGATATGTCATTTGCAAGCATCGTCTCACATTTGGTAGGTTCTTTTTTAGTTTTGTTGGTTGTTTTGCTGCACAGAGACTTTTTATTTTGATGTATTCCCAATAGTTTATTTTTGCTTTGGTTTCCTTTGCCTCAGGAGATCATCTAGAAAGATGTTGCTATGGCTGATGTCAGAGAAATTACTGCCTGTGCTCTCTTCTAGGATTTTTATGATTTCAGGTCTTACATTTAGGTCTTTAATCCACCTTGAGTTTATTTTTTGTGTATGGTGTAAGAAAGTAGTCCAGTTTCATTGTTTTGAATGTAGCTATCCAGTTTTCCAACACCATTTGTTTTGAAGAGACTTTTTCCCCATTGTACCTTCATTCCTTCTTTGTGGAAGATTAATTGACCATGTAATTGTGGGTTTATTTTTGGGCTTTCTGTTGTATTCCATTGGCCTGTGTGTTTTTGTGCTAGTACTTTACTGTTTTGATTACTACTGCTTTGTAATACAACTTGAAGTCTAGAATTGTGATACCTCCAGATATCTTTTTCTTTTTCAAGATTGCTTTGTCTGTTTGGGGTCTTCTGGGGTTCCATACAAATTTTAGGATTGTTTGTTCTAGTTCTGTGAAAAATGGTGTTGGCATTTGGATAGGGATTGCATTAAATCTGTAGATTGCTTTGGGGGTAGTATGACAACATTTGTTCTTTGAACCCGTGAGCATGGAATGTCTTTACATTTCTTTGTGTTGTCTTGAATTTCTTTCATCAGTGTTTTATAGTTTTCAGAGTATAGGTCTTTCACCTCCTTGGTTAAGTGTATTCCTAGGTATTTTATTATTTTTGATGCAATTGTAAATGGGGTTGTTTTTCTTAATTTCTCTTTATGCTACTTCATTATTAGTGTATGGAAATGCAGTGGATTTCTGTACATTGATTTTGTATCTTATGATTTTACTGAATTCATTCTTCAGTTCTAGTTTTTTGATGGAGTCTTTAGGGTACTGTATATATAGTGTCATGTCATCTGCAAATAGTGAAAATTTTATTTTCTCCTTACCAATTTGGGTACTTTTTTTCCCCCTCCTTTTTCTTATCTGACTGCTGTGGCTAGGACTTCTACTACTATGTTTAATGAAAGTGGTGAGAGTAGACATCCTTACCTTGTTCCTAACTGTAAGGGAAAAGCTCTGTTTTTCACCTCACCATTAAGCATGATGTTAGCTGTGGGTTTTTCATATTAAGGTCTTCATTATGATGAAGTAAGTTCTCTCTAAACCTACTAGTATGTTCTTAAACGTAAGCATTCTCCACTCAAGCAGCACATAACTCTTCTTGGGTAAGAAAGTCTTACTAGGCTGATAGTAATAGGGGTAGGACTAAGGAAAAAAATAGGATAAGCTTAGAATAGTGGAAGAGTATGTCTGAGTTTAGTGTATAAATAGATGTAATGTGTACAGAGTTTAAAAGTAAACAGAAAAAGGCCCGTAAAAAAGTTCATTGTCCCCTAGCTCCTCAACTCCCCTTCTTCTTTCAGCTTTTTCAGATGCTGGCTTTGATATTAACCTCTGTATTCTGAAATAGTGTTGTTATGCTGCTGTTACTTCATGCATCAATTTTAAGTAAACTCTGAACTTTCGTTTCTGATATATAGAGATTACATTTTTTTATTCTTCCCTATTTTCTCAGGGTAATTCTAAAAATAACAATTCTGGTCAGTGGCAAGCCAGAAAAGGTTCTATGGGTCATTTTATATTTTACAAGAAATATATTCTTGTTTATCTTCTGTTATCTTTTTGTTTCCTGGAGTTTACTGGCTTGTTTTTAAATAGTTTTCCAGTTGTGGATCACTAATTCTTGCCAAACTCTTCAACCTATCTTATTACTAGTTTTTACATTTTTATGCATCATTATGTGATCTGTTATTTCCTTCCCTTTCCCCTTTCCTGGATCTTCTTTGGCCTTTATCTTCCTACTCCATTTGTTGGTTTCTCATTAGGGGTACTAAATAGTGCTCCTCTCTTCAGATCATCTGTGAAATTTCTTTTGCTTTTCTGTTGTTTTGGATGTCGAGGTTCCTGGATTCCATGTTAACATCTTTATTGGTTTACTATTTTTGGTTTGTCAGAATGACATCTTTTCTGAGAAGGGGTCCATGGGAGACAAATGTTTTTTAGACCTTCCAGGCTGAAAAGTTTCTGTTCTACCCTTAATCTTATTGAAGACTTTTGGATACAGAATTCTAGGTAGAGAATGATTTTTTTTCAGAAATTTAAATGTATTGCTCCATTGTGTTCTACCTTCTTTCTGATACTGCTTTGAGATTTTTACATTTATTTTTATTTAAGATTTATTTTAGAGAGCTCATGCTCTCTCGAGCTCTCTCTCTAAAGGGGCAGAGGGAGAGGGAGAGAGAATCTGAAGCAGACTCCCTGCTGAGCATGGAGTCGTTGTGGAGCTCAATCTTAAGACTCTGTGATCATGTCCTGAGCTAAAGTCAAGAGTCAGACGCTTAACCTATTGTACCACCCAGGTGCCCCTTATTTTTATTATTATTATTTTTTTAAGTAAGCTTTATGCTTACCGTGGGGCTTGAATATACGACCCTGAGATCAGGAGTTCCATGCTCTGCAGAGTGAGCCAGGCAGACCCCCCCCCCCCCCCCCCCCCCCCCCCCCCGCGNCCGCCCACCTGCCCAGTATTGCTTTGGAGAAATACTAGCTATTTTTATTCCTGAGCTTTTCCTTGTCACTCTTTCCACTCTCTGTGAAAGCTTTTAGGATGTTTATTCACCCCCCCTCAGCTTCAGTAATTTCATGATAGATGTTTTGGTGGGCTTTTCAGTCCTGATTTTTTATTTCATAATTTCTTCACTTCTATATTTTCTACTCTGTCTTCTTGGAAGTATTATGAGTCAGATACTGTATCTCCTTGATTGATGGTATACTTTTCTTTATCTCCCCATTATCTTTTTTTAATCTATTCCTTCTAGGACATTTTTTCACTTTCACCATCTGGACCTTCTGTTGAGTTTTACAGATTGGTATACTTTTATTTATTTTCATTTATTTTTAAGTGTTACTTATTTAATCTCTACACTCCCATGTGGAGCTTGAACTCACGTCCCTGAGATCAAGAGTTGTGTGTTCTTCCTACTGTCAGATTGCTATAATTCTAATTGGTTTTTAACTTGTGACTGATAGATATGCAAAAGCTATGTAATGTATATTTGTACACATTGAAGGGCTCTATTTTGTAGTTTGAATGTGGTTTTTAGATGGTACTCTGTTCTTGTTTCAGTAATCCAGTATCTTTTTTGTCTCTGAAAAAATTGATTAAAACCTTTCTTCTTCCTGCATTTTTCTGCTTTCTCTGAATTTCTTTTTACCATTTGTTTTGATCTGCCTTTCGCGATCCAGCTTTCCTTGCAAGTCTTATTGACTATCCATTCATGGTTAAGAGATGGGCACTGAATACGGATGGGAAGTTCTTTGTGGGTGGGGGTACCTCAGATGTTAGTCTACACTGTAGGATGGTAACGTGGTGAGAAAGCTTCATCACCAGAGATAAATGGGCTTTTCTCTTAGATATTCATATTCTCTAAGAGATATATCTTTAAGTCTTTGGCCTTGAGTTATTTTAGTCTGGTTGATGGCCAGGGAAGGTTAGTTGGGGAGGTTTCACCATTCAGTCATAGTATCACTTAATCTTCTGTTTATTGTATTATTATTATTTCTGCCTTCTTTAACATCTGGTGTTCCTGAGTTTATCTTGTTCATTTCATGTACTGGAAAAACTTCTTGTTTCCCAAGTAGAGAATAGTATCATGGCTGTCTGAATTGGGAAACTGCAGGTTTTAACTGTACCTTTCATTTAGTCCTGTTTTCTGCCTATGCTTCATCTCTGCCTTTAGATGTATCTTGATGCTCTTTATTCCTGAGCCTTTTCAGTGTTCTGTAGGGTGGGTATTTTTGCTGATAAATCTTTCCGTAGCCCCTTCCAAGTTTATTTCGTTCTAAGTCACTTACTATTCCTCCCTTTTCTGTCGTCCAAAATTTGTTGGCTATTTGTTACTTCCATTATCTCTTTCCTTATGGAGTTAAGGATCTTTTTTTCTTTTAGTATTTTTGTAGTGGGTTTTTAAACAGATGAGAAATAAACTTTAGTATAAAATGAAGCTGGGCTTAACTGAAAGTGATGTTTGTTTATTTAAAAACACTTTCTCCTTCTGCATTGTGGGTTATGGGTATAGAGAGAAATGCTGTATTGAGCATTCAAATACCTAGACTTTACAGAATGGAGTGTCATACAATAAAGTGTATAACTTAACATAATTATTTAAAGATATATGTGTGTGTATTTGTGTATCTTCACTTAGACTGTCAGTTCTCCTTGAATTCGTATATTTTGGATCTGTAAGTACCTAGATTCAGTTCTGTGTTACTTTTTGTCTTTTTTTTTTTTTTTTTTAAGATTTTATTTGACAGAGAGCACAAGCAGGGGAGTGGCAGGCAGAGAGAGAGGGAGAAGCAGCCTCCACATGGAGCAAGGAGCCCCAGGTGGGATTCCATCCCAGGACCCTGGGATCATGACCTAAGCCGAAGGCAGATGCTTAACTGACTGAACCACCCATAGTATTTTTGTCTTTTTAAGATTAGTTTCCTAGTCCATTAAATGCCCCTATTGCCTGCCAGTGAATTTTTAAAATAAATTTGATTGGCTCTTTGACTCACCTAATCCAAATCTGACTTCAAGGTGTTTTTTTGGAAGGAACTAAGATTCCTTTTGCACTAAAGAAACATATTCAAGGGGCTTCTGGGTGGCTTATTCGGTTAAGTGGCTACCTTTCGCTCAGGTCGTGATCTCAGGGTCCTGGGATCGAGTCCCGAATCAGGCTCCCTGCTCGATGGGCAGCCTGCTTTCCCTCTCTACTGCTTGTGCTGTCCCATGCTCTCGCTCTTAAATAAATAAAATCTTTTTAGAAAGGTACTCAAATGTATAGTTCTTCACTTTGAACTTGGATTTTCTTGAACCTAAAGAAAAACTGTTGATAAGAAAAACTTTAGAAGTAATAAGTTAATTTTTCTTCTTGTAGAAATTATGGTAATACAGAATTTTAAAAGTGGAAGAGTTCTTAGAAGTGAACTCCCTTTCATTTTGCCACTGAGGAGACAGGCCAGATGTATTATTTATCTATTTCTGTGTAACATACTACTCAAAAAGCAGTATCTTAAAACAGCAATAAACATTAATCCTCAGAGTTTTATGGATAGGAATTTGGGAATGGCTTTGTTGATTGGATTGGGCCTGGAGTTTTCAGGAGGTTGTGGTCAAGTTATTGGCCAGGTTGTAGTTATCCCAAGCCTTATGTGGGATTTGGTGGGTCTATTTCCAAGTTGGCTCACTTGGCTGGCAAGTTGGTGCTTGTTGTTAGTGGGACCCGCGCTCAGTTTTTTCTCCTGTGGACTACAACATGAGCTGCTTGACTATTTTACAACATGTTAACTGGCTTCCCTCAGAGCGAGTGATCTAGAAGAGAGCACGACGAAGTGGCAGTGTTTCTTATGACCTAGTTTCAGATGTCACACAGTCATTTCTGCCACATTCCATTCATTGGATGTTAGTCATTAAGTCTGTTCCACATTCAAGGGGAGGAAAATTGGGCTTCCCTTTCTAAAGGGAAGAATATTAAAGAATTTGTGGCTATACTTCAGATCTGCCACACTTGGAGAAATGATGTTAACATGGCCATATAGGGAGTTGGTGTTTTATTTGGACTACAATAGGGATCATTTGATTTGCTAATATAACTACAAATTGTAAGTAATAGTTTACTCTGTCATTGGCTGTGGTCATTTTTTTTTTTTTTTAAGATTTTATTTTTTATTTGACAGATAGAGACAGCCAGCGAGAGAGGGAACACAAGCAGGGGGAGTGGGAGAGGGAGAAGCAGGCTCCCAGCAGAGGAGCCTGATGTGGGACTCGATCCCAGAACGCTGGGATCACGCCCTGAGCCAAAGGCAGACGCTTAACGACTGCGCCACCCAGGCGCCCCTGTGGTCATTTTTTTAAAAGATTTTATTCATTTATTTGAGAGAGAGCGAGTATGCGTGCAAGAGAACACAAGTGGAGGGAAAGGGTGGAGGAGTAGAGGGGGAGGGAGAGCCAGGCTCCCTGCTGAGCAGGGAGCCCACCGTGGTGCTTGCTCCCAGGACCCCGAGATCATGACCTAAGCTGAAGGCAGACATTGAACCGACTGAACCACCCAGGCACCCCGTATGTAGTTATTCTTATAATATGGTACTTGAGTATCATTTATTTGATTTACCAGACTCTTTAATCATTCACGGTATTGCCAGGCATTATGCTAACTGAACATGTCTAAGAGAACTAGATTTGTTTGTAATAATTACTGACTCTTACTGTATTTTCTCACGCACACACACACACACACACACACACTGAAGGGTGTTGAGTGTATGTGTTATTCCTAAATGCTCTCGATCAGCCAAATAGTGTAGGAATGCCCTTCCCAAGTTAGCTTTTAAGCAAATTACTATTATTTTTTAAGATTTATATATTTACTTAGAGCGAGCAAGCAGGGAGAGGGCCAGAGGGAGAGAGAATCCTGAAGTAGACTTGCTGCTGAGCATGGAGCCAGATGCGGGGCTTGATCCCAGGACCTTGAGACCATGACCTAAGCTGAAATCAAGAACCAGCTGCCCAACCAAGGGAGCAACCCAGGCGCCCTGCCTTCAAGCAAATCATTAGTGTTAAAATACAACTTTTTTATAAACTACAAATCCCTTTGCATAAAATAAACAATTAGCTTTACTAATACGGGTTTTATTTTAGCCTGTTTCCTGATAGACATAAACATACATTTAGTACTCAGTACTTAGAGAAGCAAAGATATATGCCACAGTTCTTGTTTTTAAATAGTTCTTTGTGTAGAAGGGCAGATAAATAATATAGGCATAAAATTGAAGACTGTAATTGTCAACCTAATATGGTGACTTTTTACTACCCAGAGTACCAGTTTTTGGTGGGACGCTCTCTTTATAAATTACTGTTTTGCTACCCTGTCAGGAAGGAGGAGGTAAAAACTGGGGGGGGGGGAGTACTTTAGTATTTGCTTACTTTTAGATTTTATATTACTTACTTAAAACACATAATGGTTGTCTCTCTAGAAAGTATTAATCTATTGAAAAATTTTTTTTCTCTTATAGGCAATGTCTATGCTGCTTCAAGGAATATAAGCATTTGGAGATTTTTAACCAAGTAGTTTGTGCACTTATTAACTTAGTGATTGCCCAAGTTCAAGTACTCCGGGACCAGCTTTGTAAACATTGTACTACTATTAACATAGATTCCACGTGGCAAGATGAGACTAATCAAGTGGAAGAACCACTGAATATAGAAAGAGAGTGTAAAGAAGGAAGTACAGAAAGACAAAAATCCATAGAAAAAAAATCAAACTCTACAAGAACTTGTAATCTGACTGAAGAGGAATCTTCAAAGAGTTGTGATCCTTTTAGTTTATGGAGTACAGATGAGAAGGAAAAACTCTTACTATGTGTGGCAAAAATTTTTCAAATTCAGTTTCCTTTATATACTGCTTACAAGCATAATACTCATCCTACTATAGAGGTATGTAAACATAGATATAGTGAGTGTTTAGTAACATCAAGTTACCATTATGTTGACAGTTTCTCACTTAAGAATAAAAATGAAGACAGTTATTTTTGATGGAAAAATTTATAAAAATCACGATGGTTAGGAAAAGTATCCCAATTTTCTCTAGACTATTTCTGTAGCAGCTTGGGTTGAACATTTGCTTAACACAGCCCTATTAGGGAAAAATTTACACATTGAACTCAAAAATTAAACTGTCAGTCATCAAAACATTTTGCCGATATAGGTCTATTCTCTACTTCCTGTGACACTTGCAGAAAGTAGTAATTGAGGAAAAAAAGCATGTGGAATTTTGAATTTCATTCTCAGAAACATTGGTAACAGAATTTGGAATTCCTTTCATTAAGAAAACTTAACAAATACTCCTTAATTAATAGTTTTAAATGATAGTAATATCTTTTATATATCAAGATGCTTGATTCATTCCATTAGTGATATTTTTACAACTTTTCTGAGAGTTTAAAAACCTACCTTTGGTTTATTTAGATAACGGCATTACGTTGTACACATGGTGGCAATTGAGACAGTTATAGGGATAATGTATTATGTAAGTGACATGAAACAATTGAGATATATTATTTCTCCTGATTCTCTGAGTTGTCCAGGCAATTCTTTTGTTGGTTTTATGTGGCCTCCCTTAGGCAGTTGTATTTGCTTTGAAAATTGAAAGACTTTGAAGGTCCAACATGGTGTCACATATCTGACAGTTGGTACTGGGTGTTGTCTAAGGCTTTTTGGATTTTCTCCATATGGCCTCTTATTCTCCACTAGAGTTGATTGGCTTCTTTACATAGTGGTCTTAGAATTGATCCAGGAAGATGAATGTGTAAGTTATAAGGCCTCTTAAGGTCCAGCCCCTGAAATGACACAGTGTACTTTCTGCCACATTCTCTTGGTTGAAACAATTAACAAGGATAGCCTACATTCAAAGGGGTATGAAGTACACTCCATCTTTGGATGGTGGAAGAGGTAACATTTCATTTTAAACTTTAACATATCTACTACATGCTTTTAAAAAAAGTCTGCCTATTTTCTCCAGCTCATTTGTTCTGTAACCTTCATACTGACTTCTTTAAACTTATTTCTTCATCTTGGGGAAAAAAAAATAGTCATTTACTGAAAATGCTTTTATGTTGAAATGAGACTACTTAAAAACAGCCCAGGAGATAGGTATTCCCGTATTGGAATTCTACATAAGACTATTTTATTTTATTTTATTTTATTTTTTTTATTTTTTATTTATTTATTTATTTTTACAGATTTTATTTATTTATTTGACAGAGATAGAGACAGCCAGCGAGAGAGGGAACACAAGCAGGGCGAGTGGGAGAGGAAGAAGCAGGCTCACAGCAGAGGAGCCTGACGTGGGGCTCGATCCCATAACGCCGGGATCACGCCCTGAGCCGAAGGCAGACGTTTAACCGCTGTGCCACCCAGGCGCCCCTACATAAGACTATTTTAAATCCGATTGTGCTCTACCTTCTAGAATTCTTAGTCCATTATTTTTCCTTACATAATTTTTAATGAATTTTATGTGACATGAGATATTTAGTAAACATACTAAAACAATGTCAGCTAAGAATCTTTTTTCAACAAACGGGATCTATTTGTACAAGCCAGCAAAATTTAATCTTAACACAACGTGAATAGTGTTTTTAATGCCTTAAATTGATAATTGAAATACGCTGAAAATAGTTCAGTTAGACCCAGATACATGAAATTCATGCAAAATTTCTTAATAAAATTAAAATTTCCAGTTAAAAATCTCTTAACAATAGAACCATGGCAATACCAAATCTATTTTCTGCCTAAAATCAGTTTGCTCACCAGTTTGCCATTTTTAAAAAATGAGAAAAAAATAATCTCCAAATGTAAGCAAGTCACACTGCCCTACTTTCTCTTTTGAAATGAACTGCCTCCTTATTACTGTTCTTGAGGATCATTCCATGTGACTACTTAATTGAAAGCAATAGTTTCATGAGGTCTTTGAGGTGAAATTCTAATAAAAAACAACCTTAGATATAATGTAATACAGTGTTACATAGAATTCTCTCTTTATACAGAATTTGTGTGTTTCTGTAATACTCTGTTCATAATATAGCTGTTTCCCAGGTTTCAATATGTTAGTAAAGATCTGTTACAAATACTTGAAAAATGTATAGTTTCTATCCTAGTGGCCATGTGGTTAAATGGTAACAGTCCTATTTAACTTTGATTTTGACTTTTCTAAAGAGGCCCAAATTGGCTTAGACTATTTATTAAAAAGATTTTATTTGTCAGAGCACCCCCACAAGCAGGGGGAATGGCAGGCTTCCTGCTGAGCAAGGAGCCCAATGTGGGACTTGATCCCAGCCAGGACCCTGGGATCATGGTCTGAGCTGAAGGCAGACGCTAAACTGACCCAGGCGTCCCTGGGCTAAGACTCTTTAGAAGATGATTCAGTACTCATGTGCGCTGTGGCTTAAGAATCTAGTCAAACATCTTATTTTATATAAGAGGGAACTGGCTTTTTTTTTTTTTTAAGCTTATTTACTTATTTAGGTAATCTCTGCACCCAATGTGGGGCTCGAACTAATGACCCCAAGATCAAGAGTTGCATGCTCCTCTGACTGAGCCAGCCAGGTGCCCTAAGAGGGAACTGGCTTACACAGGCTAAAGGTTTTGGTCAAGTGTGCACAGCATATTGCTGAGAGAGTTGTGGAATTCAGTTCATTCTGCTATACTGCTTCTCAATCACCTCAAACTAATCTCTGTAGCTATTGTATTCATTGCCAGTAGTAAGAGGAGCTCAGAATCTCTCCTTCTCCCCATCCCTTCCTGTCTGTATCCTTCTTTCTTTTCTATCAAAGTTGATAATATTTTAAAAGATGTAATTAGAAATAAGTATTATCATGTTAGACCTTTTCTGGGGGACGGGGAGCTGTTGCATTCTTTTCTTAATCCTTAATCATAATGTGATATTCTGATATATTGCCCTAGTATTTTACGTTTTTATTCTAAGTAATATGAAGTGAGTATAATAATTATAGAAAGAAGTGAAACCACTGCACTTGTTAAAGGTGTGTGTAATATGATTAGGTAGACTAAATATAAATACATACATTATATTCCAAATTTCTGAATCTAGTTTGATTTTCTCTTGCCACCTTCCACTGACTGTTTTTATTTAATTCACCCTTTTAATGTATACAATTTAGTAAGTTGTAATATATTCCCACAGTTGTGCAACCATCACTACTGTCTAATTCCCATACAGAAGACTTCTTTTTAAGCAAAAATTGTATTCCTGATGCACTGGCTTTCAGTTTTTCATAGTTTGATCACAGAGCAGCATTTGTTTAATGAGATGTAGAATTACTTTCTGGTTACTCATTTATTTTTTCTTTGAAAGTAATAGGTAGATTTCTTTTTACTTCTGGAAATAGAATGGCGTTATCTTATTTAGTAAATGTGAGTTTTTCTGAAAGACAAAAACTAAACAGGTTTCTTAAGGTCTTTTTAGGGATCATCTAAAATTAGAACTTTTTTTTTTTTTTTTTAGAGATTTTATTTATTTATTTGACAGAGAGACAGCCAGCGAGAGAGGGAACACAAGCAGGGGGAGTAGGAGAGGAAGAGAAGCAGGCTCACAGCGGAGGAGCCTGATGTGGGGCTCGATCCCATAACGCCGGGATCATGCCCTGAGCCGAAGGCAGACGCTTAACTGCTGTGCCACCCAGGCGCCCCTAAAATTAGAACTTTTGAAACAAATGATATTGATTAAGCTTTTAGGGAGGTTTCCTAGTGTTGTTCCTACTGTTGTTACCTACAGATCTATGTTAACTCTTTATGTACTACTTAAAATGAGATTATAATGACACCTTAGGATAATGTCTTCATGTATCCAGAGTAGAAACAGGAAATGGTAAAACAGTTCTGAGTAGTCAAAATAGATGTAACCAAGTCCATGAGCAACATTTTTGCACATCAGAATAGAATTTTGTTAGGACATTTTCTAGCTGTGTCCATGATGGGCACTACAAATTTTGACTCCATTCTAAAATTACAGCATGGTTCACCTCGCCCATGAATGTGTACTTAATACCACAGGTGTTCTTACATTCTGGACTTACTGAAGACAAAACGTTTGGTGAGAATAATTTAAAGCTTTAACTGTGGTCCTGCAAGTAGAAGCTCAGGAATAGGGGCGCCTGGGTGGCTCTGTCGTTTAAGCGTTTGCCTTCAGCCTAAGGCGTGATCGCAGGTTCCTGGGATTGAGCCCTGCATCGGGCTCCCTGCTCCAGTGGGAGCCTGCTTCCTCTCCCTGTCGTGTTCCCTCTCTCGCTGGCTGTCTCTCTGTGAAATAAATAAATAAAATCCTTAAAAAAATAAAGCTCAGGAATAGATTTAGGTGTTGTACAGTTGGTTTAACAAGTGTTTTGACCTGTCTTAGGACAGTTTTTGATTACTTGGAAATTTGAGAGTTCTATGTGATGCCCTCAGTCATTTGTTTTCAAACTTTATTTCAGCAGTGGGGCTTACATAAAGCATGTAACAGCAATGAATGACAGGTTTCTTTGGCAGCTTTTTTCAGGTGAAAGTATACAGCTTTCTGATTATAAAAGTAACATTTTCAGTGTGACTAAAAATTACAGAATATACAAATATATACTTAAAAAAGCCTTGAACCTCTCTTCTTTCTCCATCTCAAAAAAACCATTGTTAGGAAATTAGTTCAGATTATTTCGGACATATAAGAAGTAATGAAAATCGCATTGTGTTCATAAGTCCTGATTTTTAAAAATGTAATACAAGATAGTCTCTTTCTATGCCTATACATATAGACCCACCTTAGCTTTTTTTTTTTTTTTTTAAAGATTTTATTTATTTATTTGACAGAGAGACAGCCAGTGAGAGGGGGAACACAAGCAGGGGGAGTGGGAGAGGAAGAAGCAGGCCCCCAGAATGAGCCTGACGTGGGGCTCGATCCCAGAATGCTGGGATCACGCCCTGAGCCAAAGGCAGACGCTTAACGACTGAGCCACCCAGGCGCCCATCACCTTAGCTTTTTAAAGGAATGACTTACCCATAAAAATCAATTGCTTAAAGTATATAATTTATTTATTTTTAGTAAATATACGGAGTTACGTAACCATTACCACATTCCATTTTCAGAACTATTCAGTCATCCCAAAAAGTACCCTCATGGCATTTCACCTTAGTTTTGACAGCTGCATAAGACCTTGGATGGTTATGCTACAATTTAATTAGCCGTCCAGTTGATGGATATTTGTTTCTAACTTTGAGATATAATTTCAGTGAGCATCATTAAACATTTTCCATTACTACCTTTATTAGTTGTTGGGATAAAATAACCAGAAGGTGAATTGCTGGGTCAAGGAGAATGTGCATTTTAAATATTGATAGATATTGCCAAATTATCCTCCAGTAAGGTCATTACCAGTTAATATTCTCACCAGCAATGGATGAGTATGCTTTCAAGTGGTTTAAATCATATGTATATAAAGCACATTGTGGAACTTGTGAGTATACATCTGGGGAATTCCAGAACAGTGTTTTAAAACCACTTACCTAAGTTATAATTTATTTTTGTAACAATTATCCCAATTCTTTATGGAAACATTATTGTTTAAAAAGGCAAAATAATATATAATACATAGCATAGAAAGGTTTCTTTAGAGAAGGCTTAAAATACTAGTTTCAGTTAAGAATACTGTTATTCATGATGAGAAGCAATAGCAAAATCTGTTTCAGGTTTTATAAACTCAATCTTTAGAATATTGTATTTTTTTGAGTACAGTTGACAGAAAATTTTTTTTTCTTTAGAGATTCTTACTTCGTAGGGTAACCTGATTGTGTTTACCTTTTTTTTTTTTTTTTTAAATCAGGATATATCAACCCAAGAAAGCAACATATTAGGGGCATTCTGTGATATGAATGTAAGTATTTATGTTTTTCTTATTCTCAGGTTTATGGAAAATTTGGTTTTTTGTTCATATAGGTCTTTGAGTTTATTTTTATGTCACATCAGTATCTTTTCCTTATTGGTAATAAAATGAAAATTATTCTTGAAGAGTTTAAAAATATTTTTTTCCCCCTCAGGATGTAGAAGTACCATTGCATTTGCTTCGTTATGTATGTTTGTTTTGTGGGAAAAATGGCCTTTCTCTCATGAAGGATTGCTTTGAATATGGAACTCCTGAAACATTGCCATTTCTTATAGCACATGCGTTTATTACAGTTGTATCTAATGTAAGTATTGTTTGGAATTGGTTTTAATCTTGGGAATAATGTCTAGGATTTTAGTAACATGAGTTTTATGTCCAGAAAAGATAGGTTTTGAGTAATTTGCTGCCGGTACAATAATTTTTTTCCTGGATTATATTTTGAAAAAATACAGAAGCCTTTTTAAAAAGGTCTTATAATAAAAATGGAATTTGTATAAATTTTTTTTTGAATTTGTATAAGTGAATGAATTTAAGTAAGTAAATTTAGCCATTTACTGCTTCTTTGTAAAATAGAAGATAGGTGGCTGTTCGGAAAACTCTTATCTTGATTTTAACTTCCTTGCCTGGGATTTTATACTTGGAAATTTTTGGCCTTTTAGAATTTTAGTTACTTAAAAAGATGGTTAGCTTAGGGTACTACTATAGTGTGCCTGACTTACCTCTATATTACAAGACCTAATAACATTTTTCTGCGTTTGTAAAGAAGATAATGATTTTATATGTTGTGAATATCAGTTACTGTGAAGCACAATAGATATGGAAGCAGAGATACTTTTTGTTTTATTGCACTTTGTTTTTTTGTGCTTCACAGATACTGAGATTTTTACAAAATGATGGTTTTTGGCAGCCTGTGTCAAGCAAATCAATTGATGCCATTTTCCCAGCAGCATTTGCTCACTTCGTGTGTGTCATTTCGGTGACTCTTGGAACATTTCAGACTTTTTCATTCTTACATTTGTTACGGTGATCAGTGATTACAACTCACTGAAAGCTCATATGATGGTTAGCATTTTTTAACAATAAAGAATTTTAATTCAGGTTTGTACATTATTTTTAGACATGCTACTTCACACTTAATAAACTATAGTGTAGTATAAACACAACTTATGTGCACTGGGAAACCAAAAAATTAATTTGACTTGCTTTATTGTGATATTAGCTTTATTGTAGTGGTCCAGAACTGAATATTTCTGAGATATGACTGTAATGAAATTGAGCACTATTTCATAGGTGTATTCACCATTTGCTTATTTTATGCGAAGTATGGCTAGTATCTTCTTCCACACTATGGTTTGCTTTTCATTCTCCTGTATCTGATAAGAGCTGTTATTATTCCTTAATCTTAGTGGTTTGTAATTTACCAAAGAAGTTTTTTGTTAGGGTTATGTTTTCATTTGTGAATGAAGTCTTTCTTATCCTAAGGTCATGAAGTTATTTTCCTGTATTCTGGAAGTCTTATTGTTTCACATTTTGATTACAGCTCAGTTGGAACTGATTTTTGTGTATGATGTGAGTGATCAAGATTAATTTTCCTTTTTTTTTTTTAAGATTTATTTATTTATTTTAGAGCATGAGCAGGAGGGGCAGAGGGAAAGGGACAGAGCATCTCAAGCCGACTCTGCACTCAGCACAGAGCCTGATGTGGGGCTCGATCTTACGACCCTGAGATCATGACCTGAGTCAAAACCAGGAGTCGGACCCTTAACTGACTGTGCCACCTAGTAGCCCCTGATTTTCTTTTTCTTACAGAGAAGCATTGGTCCTAACACTTGAGCAAAAGACAGTCCTTTCTTATTTCCCAGTACCATTTTTGTTATAAATTAGGTGTTGTCTTATGTGCATGTGTCTGGGATCTCTAGCATGTTACATTGGTCTCTTTGCTTAATGATCAGCTGTTTGCACACTATCTTAATTTCTGGAGCTTTATAACAAAACTTGCTGTCTGGTAAAACAAATTCTACCTTCCTGTAATTCTTCTACTTTTTTTTTTTTTTAAGGTATAATTGACATACAGTGTTATATCAGGAGGTGTAAAATGTAGCAAATCAGTATTAGTATATATTGCAAAATGTTTGTCACAATAAGTCTAGTTAATATCCGTCACCATTCATAGTTAACAAAATTCTTTTTTCTTGCCATGAGAACTTTTAAGAATTATTCTTAGCAACTTTCAAATATGCAATACAGTATTGTTAATTATAGTCACAATGCTGGACATCACCATACCCTGTCATTTTTAAAGCGTGTTTTGTCTCCTCTTGGATCTTTCTATTTGGAATCAATGCCTAATTTCTACATATAAACTTTTTGGGTTGCTATGAGTCTATAGGTCAGTTTGGGGAGAATGATCATTTCTGCAGTATTGAGTCTCCTTATCTGTAAATATGGTAAATGTGTTTTATTTGCATGTTCTTAAATTTCTCTCATAATTTTCTGTGTTTCTGTATAGATGTGTTACATGTCCTTTTTTCTTAACAATTTTTATTTTTATTTATTTTTTCTTTGAAGTAGGCTCCATGTCCAGTGTGGGGCTCAGATTCATGACCCTGAGATCATGAGTCGCATGCTCTACAGACTGAGCCAGCCAGGCACCCCCATGATAATTTTTTTTTTATAATTTTATTTCATCACGATAAATATTTTTCAGTCCCCATCCTCTAGCTCCCTCACCCCCCACCCCCCTCCCTTCTGATAAACATCAGTTCTCTGTAGTTAAGAGTCTCTGCTTTTGTCTCTTTTTTTCCTTTTTCCTCACTGGTTTCTTGAATTCCACATATGAGTGAGATCATATGGTATTTGTCTTTCTCTGTTTTATTTAGCTTAGCATTATACTCTCTAGCTCTATCCATGTCATTGAAAATGGCAAAATGTCATTCTTTTTTATGGCTGAGTAATATTCCATTCTATATGTGCCACATCTTGATCCGTTCATTTGTCAGTGGGCACTTGGGCTGCTTCTGTAGTTTGGCTATTGTAAGTAATGCTGCAATAAACATAGGGGTGCATATATCCTTCTGAATTAGTGTTTTCATTTTCTTTGGGTAAATAGCCAGTAGTGTGATTATTGGATCCTAGGGTACCTAATTCTATTTTTAATTTGTTGAGGAATCTCCATACTGTCTTCCCCAGTAGCTGTACCAGTTTGCATTCCCACCAACAGTTGCATCCTCACCAACAATTGTTTCTTGTGTTTTTGATTTTAGCCATTTTGATAGGTATGAGGTGAAATCTCACTGTAGTTTTGTTTCCCTGATGAAGAGTGGTGTTGAGCATCTTTTCATGTGTGTTGGCCATCTGTATGTCGTCTTTGGAGAAACGTCTGTTCATGTCTTCTGCCCATTTTTAATTGGATTATTTTTTGTGTGTATGTGTGTTGAGTTATGTAAGTTCTTTATATATTTTGGATACTAACCCTTTATCAGATATGTCATTTGCAAGCATCTTCTCCCATTTGGTAGGTTGCCTTTTAGTTTTATTGATTGTTTCCTTTGCTGTGCAGAGACTTTTTATTTTGATGTAGTTCCAGTAGTAGTTTTTGCTTTGGTTTCCTTTGCCTCAGGAGATACATCTAGAAAAAGTTGCTATGGCTGATGTCAGAGAAATTACTGTCTGTGCTCTCTTGTAGGATTTTTATGATTTCAGGTCTTACATTTAGGTCTTTAATCCACTTTGAGTTTATTTTTTGTGTATGATGTAAGAAAGTAGTCCAGTTTCATTGTTTTGCGTGTAGCTATCCAGTTTTCCCAACACCATTTGTTGAAGAGAGTGTCTTTTTCCCCATTGTATCTTCATTCCTTCTTTGTGAAAGATTAATTGACAATATAATTGTGGGTTTGTTTCTGGACTTTGTGTTCTATCCCATTGATTTATGTGTCTGTTTTTATGTCTGTACTGTTGTGTCTGTACTGTTTTTTGTTTTTTAAGGTTTTATTTATTTATCTATTTTAGAGCACACGAGTGAGGGAGGGGCCAAGGGAGAAGGAGATAGAGAATCCCAAGCAGACTCTGCGCTGAGCGTGGAGCCTGACGTGGGTCCAGTCCCATGACTCAGAGATCATGACCCAAGTGGAAACCAAGCAGATGCTCAACCGACTGAGCCACCCAGGTGCCCCCCAGTACCATACTGTTTTGATTACTACTGATTTGTAATACAGCTTGAAGTTGTATTACCTGGAATTGTTTCACTTCCAGATTTGTTTTTCTTTTTCAAGATTGCTTTGGCTTTTCGTGGTCTTCTGTGGTTCCATACAGATTTTAGGGTTGTTTTAGTTCTGTGAAAAATGCTGTTGGTATTTGCATAGGGATTGCATTAAATGTGTAGATTGCTTTGGGTAGTAGGGACATTTTAACAGTATTTATTCTTTAAACCCGTGAATGTGGAATATCTTTCTGTTTCTTTGCATTGTCTTGAATTGCTTTATAGAAGTTTCAGAGTATAGGGGCGCCTGGGTGGCACAGCGGTTAAGTGTCTGCCTTCGCCTCAGGGCGCGATCCCGGCGTTATGGTATCGAGCCCCCATCAGGCTCCTCCGCTGGGAGCCTGCTTCTTCCTCTCCCCCTCCCCCTGCTTGTGTTCCCTCTCTCGCTGGCTGTCTCTATCTCTGTCGAATAAATAAATAGAATCTTAAAAAAAAAAAAAAAGTTTCAGAGCATAGGTCTTTCACGTCCTTGGTTAAGTGTCTTCCTAGATATTTTATTATTTTTGGTGCAATTGTAAATGGGGTGGTTTTTCTTAATTTCTCTTTCTGTTGCTTCATTATTAGTGTACAGAAATGCAGTGGGTGGATTTCTGTACATTGATTTTGTGTATTTTGATTTTCTTGGATTCATTTATCAGTTCTAGTGTTCTGGAGGAGTCTTTAGGGTACTGTATATATAATATCATGTCATCTGCAAATAGTGAAAATTTTATTTCCTCCTTACTGATTTTGATACCTTTTTTTCCTTTTTCTTGTCTGATTGCTGTGGCTAGGACTTCTACTAGCATCTTGATTAAAAGTGGTTAAGAGTGGACTTCTTGTCTTATTCCTGACCTTACGGGAAAAGCTCTCAAGTTTTTCACCACTAAGTCTGATGTTGGCTCTGGGTTTTTCATATAAGGCCTTTGTTGTGTTGAGATATGTTCCGTCTAGACCTACTTTGTTTTGAGAGTTTTTACAATGAATGGGTGTTGTACTTTGTCACATGCTTTTTCTGCACTTATTGAAATGATCATATGGTTTTTATCCTTTCTCTTGTTTATGTGATGTGTCATACTGATTGGCGGATATTGAGCCATCTTGCATCCTGGGAATAAATGCCACTTGATTGGTGGTGTATGATTTTTTTTTTTTAATGTTTTGTTGGATTTGGTTTGCTAATAATATTGTTGGGGATTTTTGCATCCATATTCGTAAGAGCTGTTGGCCTCTAGTTCTCTTTTATTATGGTGTCTTTATCAGGTTTTTATTTCAAGGTGATACTGGTGTCCTAGAATGAATTTAGAAGTTCCTTCCTCTTCTGTTTGTGGAATAGTTTGAGAAGAATAGGTATTTATTCTTCTTTAAATGGTTGGTAGAAATATCTGTGAAGCCATCTGGTCATGGACTTGTATTTTTTGGGAGTTTTTGATTACAGATTCAACTTCGTTATTGGTAATTGGTCTATTCAAATTTTCTATTTATTCCTGCTTTAGTTTTGGTAGGTTATATGTTTCTTGGAATTTATCCATTTACTCTAAGCTGTCTGTTTTGTTGGCATATAGGTTTTCATAATGTTCTAAAATTGTATTTCTTTGGTGTAGCGATTATGTTTCTTTAGGTCCTTTCTCTTTCCCTCTCTCTCTTTTTTTAGGAGTCGTACTAGAGGTTTATCACTTTTGTTCACCTTCTCAGTGAACCAGCTCCTGGTTTCCTCTGTTCTGTTGTTTCTTTTTAGTTTGCGTATCATTTATGTCTGCTCTGATCTTTATTATTTCCTTTCCTTTCCTGGGTTTGGGTTTTGTTTGTTCTTTTTCTAGCTCCTTTAGGTGTAAAGTTAAGTTGTTTATTTGAGATTATTCATACTTCTTGAGGTAGGCTCAACACTTTCCTCTTTTTAAATATATGTTTTTTTAAAGATTATTTATTTGACAGAGAGAAAGAACACAAGCAGGGAGAGTGGGAGAGAGAAGCAGGCTCCGTGCAGAGGAGGGAGCGCAATGTGGGGCTCAATCCCAGGACCCTGGGATCACAACCTGAGCTGAAGGCAGATGCTTAACTGACTGAGCTACCCAGGTGTCCCTTAAGCTTCTGTTTTTAAGTAATTGCTCCACTCAAAATGGGGTTTGAAACCACAGTCCCGAAATAAACAGTTGCATGCTCCACTGCTTGAGCCAGCCTATATACTTCTCTTTTGCTGTATCCTCAAGATTTTGGACTTTTGTGTTTTCATAGTTTTTTTATTTCTTCTGTGATTTTTTCCCCCATTGTTTATTTATTTTAAAGATTTTATTTATTTATTGACACAGAGATAGCACATGCACAAGCAGGGGGAGCAGCAGTGGGAAAGGGAGAAGCAGGCTCCCCACTGAGCAGGGAACCCAGTGTGGGGCTTGATCCCAGGATCATGACATGAGCCAAAGGCAGACAATTAACCGACGGAGCTACCCAGGCACCCCCATTCATTATTTAGTAGCATGTTATTTAACCCCCATGTATTTATGTTCTTTCCAGAGTTTTTCTTGTGGTTGATTTCTGGGTTTATAGCATTGTGGTTAGAAAAGATGTGTAACATGACTTCGATTGTTTTGAATTTGTTGAGATTTGGTTTTTGGCGTAGTAAGTATATTGGAAAATGTTCCATGTGCACTTGAAAAGAATGTGCATTCTGTTTTACAGTGGAATGTTCTGAATATGTCTGTTAAATCCATGTCCAGTGTGTCATTTCAGAGCCACTGTTTGCTTGTTGATTTTCTGTCTGCATGATCTGTCCATTGATGTAAGTGGAGTGTTAAAGTTCCCTACTACTATTATGTTTCTGTTGACTGTTTCCTTTTAGTTTGTTAATAACTCTTTTATGTATTTGGGTGCTCCCGTGTTGGGTGCATAAATATTTAAAATTATTATATCTTCTTGTTGGATTGTCTCATTATTCTCTTGTATCTTTCTTTGTCTCTTGTTACAATCTTTGTTTTAAAGTCTTACTGTTTTCTGATACAAATATTGCTACCTTGGCTTTCTTTAGATAACCATTTGCATGATAAATGTTTCTCCATTTCCTCACTTTTTTATTATTTATTTATTTAATTTATTTAATGCATGCGAATGGGGAAGGAGCAAAGGGAGAGGGGCAAGTGGACTGTGTGCTGAGCTGGATGTGGGGCTCGATCCCATCACCCTGAGATTGTTCTGAGCCAAAATCAAGAGACGGATGCTCAGCCAACTCAGTCACCCAGGCGCCCCTCCATCCTCTCACTTTCAGTCTACACTTGTCTTTCAGTGTGTACTGAGTCTGTTGTAGGCAGCGTTCTAGATGGGTCTTGCTTTATTATCCATTCCATCACTGTGTCTTTTGATTGGGGTGTTTAATCCATTTACGTTCAAAGTACTTATTGATATGTATTTATCTCCATTTTATTACTTGTGATTGTTTCTGTAAATTTTTTTCTGATTCTTCGCTTGTGCTCTTTCATGGTTTGTTGGCTCTAGTAATATAGTTGCATTCCTTTCACTTTATTGTTTGCGTATTATTGGTTTCTGACTTGAGGTTGCCATTAGGTTTGTATATAACATCTTATGCAATAGCAGTCTGTATCAAGTTGATGGTCATTTAAGTTTATTTTTTAAGGTTTTATTTATTTTAGTGAAATAGAGCAGTTGAGCACGAGTGGGGGGAGGGGCAGAGGGAAAGAATCCTCAAGCAGACTCTCCACTGAGTGAGGTTCCAGATGTGGGGCTTGATCCCACGACCCATGGGATCATGACCTCAGGTGAAACCAAGAGTCGAACAGCCAACCGAAGGAGCCACCCAGGTGCCCCTTATTTTAATGGTTTTACTTTTTTAAATTTTAGATTCCATTATAATTAAAATATATTACTAGTTTCTGCTTAAGTTTAAATCCCTTCTTTACCCTTCCCTGAACGTTTTAGGTATATGGTGTCATATTTTACATCCTTTTTTTTTTTTCCTTTTTTTAAGATTTTATTTGACAGAAAGAGCCTGAGTGGGGGGAGGGGCAGAGTGAGAAGCAGACTGCCCACTGAACAGGGAGCCTGATGTGCGGCTCAATCCCAGGACCCCCGGGATCATGACTTGAGCCAAAGGCAGACACCCAACTGACTGAGCCACCTATGCTCCCCTGCTTTTACTTTTCATACTCATTTATGGTCTTTACTTTTTATTCTAAGAGTCCCCTTTAGTATTTCTTGTAGGTCTGGTTTAATGGTCATGTACTCCTTCAGTTTTTGTTTGAGAAACTCTTTATCTATTGTATTCTGAATGATGGCCTTGCCTAGATAGAGTATTATTGGCTGCAGATTTTTCCCTTTGAACGCTTTGAATATTTCCTGACGCCTCCTTCTGGTCTGCAGAGTTTCTGCTGAAAAATATGCTCATAGCCTTACAGGTTTCCCTTGTTTGTAACTGTCTCCTCTTGCTGCTTTAAATTTTTTTTCTTTATTGCTAGTTTTTGCTGTTTTAATTACTGTGTGTCTTGGTGTCGAGCTCCTTGCATTGAATTTGGGGTGATCTCTGTGCCTCCTGGATCTGGATATCTATTTCCTTTCCCGGATTAGGGAAGTTTGCAGCTATTATTTCTTCAAATAAATTTTCTGGCCCCACCTCTCTATTCTTCTGAGATCCCTACAATCCAGATATTATTATGCTTGATGGAGTCACTGAGTTCCCTAAGTCCATTCTCAGCTTGCACAGTTCTTTCTTCTGCTTTACTCAGCTTGGTTACTTTCCATTACTCTGTCTTCTGGGTCATTAATTCATCCCTACGCTTCCTCTAGCCTGCTATTTTTTCCACCAAGTGTATTTGAAATTTCATATGTTGTGTTCTTGATCTCTGATTGGTTCTTTTTAATCTCTTGTGTTAAGGGTTTCAGTGATGTCCTCCACTGTTAAGTCCAGTTGGTATCTTCATGATCATTATTTTAAATTCTCTTTCAGGCATGTGTAACTGGGTCTGGAGCCTGCTGAGGATTCTCCCTCTTCCTCTGCTCGCGCTCTAAAAAAATAAAATTCCAGACTTCAAGTTCTCCTGGTTTTATGAGCTCTCACTTTCAAAGGCAAATGTTGAACGTTAGTTTTTTTTTTGCCTTTCTTTGTGCCGCTGGCTCCCTCCCTAATGCCATTGGCTCCCAGACCACATCTTTTCCCTTCTTACCTACTTTGATGTGGTCTCTTCCCTGTCTTTAGTTGTGAGTTTGTTCTGGAAGTGTTTCGGTTTTCTGGGTTATTTTCACGGATGTGTTATCTAGTTGTATCTGTGTGACTAGGAGAGCTGCTGTCTTCTCAAGCCTCCTCCAAGGTGTTACATGTCTTTATTAGATTTCTCATGGACATAACATTTTTTGGAACTGTTCTAAGGAGAACTTCTTTTTTTTTTTTTTTAAAGATTTTATTTATTTGAGAAAGAGTGAGGGGGGGAGAGGCAGAGGGAAGAGGCAGACTCCCCAACAGGGAGCAGGGAGCCCAACGTGGGACTCGATTCCAGGATCAAAGGCAGGCGCTTAACCAACTGAGCCACCCAAGCACCCTGAGAACATTTTTTTAAAGATTTTATTCATTTATTTATGGGAGACAGAGAATGAAAGAGCAGGGAGGAGGGTCAGGGAGAGGGATAGGCAGGCTCCGCACCCTGCTCAGCAGGGAGCCTGATGTGGGGCTCGATCCCAGGACCCCAGGATCTCAACCTGAGCTGAAGGCAGACACTTAACCGACGAACCACTCAGGCGCCCCTTAGGGAGAATATTTTTGAAAATTTATTATTTGTTCCTAGTAATAAAATATATGCATATATAATATAGTTTGTGTATGTACATGTATATGTGTATGTATTATTCATATTAACCTTATAAGCACCAGTTCTGCCAAACCAGTTAATTCTAGAAACGTTTAAACCAGTTAATTCTAGAAACATTTATATGAAAGGTATTTTGGATTTTCTGCTCACATAATCATGTTTTCTCAGAGTAATAATGTTTTTAATTGCAATATAGTTGACATACAATGTTACATTATTTTGAGGTTTATAACAGAGTCCTTTGACAAGTCCATATGTTATGCTATGCTCACAAGTGTAGCTACCATCTGTCACCGTGATACAGTCCCGTTATAATATGATTGACCATGTTCCCTGTGCTGCACTTTTATCTTTGTGACTTATTCCATAAGTGAAAGCTTGTATTTCCTACTCCTCTTATCCCATTTTGTCCATTACCCCACACACCTCCCCTTTGGCAACCACCAGTTCTCTGTATTTATGGGTCTGTTTCTGTTTTCTATTAGTTGGTTTGTTTTTATATTTAGATTCCATGTGTAAGTGAAATCATAAGGTATTTTTCTTCCTCTGTCTTATGTCACTTAGCATAATACTGTGTAGGCCCATTCATGTTGTTGCTTATGGAAAGATACCATTCTTTTTTGTGGCTGAATAATATTTTATTATGTATGCGTGTATATGTGTATATAATTAATTTTTTGAGGAACCTCCATACTGCTTTCCACAGTGGCTGCACCAGTTTATGTTCTCCCCATGCGTGAGGTTTCATTTTTTCCACACCCTACCAACACTTAATTGATCTTTTTTTTTTAATTTAAGATTTTATTTGAGAGAGAGAGAGAGTGCAAGCAGGGGGGAAAGGGAGAAGCAGGCTCCCCACTAAGCAGGGAACCTGTCATGGGGCTCAATCCCAGGACCCTAATCATGAACTGAGCCAAAGGCAGATGCCTAACTGACTGAGCCACCCAGGCACCCCTTAATTGATCTCTTTGATTCTTGTCATTCTGACAAGTATAAGGTGATAACTCATTGTGGTTTTGATTTGCATTTCCCTGATGATTATTAGTGATGTTGAGTGTCTTTTCATGTGTCTGTTGGCCATCTGCCTGTCTTCTTTGGAAAAATGTCTGTTTGGACCCTCTGCCCACTTTTAATCAGATTATTTTGTGTAAATTACATATTTTGGATATTAACCCTTTGTCAGGTATGTCATTTGCAAATTTCTTCTTCCATTCAGTAGGTTGCCTTTTAGTTTTGTTGATTGTCCTTCACTGTGTAAAAGCTTCTTATTTCGGTGTAATCAGAATAGGTTATTTTTTCTTTTTTTTTTCTTTTTTTTTTTTTTTGCCTGAGGAAACATATCTAGAAAAATGTTGTGGGATGATGTTCAAGAGATTACTGCCTATGTTTTTTTGGGGAGTTTTATGGCTTTAGATCTCACATTTAGATCTTAAATCCATTTTGAATTTATTTTTGTGTATGGTGAGAGAAAGTGGCCCAGTGTCATTCTTCTGCATGTAGCTGTCCAGTTGTCAAAACACCATTTATTGAAGAGACTTGTTTTTTCCTCATATGTCCTTGCTGGTTTTGTTGTGGACTATTTGACCATATATATATTCAGGGTTCAATTCTGGATTCTCTGTTCTCTTCCATTGATCTGTGTGTCTGTTTTTGTGCCAGTACTATATTGTTTTTTTTTTTTTTTAAAGATTTTATTTATTTATTTGACAGAGATAGAGACAACCAGCGAGAGAGGGAACACAAGCAGGGGGAGTGGGAGAGGAAGAAGCAGGCTCATAGCAGAGGAGCCTGACGTGGGGCTTGAACCCATAACGCGGGATCACGCCCTGAGCCGAAGGCAGACGCTTAACCGCTGTGCCACCCAGGCGCCCCAGTACTATATTGTTTTGATTACTAGAGCTCTGTAATATAACTTGAAGTCTGGAATTGTGATGCCTCCAGCTTTCCTTTTCTTATTTTTATGGCTATTTGGGGTCTTCTGTGGTTCCATACAAATCTTAGAATTATTTGTTCTAGGTCTGTGAAAAATGCTGTTGGTATTTGGATAGGGATTGCACTAGATCTGTAGATTGCTTATGGCCATTTCAGTGGTATTAATTCATTCTTCCAGTCCATGAAAATGGAATCTTTTTTGTGTCCTCTTCAGTTTCTTTCATCAGTGTTTCATAGTTTTCAGAGTACAGGTCTTTCACCTCCTTGGTTAAGTTTATTCCTAGGTATTTATTACTTCTGCTGCAATTATAAATGGAATTTAAAAAAAATTTTTCTGCTACTTTATTAAGTAATACTGGTATTAATGTTTCATTTTTAGTGTTAGCGACTTTTATTTAGTTTCTTTTATACTGTCTAGGACCTTCTGATCAATTCGAATTAAAGGTGTTCTTGTTTTATTCCTAGTCTTAAAAGGAGAAGTTTTAACATTAAACCGTTAGTATAGTGTTTGCTATAAAACTTACATAGGTATATTTGATTAGAGTGGAGCCATACATTCTTTATTTCCAAATTTGTTTTTAAGTTGTATCCCTTGCTTTTGGTAAGGCTTAGTATTATAGCTTGTTGTTTGATAATTTGCTTAGGATTTTTATTCTTATCTGATATTTAAGCCATTAATTATGAGAATAAAACTATAAAGTAAGCATATATTGAAATGGCTTGGAATATCGTGGAGAAAAAAATGATAACTTACTATATCTTAGATTGCGGTACTTACAGTAAGTTTAATTCAGTAAATTGTTGATATTGTAATCTATAAGATGTTTCCTTAGATGGATATTGAAATGACTAGAAATCACAGGTAATTTGGTATTTTTTAGAAGGAAGGATGGGATTTTGTATTAAAAACTAAGATGTATTATAAAGCTAATTTACTGCTATGTTATTTGTGGTGCTGTCATACAAAGAGGTATAGAGTATCATGTAGTAAGGTGCTATTACCTGGATAGGTAGGTAGTAGTCCCTTTTCAGCAAGGAGGTAACACTCTTTAGATTGATTTTATGTATGTTTCAAAAATGTATACAGGTTACTTACTTGATATGTATGTAATCGTGTTTTTTAGTTTATCCTTTTAAAAATATGTAAAATGTATGTAGTTTAAAAACCAACAAAATATTAAATGTTCTTGTTTGTAGTTACAGTGACTTGTATTTCACGTAATATTATACATTAATGTCATATTTATGTTTCTTTATAGATTAGAATATGGCTACATATCCCTGCTGTCATGCAGCACATTATCCCTTTTAGGACCTATGTTATTAGGTAAGTTTATAAAATCTTTTCCCCTTGATTAACAATGTAATACATTTAAATAGTTTATAACATAGTGTAGAATTATGTTGTTGGAAAGTCTCTTGTACTCATATCCTCTAGAGAAAATTTTAATAGACAGTTTGGTGTATAATATTTTTTATGCTCATGCAGGTTCATATTTAATGTTTATTTTTAAGCAATTTGTGGTGGGCCTTTTTTCCTTTTTTAAAGATTTTATTTATTTATTTATTTATTTATTTATTTTTTAAGATTTTATTTATTTATTCGACAGAGACAGAGGTAGCCAGTGAGAGAGGGAACACAGGCAGGGGGAGTGGGAGAGGAAGAAGCAGGCTCATAGCAGAGGAGCCTGATGTGGGGCTCGATCCCATAACGCCGGGATCACGCCCAAGGCAGACGCTTAACCGCTGTGCCACCCAGGTGCCCCTATTTGTTTATTTTTAAAAAGATTTTATTTATTTGACAGAGAGAGAGAGAAAGGGAACACAAGCGGGGGAGTGGCAGAGGAAGAAGCAGGCTTCCTGCTGAGCAGGGAGCCTGATGTGGCGCTCTATCCCAGGAGAGCTCGATCCCAGGATCCTGGCATCATGACCTGAGCCGAAGGCAGTTGCTTAATGACTGAGGCACCCCGATTTTTTTATTTTTAAGTAATACCTACACCCAGCAATGGGCTCAAACTTACCCCTTCCTAGATCAAGAGTTGCATGCTCCACCAACTGAGCCAGCCAGATTCTCCAAGACCTTTTTTTTTTTTTCCCTCTTTTTCATGAATTTTTAAAGAGTTAACAGTGGTTACGTGGTGTTCTGTATGCAGTCAACAAAGGTATACTATATACTATGTTCTAGGCATTGGGGATATAACAGAGAAGAAAGGATTTCTCTTTTTGTGCAGTCTCTGTATCAAATAAGTAGATTATACAGTTTATCAGAAAGTCATGAATATTACAGAGAAAAGTTGCAGCAAAGGTGAATTGACAATTTTAGAGGTAGGTCACAGTTTTAAATACGGGGTTATAAAAGGCCTAATTGAGAAGGAGGAGGTGATATTGGAGTTTAAGTCTCAGTTTAAGAAGGAAACCTAAGAGTATGGAGAAAGAATTGTATTGATTAGAGTTGGAGTATGAACTGTTGAGTTCTAAGTTTGTACTTTTTGGTAATTTTTATGAGTTCTTTATACTTTTTCTCATTCATTTGCAAAGATTTGTGTGCCTGTTTTCCCATTATATTTGAGTTTTTGGAGAAGGTATCATGAAAAGAATCAGTGATGAATCCTATGCAAGTAAGTAATGTGATAGACAGGAGAATATGAGATCTTTCTGAGAGGTGGCATCTGAAGATCATGAATCAGCTAATCAGATGATAGTTGGAAGAACATATTCTAGGTAGAAGGAACATAGGATGTAAGCTGTGATGTTGTAAAGAATATGACATTAAAGAAAGTAGAAGCAGACTGTTGTGGAATATAATATGTAAGGGGGACTAATTATGAAACGAGGTTGGATAAACAAGGGCAGGTTATTCAGGACCCTAAAGCCAGTATAAAGAGTTTGGATTTAATTTTAGCAAAGGGAATCTATTGAATGGTTTTCACTGGTGAGTCATGATGATTTTTAGATCACTTTGGCTTTTAAATGGATCATAAATTGTAGGATTGTTGGAGTAGAAGCTGGGAGACAACTGAGAGGTTAGTGTAGTAGTCCTGGAAAGGAATGATGGTATGATGGTTACTGGTACAAGGATTGTTTATGGTGATTTCGAAAATTGAATTGATATAAGTGAAAATAAAACGAACAAGACTGGTGATTCTGAGTTTTAAAGGGGTAAGCATCACTTAAGTCCCCCACCTCAGTTTCCCTTTTGTGTTGTAGCATTAACTGAGATGTGAAAGACTGGGAGAAGCTTCCAGACTTAATTTTGAGATGCCTGTGGGACATTTAAGTGGCACTGGTGAATTGGGAATATAAGATATAATTAAGAGCAGTATCATTAATTGAGTTATCAGCATAAGGACAGCAATTATTAAACACCTCATGGATGTGAATGAGAGGTTATCTGGGGAGAGAATCTAGAAAGTGAATATGAGTCTGTTGAGGATAGAAGCCTTTGTATCAGTTTGCTTTTGCTGTGTAAGAAAACAACCGCTAAATCTTAGTGACTTAAAATTTATAGCCATTTATTTTTTCTCAGAGTTCTTGGTCTGACTAGTTCCTTTGTTCTGTGCTGACTTGGCTGGAACTGCATGCTCTAAGGATAACACCTTACTCCTATATCCTCTGGTTTACAGGCTGATTGTTACTGGAAGCGGAGGCGAGTTCCTATTCATCTTGCAGTTGGCTAGATGTTAGTTGAGGCATCAGCCGTGTCTCCTTTATCCAGCAGCCTAACCTGGGTTCCTTTCCTTGGTGATGGAGGAGTTCCCTTCAAGAAAGGGCAAGCTAAAAGGCTTTTTAAGCTGTTTATGTCACATCTTTTATTGTTCCATTGGTCAAAGCAACTTTCATGGCAAAGCTCAGATTCAAGGGAATAGAGAAATAGATGACACTTCTTGATGGGAAGAGTGGCAAAGTTGTATTGCAGAGACCTCTGTGTAAAGTGATAGTAGTAGTTTGGGGCCATTTTCCAATCCATTACAAACCTCAAGGATTACTAATGTTGAAAGGTTGGATAGAGGAGGAAGAACTAACCAAATAGAATAGGCAGGACCTGAGAAAAGCCAGTGGTTTGCGATGTCTGGAAGCCAAATAAGACTAATTTTTAAGATATGCACATTTTAAAGAGTTTTGGCTGTGTGGGAAGTAGCTGTACTGTTACATATGAAAGTAGCAGGAGCTGTATTCATGACAGGTATGAGAATAAAAAGCTTCACCGAAGGTGCAGAATCCAATGTTAAATGACTTGGCTCTTGGTAGTTTCTGATTCAGGTTGGACTCAGCAAAGGGCACAGTATGTCAGGTCACAATCTTTGAAGCATCACTAGAAATAATTTAAATTGTGAATTTCAATCCTAGGATGTCAGATTCTACTTTACTAAACATTTTGGAGGTGTGGAGCAAACAAATGTTATTGAATTATTGAAGGATCTTTAGGAATATTTTGCAAGTTTTTATGTTTTATTTCTGAATCGTTTAAGGTATTTATGCAAGCTCTCTGATCAGGAGTTAAGACAGAGTGCGGCTCGAAACATGGCTGACTTAATGTGGAGTACAGTGAAAGAACCATTGGATACAACATTATGCTTTGATAAAGAAAGCCTAGATCTTGCATTTAAGTACTTCATGTCACCGACTTTGACTATGAGGTTGGCTGGACTAAGTCAGATAACGGTAAGCTATATTTATTTGAGTCATTTTTTATTTGCCTTCTACACTGTCATCATCATCCTCATCATACCTGGAACACTTATGTGAGGCATTGTGGTAAGTATTTTACATGTGTTACTTTGTATGGTCCTGATAAATAATTTCAGTATTTTCCTTATTTATTTATTTTAAATATTTTTAAAAATTCATTTATTTTGAGAGAGATAGAAAGAGCATGAATCGGGGAAGGGGCAGAGGGGGAAGCAGGTTCCCCATTGAGCAGGGACCCTGATGCGGAGCTTGATCCCAGGACCCTGGGATCATGACCTGAGCCTAAGGCAGACGTGCTTAACCAACTGAGCCACCCAGAAGCCCTGCAAATAATGTTTTAAATAGAAATATATATTACTGTCTTGGGGATGAGATGGGGAGGAAGACATGGTATCCATGAGTCTGTATTCTTGCATAGTAGCAATTTGCTAGAGCCAAGTAGTTAGCTGAATCCTTTAGAATGGATATGCTTTTTCTAGTATACCAAGGTCTTCTGGAACTTTACTCCTTTGTAGTTCTTGCCTGTTTTTGTAGTGTGTTTTATTCTTGAAGTAACTGGATTTTACCCAGGTATTGGACTTTGTAAATATTGAAAATACTTGACATTTTTCTAAAGTACATCTTAAATGAATTTATTGAGGAAGTCTTTCCTTAAATTTTATGTCTGTAGTGAGTACCACTTGCTTGCATTAGATTTTTTTATTTTCCCCTTATTTAGCTTTGTTTTCTTGTTTTTTTCATCATGTACTTAGTAGAATAAAGCATGAGTATTACTGGTAGGATGAAATTATTTATTTTAACATGATAAAGGAAATAACCAGACTAATTGGTAAGTGTGTGTGTGAATCTCATTGTCTGTCTTATGTTTTATAATTTTCATCTGGTTATTGATTTTATATATATCAAACCATGTTTCTTGACAGTTGGTAACATACCAGAAAAAATTTGTTAAAAAAAAACAACCTTTAATTTCTTTTCTCTAATTATAGAATCAACTTCACACCTTCAATGATGTATGCAATAATGAATCCTTGGTATCAGACACAGAAACGTAAGTAAGAACATTAATTTATACATAAGTATCTCATTTTATTGTGCAACTGCTTATATGGTAAATAATAATTGTGACTATTAGGTTTGAAGTGTTTGCTAGGCCTTCTTTGCCTTGTGGCTTCATTTGTATAGTTTTGAATAAGCTTTCAGAACAGTGTGTTGAAACATTTGTTTTTTAAAAGGTATACCAACACATAGTATTAGTGTCACAAAATGCAGAAGGGTACTATTCATATGGGAAAATATAGTAGTAAAGAATATGGTATTGATAGTTTTCAGAAAGCACACTTGATGCCGATAATGTGAAGACCTCATTCAGCACGTTTTATGGGGGAAAAACCAAGTTAATGATGTTCATATTTAGAAAGAAGTAGTTATTATAGCTTAGGGCTTTTCAGTATTTATTTATTCCAGTATTCCATTTAGGTGTTTGTCCAGTATAGAAATCCATTTTTAAATCTCATTTGGTTAGTAATATCTTTTACTTGGACAGAGTTGTATAGTTTCAAGGTGTTAGAAAATTCATAATTATATGAATGAGTCATATTTTTGCTTTATTCTAATTTTGTGCATTGATTTTAGTTCTGCCCTATGGAGTTAATCTCAGTTGAACCCACTCTTCATGAATTTGAAAGCCAAAGATGGTGTCTCTACTCTTTTTCGTCTCGAGGCTAACGAGTTCTTATTCTTCCAAAATATGTTAGGGTGTTTAGATGTATTACCAGACCATTCTTTCATCTCTGCCAATGTTCTTTGTTGATGATCCTCTTAAAATATGTTGCCTGGAATTGGTCATAGCTTTATAAATTCTGGGTCATACTAGGAGTGCTATTTCCCACTGTACTATATTACATAGACTATATCCAGTGTGTAAAACTACAGCTCTGGATTTCCCTTTTAATCCTTTAGTGCTGCCTCCTCCCTAAGACTGCCTAAGAGAATGTTAAATTTGACAGTGCAGTAATCACCCCCCACCTCTGCCCCCCCCCCAAAATCCCAGAATATCAGTACAGTAACTTCACATGTCCAGGCTAGCTAGGTCTTTATTTTGCTGAAACAGTGCATAGAAAGTAAGAAGGAATTCCACTAAAAAAAAAAAAAAGAAAAAAGGTATAGGCTGCCTGGGCGGCTCAGTCAGTTAAACGTCTGCCTTCTGCTCAGGTCATGATCCTCAGGGTCCTGGGATCAGGTCCTGCATCAGGCTCCCTGCTCAGCGGGGAATCTGCTTCTCCATCTGCCCCCCCCCCAACGTGCTCTCGCTCGCTCTCTTTCTCTCTCAAAAATAAATAAAATCTTTAAAAAGAGTATAAGGAGAAATCTTTAAAACATAAAGTATATGTATTCTAAAGACATGATAAAGAAAAGAGGGAGGAGAGTCAAAATTTTGAGGAATAGTGGGTAGAGGTAGTTCAAATTGAGAAGAGAAGAGTTCTTACAATGTGAGAATATTGGAACAAATGGAAAAAATGTGATAAATATTGTTGCAGCCTATGAATTGTATCTCCTTTTTAGCAATTTTATTAAGGTATAGTACTGTACCTATCATAAAATTCATCTGTTTTTATAGTGAATTTTAGGAAATTGACAGGGTTATGTGAAAATCATCACAAACCAGTTTTAGAACGTTGCCATCACTCCAGAAAGATCCCCTTTGTCAATTTGTAGTCAGTTCCTACTCTTAGTCCCACTAATATACTTTGTTTCTATAGATTTACCCATTTCGGACATTTCATATGGATGGAATTATGAGAGTCATCTTTTTCATTTAGTTTCTTTCAGTTATTCTTTCATGATACTATTTTTTTGAGGCTTATTTATGTTGTGGGGTGAAATAGTTCTTCATTCCTTCTTATTGCAGAATAGTATGACATTATGTAGATACAACATTCTGTTTTTCCATTTACCAGTTGTTGGCTATTTTGATTATTTCCACTCTTTGGTTGGTATGAAGAATGCTCCTTTATTTTATTATTTTAAGGATTTATTTAGTTCAGAGAGAGCTTGTGCCCGCATATGAGCGGGGGGAGGGAGGAGAGGGAGAGCAGAGGGAGAGCTAGAGAGTCTCGGGCAGACTCGTCACTGAGCATAGAGCCTGAGGTGAGGCTCGATCTTTTGACCCTGAGATCATGACCTGAGCTGAAATCAAGAGTTGAACACTCAACTGATGAGGCCCCGGGCGTCCCTGTATAATGGTACTTTAAATATTTGTGTACCTTTTCATGGAAATACGTTTCATTTCTCTTGGTAAATAGGAGTATAATTGCTGGTTTGTATGCTCATTTTATGTCTCACTTGTTAAAAATCATCAAAATGTGTCCAAAATAGCTGCATTATTTTACATTCCTACTAGTAATGTATTGAGGGATCCAGTTTCTTCCCTTTCTCAGCAAGACTTGTTATTATCTGTGTTTTTGATTATAGCTATGCTAGTGGGTATAAAATACTATTTCATTATGGCTTTAATTTGTGTTTCCCTAATTAATGATGTTGAGCATCTTTTTATATGGTTACATGCCATTCAATTTTGTGTTTTGCTTTTGTTGACTTGTTTATGCATTTTTTGGCCCAGTTTTTAATTAAATTGTCTTTTTTATGTACTAGCATAAGATCTGTACTACAGAATGCTCATGGGTGCTTAAGAAGACTATTTCGCTTTTCTCCCATCTTTCTGTGCTGCCGTAATGATGCACATGAATGTTCTGGCAGTTGCTCTTAGGAATATTAACAATGCCAAAAAGAGAGGCAGGTTCTAATTAGGCCATGCTCCAAAGTCATCTTCTAGTTTCCAACTGTGATGATGAAGCGTGTTTACATTGGTAAATTTGAAATCATTGATAAGCACAGAGCTGGGAAAGTTGTTTTGAACCTCACAAGCAGGTTAAACAAGTGTAGAGTGATCAGCTCCAGATTTGATATACAAGTCAGAGATCTAGAAAAATGGCAGAATAACCTGCTCCTGTCCCACCAATTTGGTTTCATTGTACTGACAACCTCAGCTGGCATCGTGGACCATGTAAAAGCAAGATGAAAACACCCAGGAGGGAAAACACTGGCGTTCTTTTTCTAGGGATGTAATACATATGTGCAAATAAGATGCCTCAGTGGACTCTTGTGCTTAAAAAAAAAAAAAAACCAGCTGTTTAATTTTTTTTTTTTTTTTTTGCTATTGTACGGAGTGTTGTATATAGATGTCTGTTAGGTCTAATGAGTTTGTCGTATTGTTTGTCTTCTATATTTTTGATTTTCTGCCTAGTTCTGTTGAGAGTGGGTTATTGAAGTCTCCAATTCCATTTAATCCTCATTTGGTGGATTCTGTATCTGTGAATTTGCCTGTTTGCTGCAATTTATTTCTCACCCCCAAATCAATACTTGTACTGCTTTGTGTACATGCACAGAACAGTAAAAAATTGGAGTCTCTCAACATACACATTCCCAGTTGAAGTCAACCAAGGTTATGCTCTGCCTTCTTGTCTTAGTGCTGTGCAGAGGTGGCCAGAGGATGGAAATAGTAGCAGTCAGTGAATTGTAGTGCAAGAAGCTCCAGTTCTGAGGCCATCTGAGTAGAAAGTGAATCCCAACTCTAGGTTAGTGGGACAGCCTCAGGCATGTTACCGAAACACTTCTGAACCTTATTTTGTAAGAGAAAAAGGAAGATAAGTTGTTTATAGGACTTAAGATGAAAGTGTTTAGTACTAGCTAATTTGGTGCAGCAACTTTATAGAACTGTCATGAGCAACACAATTGACCATATTGTCTTTATTTCACTTCAGTTGTGTGTATTTATGTGTGTATGTGTGTGTGTATATAATGGGATACTGTTCAACCATAAAGAAAGAATGAAATCTTGCATTCATGACAACATGGATGGACCTTGAGTACATGACAGTAAGTGAGATAAGTCACACAGAGAAAGACAGATACTGTAGGAACTCATATGCGGGCTTGAAAAACAATAAATCCAAGCTTGTAGTGATTGTTACTACAAGCGGGGGTGGGGAGGGAGTGAAATGGGTAAAAGGGCTCAAAAGGTATAAACTTCCAGTTAAAAAATAAGTTGGGGTTGTAATGTATAGCATGTCAACTATAGTTAGTAATACTGGACTGCGTATTTGGGAGTTGCTAAGAGATTAGATCTTAAAGGTTCTTATCACAAGGAAAAAATTTTTTTGTAACTGCATGGTAATGGATGTTAACTAGAGTTAGTGTGGTGATCGTTTCATAATATATATGGATATTGATCATTGTTGTACACTTGAAACTAATAAGATGTTGTATGTCGTGGTCTCTGATTGCATTTTTACAGAAGGGGAAAACCTCCCTTGCCTTACCCTTACTGAAATGGGAGCTTCAAGATAAATTTTAGTTCTGTGAAATGCATGTCTTTAAATAAATTTTGCATATGGGTTGTAGACCAAATTGTGTACGTAGCTCGTGTAAGATTTGCATTTAATCAAACTTGAAGTCTTCCAGTCAAAGGCAGATGTCAAGTCACATTCTTGTACTGAGTCATGCTTCTAAAGAGAACCCGTGCAGTTGATGCTAATGATATGTTCTTTTTACCCGTTAAAGCAGCAGGTGAGAATAATTTGAAAAAGGGTTCAAGGGTTCAGTATTAGCTAATTTAGTGCAGTGGCTCTATGTAGTATAACTGCCACAGAGAGTAGCAAGAATTGGCTGTATTGTCTTTTTCTCCCTTCAGTTCTTTTGCTTTTTGTTTCATGTATTTTGGGACTTTTTTTTAAGATCCATATATGTTTATAGTTGTTATGTTCTATGATAATTTCATCCTTTTATCAGTATAATATGTCCCATTTTGTCTCTTGGAAACATTTTTTGGCTTAAAGTTTTTTTTGTGTGATGTTAGTATAGCCACTGCAACTTTATTGTTTTCATGGTATATCTTTCCATTCTTATTTTTCCCCCCATTCTCTTACTTTCAGCCTGTTTGTGTTTTTGGACCTAAAGCTTGTCATTAATTAATTAATTAATTAATTAATTAATTTTTAAGTCTGTCTTTTGGAGGCAGCATATAGTTGGATTTAAAAACCAAAAAAACCCCCCAAATCCTGTAATTTCTGCCTTTTTTTTTTTAAGTAGGCTGCATGCCCAGTGTGGGGCTTGAGCTCAGAACCCTGAGATCAAGAGTTGTGTGCTCTACTGTCTGAACCAGCCAGGCGCCCTCATCTCTGCCTTTTGATTGGTGTATTTAATCCATATACTCTTAATGTCATTCTGTATTTGGGTTTACGTCTGCTATTTTGCTATTGGTTTTCTATATGCTGCCTTTTTGTTTTTCTGTTTCTCCTTTACTGCTGTTATCCTAGTATACCATTTTAATTCCATTGATTTTTTTTTAATACTTGAGAAATTATTTTCTTAGTGACTACATTGTAGGTTATAGAATGCGTCTTAGTTGCTTAGTCTTTACTTCAAATTAATAATAATGGAATTTTAGTAAAATATGGAAATATTGTTCTAGTATAGCTCTGTTCCATTGTTTCTGACAAGAAGTCAGCTGTTAAACTTACTGTGGTTCCCTTGTACACACATTTCATTTTCTTTTTCTGATTTTAAGATTTTGCTCTTCATCTTTGGCTTTTAACAGTTTAATGATGAGTCTAGCTGTGTATCTCCTTGTGTATATCTATCTTAGTTTGAATTTGTTGTGATTTCTGGATGTGTAGATGAACTTTTTTTTTCTTATCAAAGTGGAACATTTTGGCCATAATTTGTGTAGGGTGTTTTTTGTTTTGTTTTTGTTTTTTTTGCTCTGCCCACTCCTTCTGGGATTCCACTTAGATGTATGTTTCCAGAGCCCTGAATAGTCGTGATTGATAATGTTGTTCAGTTTTATACTTGGCTAAGTTATAGTTACAGTTCTGAATTACTAGAAAAGTCTGTGGGTCTCCTTATAATACCTTGAAGGTACTGAAAGAATGAGGTTTATTTTTTATAATTAGTTGTTGAATTTTCTTTCTGTATGTTATGTAGGTCGGATAATTGACTCATGGATAATAGCTTTTGTAGGGCTATCCAGGAATAAGTAAAATGTATCAGTAGTTTTATTTTTTTAGGATTTTATTTATTTTAGAGATAGGTTAAGCAAGCAAGGGGAGGAGCAGAGGGAGAGGGACAAGCAGACTCTGTGTTGAGCACAGAGCCTGACACAGGGCTTGATCCCATGACTCTGAGATCATGACCTGAGCCAAAATCAAGAGTCGGATGCTTAACTGTCTGAGCCACGCAGGTGCCCCATTTTTTCAAAAGATTTTATTTATTTATTTTAGAGATAACGTGCATGTGGGGGGACATCAGTAGTTTTAATCTGTTACCTTTTGAGGCCCATATATCTAATTCATAGCTTTTTTTTTTTCTGCTTTAGACTTTTAAATGGCTTTTTAAAAAAAGATTTTATTTATTTGTCAGAAAGAGAGAGAGGGAGAGCGAGCACACAAGCAGGGGGAGCAGCAGGCAGAGGGAGAAGCAGGCTACCCACTGAGCAAGGAGCCCGATGCGGGACTTGGTCACAGGACTCTGGGATCATGACTTGAGCCAAAGGCAGACGCTTAACCAGCTGAGTCACCCAGGTGTCCCTTAAATGCCTTTTAAAATTCTTATATGTATAAACAACATAAATTATTTCATCTTTTCAGTTTTTCTATGTGTAATTCATGTAGATGGGAAGATAGAGCTCTCATGGCAAGTCCTATTTTGAAACCTATTTTCTTCCACTCAGAATATACCTATCACTACTTTTTTCATTAAATAGCCATTTAAAAATGTTTTTAAGGAAATAGGCGATCTTGGGGCACCTGGGTGGCTCAGTCGTTAAGTGTCTGTTTTTGGCTCAGGGTGTGATCCCAGGGTCCTGGGATCGAACCCTGCATCAGGCTCCTCCGCTGGGAGCCTGCTTCTTCCTCTCCCACTCCCCTGCTTGTGTTCCCTCTCTTGCTGACTCTCTCTCTCTCTGTCAAATAAATAAATAAAATCTTAAAAAAAAAAAAGGCAATCTGAAGAAGCCTGTATCAAAGAAATTGAATCAAGAGTTACTGACTTTGCTGGGGCACCTGGGTGACTCAGTTGGCTGAGTGTCCGACTCTTGATTTTGACTCAGGGCATGATCTCATGGTTGTGAGATCAAGCCCTGTATTGGACTCCACACCTGCTTAAGATTCTCTCTCTCCTGCCTCCCCCCGCCCCAAATTACTGCCTTTGTAAAACAGAAAGCATGAGGTCAATAGGTGTTCACTGGTGAATTCTACCTAATATTTAAAAAGAAATTTAAGGAAGAAGTTACCCTAATACCAAAACCAGACAAAGACACATAAGAAAACTATAGACCAGGATGTCTCATGAACATAGATGCAAAAATCTTTATAAAATATAAGCAAATGAAATCCAGCAATGTATAAAAAGAACTATATGCTGCAAGCAAGTGAGTTTTATCTCAGGTATACAAGTCTGGTTCAGTTCATGTAATCTATCACATCAACAGGTTAAGGAAGAAAAATCACATGATCATATGAATAGATAAAGAAGAAAGCATTTGACAAACTCAAATGCTTAAGATAAAAACTCTCAGTAAATTAGGAATAGGGGGAACTTCCTCAACTTGATAAAGAACCTACAGGTAACATCATATTAATAGAATCTCAGAGGTTTTCTGATCAGGAACAAGGAAAGTGTGTTACCTCTCATCATGTCTTTCAGCATTGTACTGGAATCCTGCCTAATGCAGTAAGGCAAGGGAAGGAAATAAAAGTTACACCGGTTGGGAAGGAAGAAATTGGTCTTTGATTGGAGATGACATGGTCCTCTATATAGAAAACCTGAAAGAATTGACAGACTCATGGAACCTAGTGAAAAAGGACAGCAAGGTTACACGATACAAAGTTAATGAAAACTCATTTGCTTTTCTATATATCAGCATTGAAATTTGAAATTTATTATTTTAAAAAATATTTGAGAGCATGAGCAGAGAGGGGCAGAGGGACAAGCAGACTCCTCGCTGAGTGGAGAGCCCAAAGTGGGGCTTGATCCCAGGACCCTGAGATCATGACCTGAGCTGAAGTCAGATGCTTAACTGACTGAAATTAAGACATACTATAAAATTGCAGTAATCAAGACAATGTGGAATTGGTGACATAGATCAAAGGAACAGAATAGAGAGCTCAGAAATAGACCATGTAAATATAGTTAGTTAATCCTTACAGAGGAGCAAAGGCAATAACATGAAGCAAAGATTAGTCTTTTCAACAAATGGCATTGAAACAATTGGACAACCACATGCAAAAGAAAGAATCTAGACACAGACCTCTATACACTTCATAAAAATTGAAAATATATCATACACGTAAAATGCAAAACAATAGAACTCCTTGCAGATAGGAGAAAACCTAGATGACCTAATGACCTTTTAGATACAACACCGTTATCCATGAAAGAAAGAATTGATAAGCTGGAGTTCATTAAAATCAGAAACTTGTGCTCTGCGAAAGATAATGTCAAGAGAATGAGATGATAGCCACAGGCAGGGGGAGGGGGAAAGTATTTGTGAAAGACGCGTCTGATGAAGGACTGTTATCCAAAATATACAGAGTCTTGAAATTTAACAGTACGTGAACAATCTGATTAAAAAGTATGCCAAAGATTTTCTCAGCCGTCTTGCCTGTAGAAGATACACAGATGACAAGCGCGTGAGAAGACGCCCTATATCCTCTTTCATCAGGGAAATGCAAATTAAAACATCAGTAAGATTCCACTGCGCATCTATTAGAACAGTCAAAATTCAGAATACTGATAACACTAAATGCTGACAAGGATGTGGAGCAACAAGAACTCTCATCTATTGCTGGTGGGCGTGCATTCCACTTTGGAAGGCATTTTGGCAGTCTCTTAACAAAACTCAGCGTACTCTTACCATAGATCTCGCAGTTGTACTCCGTGATATTTACCCAGAGAAGTTGAAAACTAACATCTACACAAAAACCTGCACACAGATGTTTATATAAAGCAGCTTTATTCATAATTGTTGGAACCTAAAATAAACCAATGGGATATTGCTAAATGAAACAAAATAGAGAAATCTTAGGCTGAGTGAAAGAATCCAGATTAAAAAAATTACGTAGTATATCTTTTTTTTACACATGAAATTGTAGAAAATGAAAACTAATAAAGCAGATCACTGAAGAGTGTGGTCGTGGGGACTGGAAAAGGGATGGATGACGGAGGGGCTTAAGGATACCTTTTGGGTTAATGTGTGTGTTTATTATCTTGATGGTAGTGATGAATTCATAGACGTATACTAAATCTTAATCAAACTCTGTACTTTGAATGTGTTCAGTGTATTATATGTCATGTATATCTCAAAGGTGCAAAAGACAATTAACTGATAAACTCACACTACCTTATTGGTAAAACCAATAAAACAGGTTAACTTCTATGCCAGTGAGTTATTAATTCTAAAAGAGAATTGGTGGCTCTTCTTAAAAAATGAAGGGTAACCTAAAACTGTTGTAGGATGTTTACTTTTTGAAATGAAGAATAAGATGTGGTAAATGTAACTAAGTTGTTCTGCATGATCAATTGATGTGTTTAGGGATCACTTAGTCACCTTAATAACTTTATTAATATCAGACATGGGACTTTCAGTTTGGCATTTAGAGAATTCTTTTTTTTTTTTTTTTTTTTACCCCTTTTGGTAACCTATTTTTCTGATGTTACCTTACTATAGAGGGCATATTGGGAAACCCTCCCTGAATGCTGAAGTGCCTACTATGGAAATTAAAAAGTGGGAAGGCAAAGTCTTAGAGTGAAAAAAAATATGCTGCTTATTGGTACACTTGGTATTTTCACCTGTGTGCTCCATATCTTTCCAGATTTGTCTTTGCTTGTTTATAAATTCAGGCAATATTACCATTTCTTTTAGTTATTCTTTTTTTTTAAAATTAAGATTTATTTATTTAAGAGAGAGTGCATGAGCAGGAGGGGTAGAGGGAGAGAGAATCTCAGGCAGACTCCCATGTGGAGCATGGAGCCCAACCTGCGACTCAGTCCCATGACCCTGAGATCATGACCCAGCCAAAGCCAAGAGTCAGACACTCAACCCACTGCACTACTCAGGCACCCCTCTTTTAATTACTCTTTGTGGTACTCTAACCAGTTAATTGTCTACAATCACTTCTTTGTAATATATTTGTGGTCAAATTTAGGTTTGTGGGGCACCTGGCTGGCTCAGACTGTGGAGCATGTAGCATGTGACTCTTGATCTCAGGGTCATGAGTTTAAGCTCCACATTGGGCATGGAGCCTACTTAATAAATAAATAAACTCACCTTTAAAAAACATTTAGATTTTCAGCTGAATCTGCCTTTTCGCTTGGGAAAAATGATATTAATAATTTTTTAATGTGTTAACTGTTTTTATTGTTTGATTTTAGGTCCATTGCAAAAGAACTTGCAGACTGGCTTATAAGCAACAATGTGGTAGAGCATATATTTGGACCAAATTTACATATTGAGGTTTGTGGAGAATTACTTGACTTCTCTGCTCTATTAAGAGAAGAATACTTCAGAAAATTAGTTATAATAAGTTTTTCTTTTTCAGATTATCAAACAGTGCCAAGTGATTTTGAACTTCTTGGCAGCAGAGGGGAGGTTGAGTACTCAGCATATTGATTGCATTTGGGCTGCAGCACAGGTAATATTAACAGCTTTCATTTATTAAGTGCTTCCTTATTATTTGTTCTAAGTGTTTCATTCCCTTATGAGTAAGTTCTCTTATCCTAAATTTCTGGCTGCAGAAATTGAGATGTAGGGGCGCCTGGGTGACACAGCGGTTAAGCGTCTGCCTTCGGCTCAGGGCGTGGTCCCGGCGTTATGGGATCAAGCCCCACATCAGGCTCCTCTGCTATGAGCCTGCTTCTTCCTCTCCCACTCCCCCTGCTTGTGTTCCCTCTCTCTCTGGCTGTCTGTCTCTGTCGAATAAATAAAAATAAAATCTTTAAAAAAAAAAAAAGAAAAAAAAAAGAAACAGATGTAGAGAAAGTTGGGCATGGAATCTGGAGTCTGGCTTGGGAGTCTATGTCTTACCATATTACGGGTAGAATTGAAGGAAATGAGAGTCAACTGGACATTCTACATGAAACCATCTTGGTTTATTAAGAGACATTTACATATTATTTTTTGTTGATAGAGTAAACCTTTCTATCCTGAATGTTGTATTGGGGATTCTTTTTCCTATTATACTCTTTTCTTTTTTTCTTTAGTTTTTTTGTATCTACATGGTTCAAAATCCAAAAGATAAATATTAAAGTATATGTTAGGTATTTTCCCTCCTCCAGTCCCTGTTTCCCAGGAATACCATTCTTCTAAGGTGCATCATAGATATTTGTACGTAAATAGCTGACTGTAAGCTTTTTTTCTTGTCTTACTTTTTTTTTTTTTGGTCCTCTTTATTACAAATGTTGCATACTAAGTGGACTTGGCTTTTTTTCCGCTTCATTTTCAAGATTATTGCATGTCAATATATAAAACGATTTTTTAAAGAGGGCATAGTGTTTCAGTACATGCATGGATACTTTATTTAACCAATTTCCATTCATAGGCATTATTTTTTTCCCCAATCTTTTCTATTATAAACAATGCTAAAAAATAAGTTCTAACATGCTCATTTCATCTGTGTGCTGCAAAAGATTTATCTTTTAAGGAGAATTGTTAGATTAAAGCATCTGTTGGGTTTACTTGTGGTACATAATGGTGTGATAATGCCTGTTTTCTCTCATCCTCGGTACGTTGTGTCCTCCTTGATATTTGTGTACACTTCTTGATATTTGCTAAACTGATGGGTGAAATGTGTATTTTAAATTTGCATTTTGTTTATGTGAATCACAGTGCAAATCTTGTGTTGAAGAGCCATTTTTGTTTACTGGGAATGTCTGTTGATATTCTTCATCATTTATCAGTGATTTTACTTGTTCTTTTTTGTAGGAGACCTCTATGTATCAGTGAAATTGGACTTGTGTCTGTGTTAAGAGTTGTGACTATTTTCTGCTTTGATGTTGTCTTTTGGTTAAGGTGGTTTTTGGTGTTCAGTTTCAAGTTTGTGGTTTCATACTTGTGGTTGAATTTTTTTTATGGCCTGTGGATTTTGTCTTATGGTGTGAAATGCCATTTCCACTCCAAAGTTTTAAGAAAGTTCTCCTTTAGTTCGTTCCTGTTTCAATTTTAGTCTTATTTTAGTCTTCTTCTTCTTCTTCTTCTTCTTTTTTTTTTAAGATTTTATTTGAGAGAGACAGTGAGAGAGAGAGCATGAGCGGAGGTGGAGGTGGGGCAGAGGGTGAGGGAGAAGGATCCTCCCCTCTGAGCCGAGAGCCCGGCATGGGTTTGGATGCCAGGATTCTGGGATCATGCATGAACTGAGCCGAAGGCAGACGCCTCACTGACTGAGCCACCCAGGCGGTCCTGTATTTTAGTCTTGGATACATTTGGAATTTCTCTTGGTTCAAGGTGTCATTTATGTAACTTTTTTCCCTTTTTTTGTTTTGTAGCTGTCCCCATTCCACTTGTTCAGTAATTCTTCTTTTCCTTATTGAATTGACATACCAGTTTCATTTTGACTAGGTCAGTTTCTGGAGTCTGTAGACTGACCTGTCAGTATATCCAGTCATGATCTGTATACCAGGGATTGGTAAACTTTTGGTTTGGTAAAGAAGGCTTTTGGCCTGGCCCCTTCATTTTGTAAATATTTTTTCAACATAGCCTTGTACTTTTTTTGGCATATTGCCTGTGGCTACTTCTATACTGCAGTGGCAGAGTATAGTACTTGTGTATATATATAGTATATATAATACTTACCACTTTAAATCCTGAAATATTTCCTGTCTGGTCCTTTAAGAAAACATTTGCTGGGGCGCCTGGGTGGCACAGCGGTTAAGCGTGTGCCTTCGGCTCAGGGCGTGATCCCGCGTTCTGGGATCGAGCCCCACGTTAGGCTCCTCTGCCGTGAGCCTGCTTCTTCCTCTCCCACTTCCCCTGCTTGTGTTCCCTCTCTCGCTGGCTGTCTCTATCTCTGTCAAATAAATAAATAAAATTAAAAAAAAAAAAAAGAAAAAGAAAACATTTGCTGATCATGGGTTTATACTAATGTCTTTACCTTTTTCTTTTTTTTTCTTTCTTTCTTTCTTTTTTTTGTAGTATTTGTTCATATCTAGCAAGGCTGGTTTTTTTAAAAATATATTTTTAAAGCAATTTTCTTGGGGGGTGGGTGCCTGGGTGGCTCAGTCGTTAAGCATCTGCCTTCAGCTCAGGGCGTGATCCCAGAGTCCTGGGATCAAGCCCCGCATCGGGCTCCCTGCTCCGCTGGAAGCCTGCTTCTTCCTCTCCCAGTCCCCCTGCTTGTGTTCCCTCTCTTGCTGGCTGTCTCTCTGTCAAATAAATAAAATCTTTAAAAAAAAATTTTTTTTCTGGGGAGGGGCACCTGGGTGGCTCCGACAGTTGAGCATCTGCCTTTGGCTCAGGTCATGATCCCAGGGTCCTGATCGAGCCACGCTGCTTCTCCCTCTGCTCCCCTTCTCCTGCTCTCTGCTCACTCTCCCTATTGCAAATAAATAAATAAAATTTAAAAAAAAGAATTTTTCTGGGGACACCTGGGTGACTCAGTAAGTTAAGCGTCTGCCTTCAGCTCAGGTCATGATCCCAGGGTCCTGGGATCGAGCCTGCTTCTCCCTTTGCCTGCTCTGCCTTCAGTTCTGCTTGTTCTGTCTCTCTCTGACGAATAAATATATAAAATCTTTTAAAAAAAGAATTTTTCTGTTTTCTCATGTAAAGTTTAGCTTTGACTTATTCTTTAAAAATACTGTAATTTTAATTGTAATAACGATGAATTTGAAGAGAATCAAATTTGTCTTTCTATCCAAAGCTTTACACTGTTTATTTTCTTTCATATCATTCAAAGTTTTAAAGTTCCTTATATATGTTTTATTTTATATTAAGCTAATTCTTAGGAATTTAAGTTATATTTATTATTGCTGTAATAGCCACTTCTCCCATTATACTTTGTCCATTATTTTTCTTTCTTTCATTATAGTTGATTACTGCATATAATCATAAACAGTTTTTTATTTTTATATATACAGTTTCAAATATATAAACAATTTCAAATTTTTGATAATAATTGTGTGTCTTGAGACCTTACATCTTAGATTGGTTGTGGTAATTTTTCAATACTTTTTTATAACTTCCCATATTTAATATTGTGTATTTATTCATTACTATCATTTCAATAAATTAAGGAACCACTTTCCGTTTCAGAACAAAGGGAAATTTTCTTTCATAATTTTCTGAAATTTTACGCATTTTAGTAGATTTAAAATTTTTATTTTGTTCACAGCAAGACTAGGAGAATAGGAGAATAATGATAAATATATCATTACAGAATAAATAAGAATAATGGAACATTCTTTATTGAAACTGAAGTTCATCAAATTAATAACTGTGATAGTATGGTCTGTTAAAGGTTTTAGCATTTCGCCCTAGCAAGAATTTGAAGTAACCTAGTAAGGGAATAACTAAAAATTGTGGCATAATATGTGAGACAGTTTGCAAAAACTTAAAATATCTATAAAAGATTAACTATAAAAAATAAATATATTTTAAGGGTTAATTTAATTGGGTCTTTCTACGGTTTCTTATTACTTTACTTGTGAATATACCACAAGTTTAGAATGATCAGAAATTTTTACATTTTGAGGTGTTTTTTTTTTTTTTTAATTTGAGCACTAAATATAATTAAAGTATCTGTGGTTGGTTAGTTTCATACAGTCTTACCTAAGTCTTTTTTCCTCCCATGCGGAGTAAGTTTTTGAGGTCACTTTGCTCACCTGAGATACACACACACACACACACACACTTCACTCATAGTAATTGGATTGGCTTCTGCTCATTTCATTGTTTGTATCCTAACTCTTATGTTGGAATCCGAGGAGAAAATAGACAAAAATGACAAATGAATTTGAAATTGTTAGAAAAAGTATTTGTAAATATTTGAAAAATGCTTATCTTTGTAATTAAATATAAGTTCAAATAATGTAATGGCATTTCCTTTTATTGGGTAATTCCCATTATGTTCAGTAATGCATTATATTGACCAGAGTATGGTATAACTTTTGGGAAGCAATATAGCAGTTCTATTTCTGGTAACTTATTCTGTAAATACATGTACATGAAGATGTTTGCTACAGCATTGACCATACTAGCAGAAAAGGAATGTCACTGTAGGACTACTTAAATATGTTTTGGGAAATTCATATAATAGTATCCTTTGTGGCCATGAGAAGGACTGAAGGTGCTGTATTATGTTCATGTGGAACAATACGTAAGAAATAGTTTTACTAAACACTGCATAGGTAATAGATCTTTTGAGAGAAAATCCCAAGCACACAGTGTATTCTCCCAATGTGTATTTAAACAGTTACAAAAAGAGGATGCATATATACATATATATGTATATATCTTACGTGTATATATATGTACTTTGCGCTTATGCATGCCTGGAATCATTTGGAAAAATACACAAGAAATTTTAATAGGTTTGTTTGTGGGTAAGTTATCTGGGATAGATGGAAGACTTCCTTTTTATTGTCTATGCTTATGTAAACTTTGAAACTTTTATATGTGTTTATTAGTTTTTCAGTAAATAACAGACTAGTATATGAAGTTAAAGTAAATATTTCGGCATTTAAATGACTCTACCATTTGAAGTTACTATTCTGGTTTGATTCGGTTACCTTTATATTTCCCTGTACATACCCTTTCACTGTAAAATGTTTTAGTCATAGGACATCAAAAAATCCCTTTCAGAATCCTTGCACTCCATTGGAATTTATTGTTAAATGCTTTCCAGATTTGAAGAACGCTTGTGTTAATGCATGTAAGTTACTGATATAATAATTTTATCTTAATATGGAGCTAAGTTTTGGGGGGTAGATCTTTGTGTCAATGACAGAAGTCAGATTCTCTAGGATTTAGTAGGACTTAAAGGTTACCTGATTCAGATGTGCTATATGCACATAATTAGATTCTCAAAAGGATTAGTGGTGACTAATTTTAGAAGCACTGAGCTATACTTTAGTGCTTATTAGCTTCTGCATGTGTACTTGTATACATATTTAGATTATTGCTTTAATGAGACTTTGCATACTACTAGCATGTGAAGTTATGACTCTACTTGAGTTAGAATCTGGGCACTGTAATATGATTCTGTGTTATATCTTAGATATTTGAATTCTTTCCTTCCTGGCTTTTTTTTTTTTTAATTTTTTGAAAGATTTTATTTATTTATTTGACAGAGATAGAGACAGCCAGCGAGAGAGGGAACACAAGCGGGGGGAATGGGAGAGGAAGAAGCAGGCTCATAGTGGAGGAGCCTGATGTGGGGCTCGATCCCATAACGCCAGGATCACGCCCTGAGCCGAAGGCAGACGCTTAACCGCTGTGCCACCCAGGTGCCCCTCCTTCCTGGCTTTTTAGGAGCTCTTAACATGAGCTTTGTTCTTTTTTTATGTTGTCGGGTGTCCTCATGCATGCCTTTGTTATCCATTCATAAGAAAGATGACTAAGTAAGTGTTCTAGGTATTCTTGGCTGTTGTGAAATATTTTTTATTAGAACTGTATCAGGTGGGACTTCTGTTTGGAAACATTTTCAAGGGTAGTAATGATAAAACAACTTGTACTTTTCTCATTAGAGTCACTAGGCTTTCTGCCTGTGGAACTTCTAAAAGAGAGGGTGAAAGGGATACCAGTATCTGTGCTTAAAAGCTATGGTTTTATAAAATTTTTTACCCAGGGGAGAGCCCTGGTGGATGGGTAGAATGACTAAGTTGGCTGTTTGTATTTTTCTGACTGGTGGCTAACAAATACAGTTATTAAGAGTATTTAGTGAAATCCTGTATTTTTATTTCCATATCTCCTGCTGTCCATCAGATCTAGGTCTCTGAGTCCAGTATCTTCCCCAATTACAGTGGGAAGGTTGACTTATATACTCTGTAGCTCACTCACAAATTACTCTGAGCTACACCCTTCTCTACCTGTACATTTTAAAATGTATTCCCTTCCTTTTAGTCTTTCAGAAGTTTGTTGAAATCTAGTGTCTATTATTAACTCTCATTTTCTTTGTGGGTTTTTTCTTTTCATTCTAAAATACAGTGATAATTGATTCTCTGCTATAGAAGATGAGGGAATTCTCATTATTTATTTTCTATTTCCCTGTTTTTACTGTATTATTTGTACTTTTTCAAATTACATGTTTTAAATTCTACACTAGAACTATGGTTTCTACAGTTGTTTAGTGCTAATTTTGTATTTAGGTATATGACTCACTACCAGTCCTTTTTCCTCATTTCTGTTTCTCTCATTCTAGAATTAATGAGTATTTATTCTTGTGGATTTCACTGACTATGAGTAGCCTTTGTTTTCCCGAAGGAGAAATTTGTGGATGTTCTATTCTGGGTTACTGCATACTTGCGATGTCTGTTTATTTGTACTTGAGGTGTTTGAATGTAAGATACCAAAGCCACTCTTATTTCCCCTCAAAACTTTGTAGTAGAAGACATGATTAGAGTTTTGGGATGATGCCTTTTAACACATCTCATCTTTTCAGTTACTACCAGACTTTTCGATAGCGACCTGCAGTGTTTTACCATCCTTGCCAACATTTGTTACTTGACTTTAAAAAAAAAAAATTAGGTGTGTGCTTCAGCTGCACATATACTAAAATGATTAGCATGGCCCCATGCAAGGATGACACTCAAATTCGTGAAATAGTCCATATTTTAAATAAATAAAAATGTAGTCATTCTAGTAGGAGTGTGGTGATATCTCTCTGTGCCTTAATTTGCATTTACTTGCATTTCCTAATAACTTGAGCACCCTTTCATGTGCTTACTGGCTATTTGTATATGTCCATTCAGGTCCTTTGCCGGTTTTTGAATTGGGTTGTTTGGGAGTTTTCTTGTTAGGTTTAACTGTACTTTTTACCTTCGGATGTTAGTTCATTATCATATATAATTTACATATATTTTCTCCAACTCTGGGTTTCTTTTTGCTTTCTTTAAAGTATCCTTAGATTCTGAGGCACCTGGGTGGCTCACTTGGTAGAGCATGGGACTCTTCATCTCACGGTTGGTGAGATCAAGCCCCACCTTGGGGATAGAGCTTACTTAAAATAATGATCAAGTATCCTTAGATGCACAAAAAAGTCTTAATTTTGATGAATTTCAACTATCTGTTGTTTTTGTTGCCCACGTTTTTGGTGTCCTAGTGATGAAACCATTGCCAAATCAAATGTGAAGATTCTCCCCAATGTTTTCTTAGCAGAGTTTTATGTATTTATCTCATGAGTTTAGGTCTCTATTACCCATTAAGACTTGATTTTTGTGTATAGTGTAAGGTAAATAATTTGTGACTGTCCAGTTTTCTCAGCACCTTTTCTTCAAGAGACTATCCTTTCTCCATTGAATGGTCTTGGCACTGTTGTTGAAAATCATTTGACTATTTATGTGAAAGTTTATTTCTGGGTGTTCTACTCCATTGGTCTATATATCTGTCCTTCTGCTAACACCATACTGTTCTAATTACTCTTGTTTTCTTGGAGGTTTCACAGTTTTCTTTTTGAAGATTGTTTTGGCCTTTAGAACTCCTTGCAGTTCCTTATGAATTTGAGGATTGGCTTTTCCATTTCTGACCAAAAAGGCTCTTGGAATTTTGAAGGGACTGTGTTGAATCTATAGATCACTTTGGGGTAGTATTAACATACTAACCATGTTAAGTCTTCCTATTTGTGAATATGGGATGTCTTTCCGTTTATTTAAACCTTAATTTCCTGGGGCGCCTGGGTGGCTCAGTGGTTAAGCGTCTGCCTTCGGCCCAGGGCGTGATCCCAGGGTCCTGGAGTTGAGCCCTGCCTCGGGCTCCCTGCTCTGCTGGGAGTCTGCTTCTTCCTCTCCCACTCCCCCTGCTTGTATTCCCTCTCTTGCTGGCTGTCTCTCTCTCTGTCAAATAAATAAAAATAAAAAAAAATAATCTTTAAACCTTAATTTCCTCGAGCAGTGTTTTGTAGTTTTCAGTATACAAGTATTTCACCTTTTTTTTTTTTTAAAGATTTTATTTATTTGGGGGCGCCTGGGTGGCTCAGCCGTTAAGTGTCTGCCTTTGACTCAGGTTGTGATCCCGGAGTCCTGGGATGGGGTCCCACATCAGGCTCCTTTGCTGGGAGCCTGCTTCTTCCTCTCCCACTCCCCCTGCCTGTGTTCCTTCTCTTGCTGGCTGTCCCTCTCTCTGTCAAATAAATAAATAAAATCTTAAAAAAAAAAGATTTTATTTATTTGACAGAGACAGTGAGAGAGCGAACATAAGGGGAGTGTGAGAGGGAGAAGCAGGCTTCCTGCCGAGCAGGGATCCCAATGCGGGGGCTTGATCCCAGGACCCTGGGATCATGACCTGAGCCAAAGGCAGACGCTTAACTGACTGAGCCACTCAGGCACCCCTCACCTCTTCTGTTAGATTCATTTTCAAGTACAATTGATCCTTGAACAGCACAGGTTTGAAGCACCTGGGTCCACATACATGTAGATTTTTTAAAAAATTTTCTCTTATTATAGTTTTCTTAACATTTTCTTTATTGTAAGAGTACACAGTCTGTATTATATATAACCTATTATAAGAGTACAGTATATATTATATATAACATACAAAATATGTGTTAACTTTTTCTGTTATTGGTATTCTGGTTTAGGTTATTGGTTTATGTTTTTGCTTAGACTTATGGTCAGCAGTAGGCTATTGATAGTTATGTTTTTCGGAGTCACAGTTATACCCAGCTTTTTGACCATACAGGGTATCAGTGTCCCAAACCTCTGTGTTGTTCAAGCATCAGTTGTATTTTATTCTTTGTATGCTATTGTAAATGGAATTGCTGTCTTCAGTTCCTTGTCAGATAATTAGTTGCTGGTATATGAAAACATAGCTGAATTTTGTTTGTTGATTTGTACTCTGTTACATTGTCTACTTGATTTTTAGCTCTATTAGTTTTTTATATGTAGGTTTTTCTGTATATAGGATTGTGTCATTTTTGAACAGTTTTACATCTTTTCTAATTTGGATGCATTAAATTTTTTGTGGGGGGTGGAGTCTAATAACTCTGGCTAGAATTTCAGTGTAGTGTTGATTAACAGCGATAAATATGAGTATCTATATCTTATTCGTGATCCCAGGGGAAATCAGTCATTTATCATTGAGTATACTGTTAGCTGTGGGATTTTCATAAATATCCTTTATCATATTGAGGAGTTTACCCTCTCAGTGTTCCAGGAATTTTTATTATGAAAGGGTGTTGGGTTTTGTCAGATGGCTTTTCTGCATCAATTAAGATGACCATGTGGCTTTTTTCCATTGATATGATATGTTAGAGTAATTCTCTTTTTGAACCACACTTGCATTTCTGGGTAAATCTTACTTGGTCATAGTGAATAGTCCTTTTCGTATGGTCTTAGATTTGATTTGCTCATAGTTTCTGGAGGACTTTTTGTCATTTATGAGGTACTGCTTAGTAATTTTCTATGTTTATGAGACTTTGGCCTCATAAAATGAGTTAAGAAGTATTTCCTTCTGTTCAGTTTTTTGGGGAGGATTTGAGAAGGATTGGTGTTAATGTTTGTTAGGATTCCCCCAGTTAAGCCATGTATTTTTAGTACGTTGTTGAGAGGTTTTTGATTACTGATTGAATCTCTTATTATAAAAGTCTGTTGACCTTTTCTATTTCTTCTTGAGTCAACGTAGGTAGTTGGCAAAGAATTCGTCCCTATCTTCTAGGTTATCTAATTTTTCGGTGTGCTGTTGTTCATAGTATTCTGTTAATTTTTTTTTAATCTGTAAGTTTGGTAGTAATATCCCACTTGCATTTCAGATTTTTTAAGCTATTTATGTCTTCTCCCTCTTTTTTTCAAGCTAGCTAAATGTTTGATAATCTTTTAGAAGAACCAACTATTGGTTTTAATTTTCTCAATTGTTTTTCTAATCTATATTTTATTTATCTGTGCTCTGATCTTTATTTCTGTTCTTTTAGCTTTGAGTTATGAAGTATGTTTATAATTGTTGTATCTCCTTGTTGTAGGGAACCTTTTATTAATAAATTATATCACTCTTTATTAATCTTTAAAAAAAAAGACTTAACTGTAGGTAAAAGGAAACCATGTAAGTTTACCTTCTGAACCATTTTTAAGTTCTAATAGTGGCTGATCCATATCATTGTATAACAGAATCTCTAAAACTTTTTCATCTTCCAAAACTGTACTCATTGAATAACAGAGGGGCACCTGGCTGGCAAAGCTTGCAACTCTTGATCTTGGGGTTATGAGTTTGAGCCCCACGTTAGGTATAGAGTTTACTTAAAAATTAAACAAAAGAAAACCAGTAAGTCATTGAACAACAACAACTCCCCTATTCTCCTTACTCACAGCTGGTGATGGCCACTATTCTACTGCTTGTATTGTTCTGACTACTCTATATTTTTCACATTAGTGGAATCCTGTAGTATTTGTCCTACTGTGACTGGCTTAACTCACTCAGCATAATGGCCTCATGGTTCACCCATGTTGTAGCATGTCATAGGATTTCCATTCTTGTAAGGTTGAATTATATTCCATTGTTTGTATATGCCACAGTTATTTGTCAATGGATGTTTACTTTGCTTTCATTTTTTGACTGTTGTAATGGTCCAGTGAATATAGGTGTGCATGTATCTCTTTGAAATTCTACTTTTATTTACTTATTTATGTGTATATGTGTGTATGTATGTAATCTCTACACCTCCTATGGGGCTCGAACTCACGACCCTAAGATCAAGAGTTGCATCCTCTTCTGACTGAGCCAGCCAGTCACCCCTAAAATCTTGCTTTTAATTCTTTTGGATATATACCTGGAAGTGGGATTGTTTGGTAATGTGGTAAGTCTTTTTTTCTAGTAACCTTTTAAAAATTTGAAGTCTATCTTACTTCATTTTAGTATAATCAGTCCAGCTCTTTTTTGCTTATTATTTGCACAAAATATCTTTTTTAATCCTTTAACTTTTAGCCTGTTTGTTGTGTCTTTGGATATATATTGTGTCTCTTACAGACCACATACAGTTGTATCATGTTTTTAAAATCCCTTCTACCAATCCCTTTCTTTGATTGTAGAGTTTAAGCCACTTACGTGTGTGTGTATATATATGTATGTATGTATATTTATATACATATTTATTTTTTGTTTAGATTTTTGTTTTCAGACAGAGAGAGTGCAGGCATGGGGGGGGAGGAGCAGAGGGAGAGCGGCAAGCAGATTCCATGCTAAGCACATGGCCTGATGTGGGGCTTGATAGATCTCACGACCTTGAGGTCATGACCTGAGCCGACATCAAGAGTTGGATGCCTAACTGACTGAGCCACCCAGGTTCCTCTAAGCCATTTGTATTTAAAGTAATTCCTCAGAGTGATTACTTCTGACATTTTTGTTTCTTTTTTATATGTCTTACAGTGTTTTTGTCCATCATTTCTGTTATGGCCTTTTGTTGTTGTTTGTAGTTGATTTTTTGTAGTTTGGATTTCCTTTTTCCTTTCTTTTTTTGTATATTCTGTAGATAATTTGTGTTTAACATGGAAATTACATTTAACATCTCAAGATTCTTATTGTCTAATTTGAATTTGTCAACTTAAATAGTACACAAATATTATGCTCCTGTATAGCTCCTTCTGCCTCATTTTTGTTATTCATACAACAGATTTCAGCTTAGTACATTGTGTGCCCAGTTATGTAGATTAATAATTCTTTTTGCTTTTGTTTGTGAAATCATATATCAAATAAAAGGTGGAGTTACAAATGAAAACAATAATACTAGCTTTTAATTGCCTGTGTATTTACAGAGGTCTTTATTTTGTCACTGTTTCACTTTTCATTTCATTCTGAAGGACTTCCTTTAGCATTTCTGGCAGGGCAGGTCTAGTTGTAGTGAACTCCTTTAGCTTTACCATTCCTTCCTCATAAGGAGAGTTTTTCCATGTATACAATTCTCAATTGAAAGTTTTCTCTTTCAGTCTTTGAGTATATCATCCCACTTCCTCTGGTTCCCAAGGTTTTTGATTAGAAATTGGCTGATACTCTTATGAAAGTTCCCTTGTATGTGGTGGGTTGCTTATCCTCTGTTTTCAGGATTATTTTACTGTCTTTGGCTGTTATCAGTTTGATTATAATAAGGTTAGTCTAGGGCTCTGAGTTTATCCTACTTGGATTTGTTAAACTTCTTGGATTTGTAGATTCATGTCTTCCATCAAATTTGGACTTTTTCAGCCATTTTTTCTTCATATTTACACAAAGTACATATGTTTGTGTACCTTTTCTGGGGTTCCCATAAGTGTGTTGGTAGGTTTGATGGTTCCCACAAGTCCCTTAGAATCTGTTTACTTTTCTTTTTTTATTTCCTTCCTGTTCCTTAAACTCAATAATTTCAGTTTCCATAATTTCAAGTTTGCTGTTTTCTTCTGCTTACTCAGATACGCTGCTGAACCTCACCTATTTTCATTTCAGTTCTTTTACTTCTCAGCTTCTAATTTCTTATAGCTCCTTTTTAGAATCTGTTTCTTCAATGATATTCTCATTTTGGTCAGGCACCGTTTTTCTGTTTTTGTCCTTTTCTTCCTTTAAGTCTTAGAGCATCTTTAAGGTAGCTGTTTTAAGATGTTTGTTGAGAGAGCCTGACACAAGGGTTTCCTTAGGTATATTTCCATTGATTTATTCTGAAATTTCAGTGGGCCACACTTTCCTGTTTCTTCTTCTACCTTGTTTGTGTGTGTGTTTTAATTGAAAACTAGACATTTGAATTTTGTAATGTGGTAACTTTGGAAATGAGATTCTCTTCCTTCTTCAGTTTGCCTTGTGTGTGTGTGGGGGATTTTTATAGGTAGTTACTGTGCTAAGGATCAGCCTAATGTGAAAGCTTATGGTCTTCTCAGGTCTTTTTTTTTTTTTTTTTTAAAGATTTTATTTATTTATTTGACAGAGATAAAGACAGCCAGTGAGAGAGGGAACACAAGCAGGGGGAGTGGGAGAGGAAGAAAGCAGGCTCATAGCGGAGGGGCCTGATGGGGCTCGATCCCATGACGCTGGGATCACGCCCTGAGCCGAAGGCAGACGCTTAACCGCTGTGCCACCCAGGCGCCCCTTCTCAGGTCTTTTCTGAGTCTGTGTCTTTTTTGGGAATTCCCTTGCATAAGTAGTTGTTATTCAGAATCCAGAAAAACCTGGTGTGGCTCCTTTAAATCCTCCTGTAGTCATTTTAGCTGAGTTGGGTTGAAATAATGGCAGCCAGACTTTGTGTCTGCTACTTACTAATCAGATGTAGCAGTCTGCAGTTGGAATGCAGAAATTTTGGACAAATTTATTTGGAGGACAAGATTATTATTTTTTTAAGTTTTTATTTAAATTCCAGTTAGTTAACATACAATGTAATACTAGTTTCAGATGTACAATTTAGTGATTTAACACTTCCATACAACACCTGGTGCTCATTACAAGTACCCTCCTTAATTCCCATCACCTATTTAACCCACCCCCCACCTACCTCCCCTCTGATAACCATTATTTGTTCTCTGTAGTTGTCTGTTCCATGATTTACTCCCCGCCCACCATGCTTGTTTTGTTCATTTAAATATGAGTGAAATCATATGGTATTTATTTTTTTCTGACTGGCTTATTTCGCTTGGCATAATACACTGTATCTCTATCCATGTTGTTGTAATTGGCAAGATTTCATTCTTTTTTATGGCTGAGTAATATTCTCACTGTATATTTATACCACATTTTCTTTATTCATTCATCAGTCATTGGGCACTTGGGCTGTTTCCATCATCTGGCTATTGTAGATAATGCTGCTATAAACATCAGGGTGCATTTATCCCTTCAAATTAGTATTTTTGTTTTAAAGATTTTATTTATTTGGGAGAGTGAGCAAGCACAAGTAGGGGGAGAGACAAAGGGAGAGGGAGAAGCAGACTCCCCTCTGAGCATGGAGCCCAGGGTGGGCTCAATCTCAGAACCCTGAGATCATGACCTGAGCTGATGTCAGAGGCTTAACCGACTGAGGCACCCAGGTGCTCCTCAAATTAGTATTTTTATATTCTTTGGGCAAATACTTAGTAGTGCAGTTGCTGGATTATAAGGTATTTCTATTGTCAGTATGGTTTCAGGTTCTAAATCTCCATACTGTTTTCCACAGTGGTGCACCAGTTTGCATTCCCACCAGTAGTGCACTAGGGTTTCCCTTTCCCTACATCCTCTCTAACATCTGTTGTTTCTTCTGTTGATTTTAGCCATTCTGACAGGTGTGAGGTGATTCTCATTCTGGTTTAGATTTGCATTTCCCTGATGCTGAGTGACATTGAGCATCTTTTCATGTGTCTTTTGGCCATTTGTGTGTCTTCTTTGGAAAAATACTCAATTTTTTTCTACCCATTTTTTAATTGGATTATTTATTTTTGGGGTGTTTTTATAAATTCTTTATAGATTTTGGATAGTAATCCTTTATGACCTGTGTCATTTGCAGATATCTTCTCCCAGTCAGTAGGTTGTCTTTTAGTTTTGTTGTTTGTTTCCTTTGCTGTTCAGAAGTTTTTTATTTTGATGAAGTCCCAATGGTTTATTTTTGCTTTTGTTTTCCTTGCCTCTGAAGACCTATCTAGAAAGAAGTTGCTATGGCTGATGTTAAAGAGGTCACTGCCTGTGTTCTCCTCTAGGAATTAAATGGTTTCCTGTCTCATATTTAGGTCTTTCATTCATTTTGAATTTATTTTTGCCTGTGGTGTAAGAAAGTCACAGGCAAGATTATTTTTGCCCACCCTGGCTCCAGCAAGCTGTAGCAGAATTACATATTATTGTCCACACAGCTGCTTGGCATAAGGACATGGCGTGGGGAATGGGTAGCTGCTGTCACACTGAAGGCTGAAATTGACCATTATTAACCACAATTTACCGGCTAGCCTTTTCCTTGGACATCTGTGAGTGTGCAAGTTCAAATTGACTCCAGAGTTTCAGAATAGTTGCTGCATCAGTAGTTTCTGTCAGTATGATTGCTGTTTAGGTGCAGAGAGGGATTCCTGGCACTTTCTGCTCTGTCAGCTTCCCTCCTTGACATCCTTTTCCTCTTTTTTTCTTTGTGATAACTAAAGAAGAGTGTGAACTGGTTTCACACCCCCCCCCTTTTTAAGTGTTGTAATTTTAATATTTTTTGATCTTCATTCTCTGAATTTGCTTTCATGATGTACACCTCTAAACGAGCCTTAGATTTTTATAGGATTACATAATTATCTCTCAAGGGTTTTGTGACTTAAAAATAGTAAGATATTTGATTATGAAAATTGGATCTGTTATGGAAATCCTTTCTATTAATGATCGAAGTGACAGCGAATCAGAAATTTATTCCATATTGTGTATTTGTTACATTTTAATTAGGAAAAGTATAATCTGATAGTTACTTGTTTGCAAAAAGCAACTATAAACTGTTAGTATAATCTGTGATGTTAATTAATACTATATTAAAACTAATATTCTTAGATAAGACCTATAAAAGCAATAAATTTGTAATTGATGATTTACTTATCCTTCATCTCAAATGATGTAAAAGTTTATAAAAAGTCACCTCAACATGGAGGAATTCCTCCAAAGTTATTTTATTACTTCTGTTTCATCTTCTGCTTCAAAATTAGGTTGTGCATATTTACCCTAATAGGGGATATGCAGAAGAGAGTTCATATGATTTATGCCTAAGAAATAGAAAAGTCAGTGTTTTAAAATAGAAAAATGTACATTTTCTGATACAGTTTTTATGTATAGAAGATAAGTTGAATACCTCAGATTTTTACTTTTGGAACCCTCAATTTGGCGATTACTAGCCTATTATTCATCGTGTATCTTAATTTCGTAGTTTGTAGCTTCATGGCTACAAAAGACATTTACATCATGTTGTAATATTTAGTAATCACATCTTTGTAAATGTTATACTTTCCCTCATATTTATTATTCTGTTTAGTATAAGAAAGGAGACTTTCTGTCTCTTGGTATATTACCATGTAGACCTTTATTTTGAGGGAGTTTCTATTGTGTACTTGAGTAAAGTGAACATGTTATATGAATACTTCATAACCATTTAATATGAGAAATAGAGTACTCCTATAATACTTGGTTTGGTTTTCTTTCGTAATTGGAATTATTTTATTTGCAACTGCTTATGTTTTAATGTACTATTTAACTTGTTTTTACTTTAATGATATGTATATAAATTTAATTGGAATCTTCTTCATACTTGGATTCCAGAAACTTTTTATTGTGGGCTTCCCTCTTGTGGTTGCAAAATTAATCTTGTGGTTGATTTGAATAAGATAAAGTTCTACCTAAGTGGAATTTTACTCTCACATTTTATGTACTGCCATTTGTGACAGTTGGTAATTAGCATTTTCCTATCATATTAAAAAATATTGTTCCAGTTACTTTCTTTTAAACTGTAGAAGTTTTTGGTATCAGATTATTTAATTATGTAGTGTAATTATTTTTGATTATTGTCTCTACCTTTGTTTTCTAGTTAAAACATTGTAGTCGGTATATACATGACTTATTTCCTTCACTCATCAAGAATTTGGATCCAGTACCACTTAGACATCTCCTTAATCTGGTCTCAGCTCTTGAGCCAAGTGTTCATACTGAGCAGGTAATATGTTCAAACCATAATGGCAGGGTGTTTTTTTTTTTTTTTTAAATGAAAATTTGTGATTCAGGTAACTTGTAGGTTATTACTGGCATTTCATTTAGGCAAAAGGATATTAAATTTGTTATGAAACGCTAATTTCAACCTCTCTCTTTTTTTTTTAAGACACTGTACTTGGCGTCGATGTTAATTAAAGCATTATGGAATAATGCACTAGCAGCTAAGGCTCAGCTGTCTAAACAGAGTTCTTTTGCATCTTTGTTAAATACTAATCTTCCCATTGGAAATAAGAAAGGTTAGTAAAGTGTAATGTATTTTTTAAAGTCAGTTTTTCAAAGTTTATCAGAGATGGGAGCTATAGTGTTAGTGAAAGGGTTAATAAATTGGGCGGAGCTAATGTTTTTGGCTTACCCTTCAAGTAAAGAACAGTAATGAAGTTGCAGTAGTAATTAGATTTTTCTCTCATTAGTGTTCTTCCCTTGGGTGGGGGTGGGGGGCAACTATTTCATAACTTCAGAGCTTTTGGTTAGAAAACAACATGCTTTATTTTAGAGATAATTGTGAGACCAGAGTATGATGGTACAATCTCTGTGTTTTCTAATTCAAAAGTTGTCTATCACTTCAGGTGTTTTATGTGTGCAGCTTTACAGGGCTTTCTAAAAGCTTACCAACTTTGCCCCATTTTTTGTCTCCTGACATCATATACTATGCTTTTCTTAGGATTTTCTAGTCAGGCACCCACAACTACTACTGCCAGTGTTAGGGACTTAAATTATTTCAGGTTTCTCTGCCTGTATCTTGTTGGTTATGTAATAATAATAAGATCAATTGATAATCTGTTCCAGAGAAGCTCAGTCACTTAGAATATTTCCCTCCTGTTTTTTCATTTTCCTTCAGAGGAAGAAGAGCTCAGAAGAGCAGCTCCATCACCTTGTAAGTTGAGCCTTAGAAATGCATGGCAAGATGACGTGTAGTTTAGATTTCATGATCATCTAGAGTTAATTTTATATATTTGTTTCAAAGCCATGAAATTTTTCTTGAGCATATATAAATCCTTACCTGGTTTTCCACTTTCAATGGAGGTCATGTATATCCTCTTTAGAAATAATTGGCAAATGTTAACTATTTCCAGATTATATTTTTGGCTATTTAGAGTAAAGCTTTTGTAAATGAAAGAATCAAAGGATTATGTCATTCTCATAAATCTATGTTAATACAAATTAGGAGTAAAAACAAAAAAATCTCTTTAATACAGGGTCACCTGCAGCTAGTCCTCAGAGCAGTGATAACAGTGATACCCATCAGAGTGGAGGCAGTGACATTGAAATGGATGAGCAACTTATTAATAGAACGAAACATGTGCAACAGCGACTTTCAGACACAGAGGTAGGAAAACAGTTTCCCCCCCACTTCAACACGATGTTTGGATTTTGGGGTTTCTCCCATGTATATCCTTGAACTAGGAGTATAAACATGATCCATGTTCAGGCTTTTCCTATAAATAGTTATTACTGAGGTTAAATTTTTGTGTGTGCTTTTAATTCTTTCTGTATTGTTTAAAGGAATATGTCAAGATTGTGGCAGCCTTTTAAAAAGTACAATGTGTTAATGTCAGTTACTTTTTTCTTACTGGTTTAAATACCTATTTAAATCTATTTCTTAATACAGGAATCCATGCAGGGAAGTTCTGATGAAACTGCCAACAGTGGTGAAGATGGAAGCAGTGGTCCTGGTAGCAGTAGCGGGCATAGTGATGGATCTAGCAATGAGGTGAATTCTAGCCATGCAAGCCAGTCAGCTGGGAGCCCTGGCAGTGAGGTACAGTCAGAAGACATTGCAGATATTGAAGCCCTTAAAGAAGAAGATGAAGATGATGATCATGGTCACAATCCTAAAAGCAGTTGTGGTACAGATCTTCGGAACAGAAAGTTAGAAAGTCAAGCAGGCATTTGCCTAGGGGATTCACAAGGCCCATCAGAAAGAAGTGGGACAAGCAATGGAACAGGAAAGGACCTGGTTTTTAACACTGAGTCAATGCCTTCAGTAGATAATCGTATACGCATGCTAGATGCCTGTTCACACTCTGAAGACCCAGAACATGATATTTCAGGGGAAATGAATGCTGCTCATATAGCACAAGCATCTCAGGAATCTTGTATTACACGCACTGGGGACTTTCTTGGGGAGACTATTGGGAATGAATTATTTAATTGTCGGCAGTTTATTGGTCCACAGCATCACCACCACCACCACCACCACCACCACCACCACCATGATGGGTAAGTTTCTTTATAAATAGATTATATTGGGGCGCCTGGCTGGCTTAGTTCGTGGAGCACATGACTCTTGATCTCAGGGTTGTGAGTTCAAGCCCCATGTTGGATGTAGAATAAAAATAAAATCTTAAAAAAAAAAAAAGCTTATATTTCATTTAGGTTAACAATTACAGCTTGTATTCATTCGATTGCAATATATTCTAGATTAGTGCTAATAGCAATATAATATAAATTCAAATGCATGCAGGCATGTAATTGTTAATTTGCTTCTGAACACATTTTAAAAAGCAAAATGGAATAGGTGACATTAATTTTAATTATAAATTTTATTTAAAGCAGTAATTTCTAAAATATCTCCACATGTAATCCATGTAAAAACAAAGATATTTTTCTTTCTTTTGTAATAAAGCTTCAATATTCTGCATATGTTTTATATCTGCAGCACATCTCTGTTTAGACAAGCCACTTTTCAATGTGTGCAATAACCACATGTGGCTAGTGGCTTTCATATTGGACAACACAGATCTAGATCTTCAGCTACTTGTAATAATTGCCTAAAAGTAGATATAAGATTGCTTGCAGAAACTCCATTAAAGTGTGATCATGGAAAGGGAAATTTTAAATTTAAAAGTGATTCTGTCACTAGGTGTTACAGATATTGGGCATAGTACTTAATTTTTCTGTCATTTTTCTCATCTATAAAATAGGAACAATTGTACTTACCTCTTGGGTTTCAATGTGAGCATTTTATGGGCTGTTGTGATTGGCACATAACGAGAGCTCAATAAACGTTAGCTACTGTTTATTACTGTCATTATAAGTAGTAATATTTGAATTGACAATGATAAAATATAAATATGTAGCTTATCAGGATGAGTTTTTTTAGACCTGACAATTTGCCAAGCTTTTCAGAATTCAGTGTTTCTTTGGAAGAATTACATGTCCATATATATTACTACTCTGTTTCCTTTGCCATTATTTCATACTGCTAACCCATATGAGTTGAAGATGATGTCTCTCAATCTGACATTTTGGGTCAGATATTTCTGTGTTTTGAATTTACAGCAGTGTGAATGAATTGTAGGAGGTTTAGCATCATCCCTAGTCTCTCTCTCTAGATGCCAGCAGCATCTTCCAAGCTGTGATAACCAAAAATACCTCTAACTGTTGCCCAGGTTCCCCCCAGGCACCCAAATCACCTGTGATTGAGAACCAGTGGTTTATAGTCTGACGTTATACATACACATTCAGAGTTCTTCCCAGGGTAACGCAAAAGAAGACAAAGCAATTCGTTTGTAAAACTGAGGTGAAATATATTCACTTTGGCACATTGTAGTTCTTTAAGTTTTCATACCCGCAGCAGTTCCCTACTTCACAAGACCTAGAATGATTTAATTTTTTCATTTTAGCACTATCCGTATTCTCTGTGTCAGGTACCACTTGTGAATCTCTAAATTAATCCTGACCTTTTCTCCTTTGATGTAGTTTTTCATCTTTATTGTTTGCCCTCCTTAAAGTGCCCAGTATGGTATGTTTCAGAAGTGAGGGCTGGGGCCCCTGGGTGGCTCAGTTGGTTAGGTATCTGACTCTTGATTTCAGCTTGGGTTATGATCTCAGAGTTGTGAGATCGAGTCTGGCATTGGGCTCTGGGCTCCATGGGGAGTCTGCTGGAGATTCTCTCTCTCTCTACCCCTCCCTTTGCTTGCACACGTGTGTGTTCTCTCTCTCAAAGGAATCTTTAAAAAAAAAAAAGTGCTTGGTGCTTAATAGGTGCTTATTGTTTTAATAGGTGTTCGTATTGTGTAAGGTTCTCCTGGTTAATAATCACATCTAGAGTATGACCTTAAATTGAAGTATTTTCCTGGTAGTAATCTCATCCAGTTCTACAGTTGTATGAATAAATGTAAATAAATTTTAAGGTTTCACATTATGGTTTGAGTTGATAAAATAATTATGTAATGGTGAGTTTACTGATCTTTAAAATTACTCTTTGAGTTTTAGTGAAGTGTGTTGAAGGGTCAGACAATATGTGGGTATATTGTATAATTAATATATAGTTCTGACAGCATGAGCTTTTTAGTTTCTGTAAAGTTCACAATATTCCACATTGTTACAAAACAAATGTAGATTTGTTCTTGACTGTGATGTAACTTGTGCTGAATATTTTGATAGATAATTTTTGCGATTCACAAAGTGTGTTTAACTTCGTGCTCTTCTCTGTGTTATAGGCATATGGTTGATGATATGCTAAGTGCAGATGATGTCAGTTGCAGTAGCTCCCAGGTCAGTGCAAAATCAGAAAAAAATATGGCTGATTTTGATGGTGAAGAATCTGGGTGTGAAGAGGAACTAGTTCAGATTAATTCACATGCAGAGCTAACATCTCATCTCCAACAACATCTTCCCAATTTAGCATCTATTTACCATGAACATCTTAGTCAAGGTAAGGTTTTGTAGTAAGTAAAATATATTACTTTCTTTAAAACAGGGGAACAATTTATATTCTTAAAAGGATTCAACATTTAATGTTATGATATGTAAATATTTTTGCCAAAGAACTTTCATATGGTTAGTTTTCATTCCTAGGGAATGAAATTATTATGAAAACTCCATCATTAATATAAAGGTTGCATTTCCATCAAGAGATACTTAGCTAGGAAAGGAAATACATAATAATATGTATAAAATTATAACTTTGTGTTTTAGAAAATAAATGGCTGTATTGTAGATTTAGGTATCTTCGGTGCTAAATCAAGATTACACAGGTCATACATTTTATGAGTCCATTTATGTAAAATGTCTAGCATAGTCAAATTTGTAGAGAACAGAAAGTAGATTAGTGGTTGCCTGTGGCTAGGGAGGGTTTGGGGGAAATAAGAGGAGAGGTAACTGCTAAAGAGCAAGGTGTTCCATCTGGAGTGATGGAAATGTTCAAAAAATGATGGTTCTAAGCACTTCAGATCAATGTAAAAAAGTATTAGGATATGACCATACTAGGAAGAATGGAGGTGAGAGGAGTTAAAGAATAATAGAAGAAGGAGGGGGAAAGAGACAAATTAGCAGTTTTAGACAGTTTTAGAGTTAGCAATTTAAAGATCCAACCTCCTGAAACTGATGGAACATTGTGTGTCAAATATACTTTAAAAAAAAAAGTGTTATATACATTAAAAAGATTAAAATAAAAGTTCAGCTTCATGCTTTATTATGTACTGTCAGCACTTGGTAGCCCAGGAAATGGGTTTGGGGTGCCAGTACATTGCAGACTCTGTAAACCTCTGGTGGATTAGGTTTATGCTAAAAAGCCATGATCAAATTTGGAGATACACTTGTGAACAACAACTTAATGATTTCAGATGTTATTTGTGTGTAATACAGATAAGAGTATCTTGACTTTTTTTAATTGTTATTGAGGTTTTTCTTGAGAAATGAATAGGTTGAGATTGAGGTCATTTGAATTTGATACCATATTTACTAAATTTTCACCATTCTATTTTTATCCTGTTTTCCTTTATTTACTATTATATGTATTTTTTAGTATATGAAGTTGGAAATTGAGCAGAATTATTATGTGTATTAATGATCTCCAAGTCTACCTTGTATTGCTGTGTGTTTAATACTATAAAGAATACAGTAAAACAAACAATTCACTTTAAAAACGGGCGGGGGCGCTTGGGTGGCTAGTCAGTTGAGTGTCTGACTCAGTTTCACTGAGGTCATGATCTCAGGGTTGTGAGATAAAGCCCCATGTTGGGCTCTGTGTGGAATCTGCTCTAAGAATCTTGCCGTATCCCTCCCCCACTCCTGCACATTTTCGCTCTCCCTCTCTCAAGTAAATAAAAATTGACAAAAGTTTTGTACAAAGAAGATAACGAAAAATGGTCAGTAAATACATAAAAATGATGCTCAGTATCTCTAGTTACCTGAGAAATGCAAATTAATACCACAGTACAATACTATTACACACCTACTCGAATGGGTAAACTTAAAAAAACTAATCATACTAAATGATACTAAGGACGTCGAGCAACTATAACTCTTCCTTGCTGTCGAGGAGTATGAAATAAATTTGGAGAACTGTTTTACCAGTTTCTTATAAAGTTGAACTTGTATCCCTTCATATGACCCAGCAATTCCTATTCTAGGTATTTACTTGAGAAATGAAAACATACATCCACAAAAAGATTAGTACATTGACTGGTCATACCTGTTTCACTCATAAGAACCTCAACTGGAATTAACTGGTAGATTAACAAATTATAGTATATTCACATAGTGTAATACGACTCATCAGTAAAAAGGAAAGAGCTAATACATGCAGTATAGTGGGTGAATATCAAAGAACATCATTCTAAGCAAATGAATCTAAAAAAGGATAGTACATACTGTGTATCACTTATATGTAGTTTTGGAATGTTCAAAAGTAATTTATAATGGTTGAAATCTACTCAGTGATTACTGAGGATTTTATGGTAGCGAATGATTGTATAAGATCACAAGGACACATTTTGGGGTGATAGAAATGTTCTATATCTTGCTCATGTGTATATATTTTAATAAAATTAAAATTTATTAATTTTATCATAAAACCAAAACAAAACCCCCAAAAGGCAAGCCAAAGTCTGGGAGAAATATTTACAAATCATGTATCTAATAAAGGGCTTGAATTCAGAATATATAAGAACTTTTGCAACTCTGTAGTAATTTAGCAAATAATGTACACAAATGACTAATAGCACCTGAAAAGATGCTGAACATCATTAGTCACTAGGGAATTGCAAATTTAAAAACCTTAATGAGATTCTACCACACACCTATTAGAATGACTAAAATTAAAAAGCCACAACCATGCCAATGTGATGTGGGAGTGTGGAGGAACAGGAACTGGTACTCTAATAGACTATTGGTGGAAATGTAAAATGGCACAACCGTTTTGAAAAACAGTTTGGCAATTTCTTCAAATGTTAAACACATTTACCTTGTGAATCACCAATTCCAGTTTACCAAAGAGAAAGGAAAGTAGGTGTCCACACAGAGACTTGTTATACAGACATTTATGGGAGTATTATTCATATTAGAGACTGGAAATTTCCAGGTGTCTATTAAACTGTTGAAAATAATCAAAACGAAGTATTTGCACATAATAGAATATTATTCTGTAAAACACACTAGTGATATGTGCTTGACATGGATGTACCTCTAAAATTTTGCTAAGTGAATAAACTCAGACTTAAGACTATACATATTGTATGATTTCATTTACATAAAATTTTTAGAAAATGCTATTTATGGGGATGGAAAAACGAATTAGGGCTGGGGAATGGGATTAGGTATGAGGGAATGTTTCAGGGTGGTGAAAGTGTTTTAAAACTTATGGTGATGGTAGCACAATTCTTACTTTAATGAAATCAGTGTATATGTACAATTCAGTAGAGAAATTTCCTGGTAAACCTGTTTAAAAAGACAAGCATTTTTGCTTAGGAGAGCCAGAGAATTTATTTAGCTTGGCGCTCAGAGTCTGCATTATTATCATAGAGTCTTTGATTGTTATGGGTAAGTCATCTCCGATAGATTTTTTTTTTTAAAGGTAGGGATATAAAATACTATACAGAAGGTATTTAGAAGAATATTCCTTGGCTATAGAATTATTTCAAGAAAACTATCTTTGTGCTTAATTTGGGTTTCAAGCATTTATATTACTGTTGTCTTGATATGCAAAAAACAGTTATACTTAGAAATAGTGAAGAGACCATGGAAGGAAAACTCCTTAACTTTAGTTTAATCAGACTCAAACAACACTATGCCATTCACAAAGCAACTGTTGTGTTAATCTTGTATTGTTTTTGTTTTTATACTTCGGATTTGTTGACGTTTTGAATGCTGTAATTCACAATTTCTGCCCGTTGTATTCCTCTAGAATGTATTATATTTTGCCCTTTCAGGACCTGCAGTTCATAAACATCAATTCAACAGTAATGCTGTGACAGACATTAATTTGGATAATGTTTGCAAGAAAGGAAACACTTTGTTGTGGGATATAGTCCAAGATGATGATGCAGTAAGTTACCTAGTAGAGCAAAAAGAGGACAAAATTACAGCAAAATACAATCAGGATAAACAGTAACTTTATATGTATACATTTTTTTTGTAGGTTAATCTTTCTGAAGGTTTAATAAATGAAGCAGAGAAACTTCTCTGTTCCTTAGTATGTTGGTTTACGGATAGACAGATTCGAATGAGATTCATTGAAGGTTGCCTTGAAAATTTAGGAAACAACAGGTAAATAGAAATTTAAATTTTTTTGTATGTTGTAAAGTTCATTTTGTGTATTCCGACTAGGTGTGGTGGATTTATAGCATTTAGTGTACCATTACCAGCTTTTTTTTTTTTTTAAGTAAGTGTGGCTTTCATATTAGGTTTGAAGATTTTTACCTTACAGGGTTTTTTTGTTTTTTTGTTGTTTTTTTTTTTTTAACCAGTCAGTCTTGCTTTTTCAGCACTTTTGACACTCTTGATTAGATATTCTCCAACAGAAACAAAGTAATAATACTCTCTTTTTTTTTTCTGGGAACATACTGGTGACTGCTGTGTTTTCAAATTACAGTTAAATGTTCTTAAACTGTGTCATATGTAAAAGAACCTAAATAAGATAAATGAAGTTAAGCTGAAATATAAATATTTTGATAATGGCATTGTTCTTCCAAGTGGGTTGATCTTTTGTGTCTTGACTTCCATAGTGCATAGTTAGGTTATTGTTTTTTTCTAGTTTGAATTCCACCATATATTCATATACTTCTTACTGGGTCTGAGGTGATTACCACAAGTTTCTTGATTTTCTTGTCTCTTCCATTGGTACAAATTCAGATTTCCTTTGTCTTAACAACACTGCTTTGGAAATGCCATTCCCCGATATAGTGAATTTAGTTACTAATTGAATGTACTGTATTCTGTTGCGTTCATATAATATTTTCAGCCTACCTCTGCCTAAGCCTGATATAAATGTTTAATTTTATTGAATATTTAAGTGCTTTAACCTATTTTTTTTACTCAGTTGAGTCAGAAAAAGTGTGATATTTTCTACTTTTGGTCTTTTAAGGACTATATAATTTGAACAGTCACATAGAAAAATTGCTTCTTCATGCAGGTATGATAGACCTCTGTTAGTGGATCAGTTGCATCATTTGGCATATATTCTTTAAAAGGAATGCTTTTAATGGCTGGATGATATTTCATCATTTACGTAGGTATTATAGCAGTTAATTTTAAAATGTTAATTTTTTTTTAGAAGTCTTTATGAAACCACTGAAGTTTTTAAAAGTGGTTGTATCAATTTATATTTCCCATATGTGCATCTGCATACCCTATGACCCAGTAATTCCACTGCTAAGTATGTGCGTTACAGACATACATCCAGATGATTGCCAAAAGGCACGTTCAAGAATGTTCATAGCAGCACTATTCAAAATAAAGAGTTTTTGTGTAGCTATGCAAGTGTCAAAAAAGAATAGAAAAATTGTGGATTGTTGAATGAAATTATAGCAGTAACATTGAATGAACTGTGGAATAGTGTGGATGAATCTCACAAACATAATGTTGAGTGAAAGAAGCCAGATATAAGAGAATATATCATCATTATTCCATTTATGTGAAGTTTAAAAAGAGGAAAATGATTGTATTTAGTAGTCAGGATAATGGTGACTGTTGGGTTATTAGTGACTGGAAAAAAGGGACAATGAAGGCCAGAAGTATGTTGGTAATGATTTATTTCTTGAGTGGGTGCTGGTTGTACAGGTATGTTCACCTCCTAATATTTTCAGTTGTTAGATTTATATATTTTTTTAATATATACTTCAGTAAAACTATGTGAAAGATGAAATATGCGGCCTTTAAAGAGTCCCTTTTTAAAAAGATTATATAACAGTTGGGGCATATACTTACAGGCTTATCTGTTAAAAAGATTGCAAGCAATATGTGAGACGGTAAAATGGTATTTCTGAAAGGATTGAGTTATTTTTTTCTTTATGCTTTTCTCTTCTTCTGGTTTTTCTGTAATGAACATATCTTTCTCTTAAAAGTAGGGAGGGGCGCCTGGGTGGTGCAGCGGTTGAGCATCTTGTCTTCGGCTCAGGGCGTGATCCCAGCGTTCTGGGATCGAGCCCCACATCAGGCTCTTCTGCTATGAGCCTGCTTCTTCCTCTCGCACTCCCCCTGCTTGTGTTCCCTCTCTCGCTGGCTATCTCTATCTCTGTCAAATAAATAAAAAATCTTAAAAAAAAAAAAAAAGGGAAACTTAAAAGGGACAAAAGGAAGTAGTCTGTGTGTAAAATGGAAGATTGTCAATCTGGATTTTTTATTAAGCTTTAATTTGTTCACAGATTACGTGAAGATGAAACATTTTTCATTTATTCAAGCCAATTCCTGTATTCTAATATAGTTAATGTTTATGAAATATGTAGTAAACAGGATTATTGTGTTGAAGCTAATTTTGCCCTCAAATTTGACTCTTCATATGGTTGCTATATCATGCTAGTTTTGTAGTGAGGGACAGTCATATATGATAATACTTAGAGCACAGTGGCATTTTTCAGTATTGGAAATAATGCTGTTGGAAATATGCAGCACATCTGGTGTATACCAGCTGAACTTACCAGAGTTGTTATGCACATTGAAAAAAAAGTTTCGTACATCATTAGTCTGGGTTTCCTGATAAACCAGTGTTTTGTTTTGTTTTTTTAAAGATTTTATTTATTTATTTGACAGAGACAGCCTGCGAGAGAGGGAACACAGGCAGTGGGAGTGGGAGAGGAAAAAGCAGGCTCCCAGCGGAGGAGCCTGACGTGGGGCTCGATCCCAGGACTCTGGGATTACGCCCTGAGCCGAAGGCAGACACTTAACAACTGAGCCACCCAGGCGCCCCAAACCAGTGGTTTTTAATGGGAATGATTTTTTCCCCTTCTAGGCAATATCAACCAACATATTTTTGGTTGTCGCACTAATGAATGGGATTGGAGGTATGATTACAGGCCAGGGATGCTACTAAATATCCACCAATGTAGAGGATAGCCCCTCACAACAAAGGATTACTTGGCCCACAGAGTCAGTAGTGACCTCAGAGTTTTAGAAATCCCATTCAGAACACAAGAATCCTTTTTCAAATCTGTCCCCCTGAGTGTACCCTCAGAAAGGAATGTTGTACAAAGATGCTAACATTAATAGAAAAGCCCTTCCTTATGTTGAAACAAATGGCCACTGCAGCCTTAACTCATTTAGCATTTTCCTGACATTTGACAAAAGAACACAGAAGTCTACTTCCTGATGATGTCAGTTTTTTATGTACTTAGTAGGGAGGTTTTAGCTTTTTATTTTCTCTGTGCTAACTTTTACATTTTCTTTGCAGTCCTTTTTTGCCATTGTTTATAGATCTGTCAGCATTTTTTGTTTTTCTTTTTCTATGGTCTTATTCCAATTTATTTGATAAAATGAACTTCACTTTTATGGAACAGTAAATATGGGCTTATTCTCAGGAAGCATAGAGATCTGATAAAGAAAAGTCAAGTCTTCTATAAATTGCCCATAATTCTCCCATTTTTATGGAACCATTGTAAACACTTAAAGTCTCGTGTAGTCTCTGTGATATGGAACTTGTGTTTTGTGTACATTTAGCCTCAGATTGCTTTATAAGGCACATAGGACATTTTGAGTGTGGGAAGTTAAAAGTTACAGAAACACATAGACTGGTTTGCGGATTGTTTTCATAAAGTGAGAGGATGAGGCAGATAGTAGCTCCCACAATGAAGAGTCCATTGCTTTTCAGCGTGATACTGGTCTCCAAGGATGTGTGAGATAAGATTGCTGTCTAGTGGGTAGGGGGAATGTAGGGATTGGGTTGTAATCAGCCCCTTTGGTATTTTATGTTTACTAGAAGGCAAGTCCATATCCTGTGCCTAGGTATTGCCTGAAATTCTGTCCCCTTCCAAGAATTGAAGTAAGACTGGAAATCTGTCCTCTGTGCTGTTTTTTTCCATTCTTGATCCTCTGTGTAGGTACTTTAACACATATGCTCAAAGTTTTTGCCTTTGTGTACACAAGGTTCCTTGAGTAAAATGATCATGTGTCAAGGGCCCTGTTTATATAAATAGAGGTTTATATAATTAAGAAATGGATGGTACTATATTGCTACTTTTCTTTTCTTCCTTTAAAGACTATGTTACATATAGCATCTCATGTCATCTTTTGGTATACTAAAATTTGTGATGACCGAGTAGCATTTTGTAGAACACATCAGTCTTCAAATATGGAGTCCAGGATTAGGAAAAAATCATTCAAACGTGACTTTCTGAATAACATCAGCATGTGTTCATTCTGCAAGGCAACATATCATTTCATTGGTAATACAGGAATACCACACTGTTGCCTAGATTGAAGCAAAGAGAGTTTAGGGTCACTGTTGCCTAGATTGAAGCAAAGAGAGAAGTTTAGGGTAATAACACTTTTATGAAGTCTAAAATTAGTATTTTGTTGCTCTGGATCATTGAACCTTTTTATCCTAAACATATTATTGCCTATGATTGTGTTTTGGTATTTGAAATTTTCATCCTTAGAAGAAATTGTAAAATGTAGGTTTGAAGATAATGATCCTTTTTTTATATTGAGTTTTGTAAGCGTATCATCGAATAAAACTATTTGGGCAAAAAAGTTGGTAAGTCAGTGTAACATCTTGTAGTTGTTACAGGAGTAACTCTGCAACATAATTTTAAGAACAATTTGGTAGATCTTGTGATGTTTCCTTTAACATTGAAATATAAATTATTATTATCACCAAATTATCTTCCCCATTTTTTATCTGTGTTACTAATTTTCAGTCTATAGTCTGTACTTTATGTCATTTTTCCTTTTAAATTTATTGGTTTAAGTAAAAAGTTTTAGTGTTTTGGGATCACTTTGTGAATTTGATCATTTCTTATAAACTGTTTTTAGGTTTATAGTGTTTATGTGTCTTCAGTGTCGTTTGAATTTTTTTTTTAAGGAGAAAAATGAAATTTTTCTGATAATCTGATAAACTTTTAAAGAAATGTAGTTCTATAAAATGTAATCATTCCCTTATAACTCAGTGTTTATATTACAAATTGTGGCAAAGAGCATCTCTTAGAGGGAAGATGAATCCCATTTCTACATTCATATTTTTGGTTATTCTGTTACGTGAACCACACCATTATCCACTCATTTCAGTCAGTATCCACTCAGCAACTGGCTTCCTATTCTTTATTGTCAAGCAACATTACATTTTATGAAGTGGAACCATGTTTATTATGGAAAATTTGCGAAGTAAGTTTAAACAATCTAGACCTTTAACACTGCTGACTGCAAGAGATAATTTAGTAAGATTTTCAGAAAATAACTATTGCACACTATAAGACTTGTCATAGTGTCTTGTTAACATAAGATATATCTCTTTCTAGTCTTTCTTTGTATTTTATTTTATTATTATTTTTTAAAGATTTTATTTATTTTAGAGAGACAGCATGAGGAGGGCAGAGGGAGAGGGACAAGCAGACTCTCCCCTGAGCAGGGAGCCCGATATGGGGCTCAATCCCAGGACCCGGGGATCATGCCCTGAGCTGAAGGCAGACAACCTATCCAGCCACCCACGTGTACCTGTTTGTATTTTAAAACCACTGTTAAAGTCACAATTTTGAAATTTGCTTTTGTGATTTTAGATGTAATTTTTCTATATTTTTTCTTTGTCATATTCTGAATCGATTTTATGCTTGTAAAGTGTTAGATCAAATTAATATATATCTATACATTATATTTTTTTATGTCTTAATTTTTAGGAAAAACTCCACTAATGTTTCTGAAATTTTGACAAGAGATTTGATTTGATCTTTTACAGAGAGGGGGAGGGGCAGGTGCAGAGGGTGAGAGAGAATCTTAAGCAGGCTCCATACCCAACATGGAGCCCTACACAGGGCTTGATCTCACAACCCTGAGATCAAGTCCTGAGTTGAAATCAAGAGTTGGGGGGCGCCTGGGTGGCTCAGTCATTGGGCATCTGCCTACGGCTTGGGTCATGATCCCAGGGTCTTGGGACCGAGCCCCGCATCGGGCTCCCTGCTCATGGGAAGCCTGCTTCTCACTCTCCCACTCCCCCTGCTGGTATTCCCTCTCTCGCTGTCTCTCTCTCTCTCTCTCTGTCCAATAAATAAATAAAATCTTTAAGTTTTTTTTTTTTTAATCGGCTGAGCCGCCCCAGTGCCCCTTGACAAGAGATTTTAGATAAAGAATCTACAGTTGATTCCCCCTGATTTTCATGGTCCATTTCCCCAAGCATCAGCAATGTGCAATTTCTTGAAAAATAGTAAAAATTTTAATATTAATAAATATACCTAGAATTTAATTTTTTAAACTATTTTGGCAGGGAGGGGCGGAGGGAGAGTATCTCAAACAGACTTCCTGCTGAGCCTTACCTGGGGCTAGATTTCACAACCTTGAGATCATGACCTGAGCAAAAATCAGCTGACTGAGCCACCCAAGCGCTCCCAAATTTAAATGTTTTATTTAAAGAATATTTATTGGGCACTTACTGTTTCCATGACTTAACTGTGTACTCCTTGATCTGTACCAATGTGGGTTTTTTTTTTTTTTTTAAGATTTTATGTATTTATTTGACAGAGAGAAACAGTGAGAGAGGGAACACAAGCAGGGGGAGTGGGAGAGGGAGAAGCAGGCGTCCCACTGAGCAGGGAGCCTGATGCGGGGCTCCATCCCAGGACCCTGGGCTCATGACCTGAGCCAAAGGCAGACGCTTAACGACTGAGCCACCCAGGCGCCCTTGTACCATTGTGGTTTTGATCTTCTAGCATTCTGCTAACATGCTGTTTCTTTTGTCATCTGGTGGTATTTTTTTTCTGTTCTCATCCTTCATGACTGTATTAGCATTTTACACTGTTGTTCTTCCTCCTTCCTTGAAAATCTTGCCTTTAAGTTCTTTATCAGATCATTATTTAAGCTAATATATATTCATTGTGCACCATATGTAGGGATTTTTAATTAATAAGATTATCTTTGCTCTCATCAAGCACATTCTAGTGATAGGTGCATTAAGGGATTATTCATTAGGTGATGATGAATAAGAAAAATTGGGAAGGAATCAAGAGGAATAAAGAGGTTCTGGGGCAGTGGAAGAGTGTTACTTGATACAGAATTCTCAGGGTCATCCTCTGTTGACATTTGAGGAAACCTAAATAAAGTATGGGAAGGAGTTCTGCATATAGATAATTAGATAAAGAGCATTCCAGGTAGAGGCAGTAGCGAAGTACTTAGGCAGGAATGTGCTTGTGTCTGTCTGTGGTAGGGATAGTAAAGAGGAAAATTGGAAGGAAATTAAGTTAGACTGATAAGAGAAATGGGGTTAGATCACACAGGGCTTTGTAATCCAACTTAATGCAAAAAGATAATGCATTTCTCCAACTTTGGATTTTATTCAGAAACAGGAAGTTTCTTTAATCTGTCCTACTCAGTATTTACCGTTGTTTCTCTTCCACTCAGAAGTGCAGCTCTGTGTTCTGATTTTCCCGGTATTCTTAATAAGAGGAGGCATTTTGGGGGACTTACTTGTACACTATACTTCGTTCTTTCTAAAAATTTTTATGTGAAACAATATGGTTCCTTAAAAATTTTTTTTACTACCTCATTAGAGTTTGTCTTGCTTCTTTCAAGACTAACGCAGCCAGCCTCCTTGCCTGCTAAGACTTCTGGGATGTGTATGTCTCTCTCTTTCCTGTAACCCCTCTCCTACCCCTCATAGGCACACTCAGATATACTTGAAGTTGTAGAGTGATTTCTTATTCCTTTCTTGGTTCTTCGTACTTAAAGTCTATGATGTGCTTCCATTATTAACATGGCTCATGATGAAAGTGATTTTCAGCTTGATGCAGCTCATATTAAGTGAGAATTAGGGAAAAAGGGATAATTTGTACAGTTTGAAAAATGCACTCTATATTATTGCTGCTGAGAATGTGACTCAAATCAGCAGTTTGAGTATCATTTGTGAGCATGTTAGAAAAATTTCTTACCTCAGACATGGCAGTCAGAATTTGCATTTCAACAAAGTTTTCCCAAGTGAATAAAGTGCACATTAAACTTAGAGAAGTTCTGTTCTAGATAACTTACTTAAATTAGCTGTTTGTCCCTAATCCTCAGAAGCACCCACAACTTAATTTTTTTTCCATGGAAGTTCTTTACCTTTGAATATTCTTCATTTGTTTTTATACTTAACATATTTATAGTGTATTCTACTTAAAAAATCTNGTGTTCCCTCTCTCGCTGGCTGTCTCTGTCTCTGTCAAATAAATAAATAAAATCTTAAAAAAAAAAAAAATCTTGGATTGGGATTTTGAAACTTAGGTTTCTTGCCCCCCCTGTATAAAATAAATTTAAACTTTAGGAAAAATTTTTTCAGTTTTTATGTAAGAAATACATTTAATGTAAAGTTCAGTAAAATCCTTTTGCAGTTGAGATTTTTAAATAGCTGAATTTCTGTAAAATGCTAGAATTAGTAATAGTAACTAAAATTATTTTATTCTATAAATATCTGTTTTTGCTGTTTCAGATCAGTAGTAATCTCACTTCGCCTTCTTCCAAAACTGTTTGGTACTTTTCAGCAGTTTGGTAGCAGTTATGATACACATTGGATTACAATGTAAGTAAATAAAAGAAACAGAAGTATTAATTTTAAAGATTTTTAAAATAATCATAGTTATCGAAGTTTTGAGTAACTTACTAGCTTTTATTTTGCACCAGGCATATTTGAATTTTGCGTGGTTCAAATGTTTTCTTACAGTTTTTAGAGTGTTCTTTGCCATTTAGCCCATGGAAATTTTATCAGCATCAGTAGAAAAATCTGACTTTTGTATTCTTTGTAGTTTAAGAAAAATACTGTAGCAAGTAATGCTCTAATTGTAGGGTGAAGATTTGTAGTATATCCACCACAGTAAAGGATTCCTGAAAAAGATACATACTAACATATGTGTTTTTAATTTTCTCATTACTAGAAATTAGTTGTAGGCATTACATCATGTTAGGGATAATCTTGACACCATCCTATTACTACATTTACAAAGAATTTAAGATTAATCTGTAAGAATGTGTTGCTTTATTCACAATAGACTTTTGGAGGGATTTCAGAGACAAATTGATTTTAGGAAAAATTAGACCTATTGAAGGATTCATTTTTGAGGTCAAATAAGATGGCTTTTTTACCTAATTCCTTCTCACATTTAAGATTAGCTGTTAAGAGCACTTGTTTATTTTCAAAATGAGTAGCATTTAGAAAAATTCTTAGAAGACTTCGCAATAGTTCTAAATAGGTGAAGTTAGTTCTCAGGTATAGCCCTTGCTGTTTTTTGTTCCTTTAAAGGGGACCTGTTTAACCTGATTTTAAAAAATCATCTTAGTCTCTTTTGTTATTACGGTACAGTCTATTGGCAATTTTATTTGTGAGTATAGGGGAAAGTCGTTGAGATACTAAACAGAGGGATAGGGAAAAGTATTTAGCATCTTTTAAGTATAAGAAGAATGTGAGTCCAGTTTCATTGACTTTTCAAATAGTTTTTAAATGGTTAAATGACAGAATTCTAAAGTATTAAAGGGATTTACTTGTAGCTAACTTGGGCAAGTTGGTGACATACTGTAGCCATTTGATGAAGTTTATATTAAGGAATAACAGTAACATCTTACAGAAGTGGCCCACTCTGTATGGTTAGTTACTTACCAAGTACCTGAACCTAAGTATATTGAGTTGAGACCCTTTTAGCTTTATCCTTAAATTAAATGTAAGCTCAATTAATGGGAGTTCACAGGGTTTCCTACCTGAATCTGGTATCCTAAATCTCAAGTGGATCTCTTAAAAGAACGCTGAGCTCCTATAGTTAGTCGACAGCAATAATGACAAAAAACTTCAACTGTGAATCTATTATGTGCAGCAGCACTCAACATTTGGTACATATTATCTCTTAAATTCTTACAGCCCAGTTTTTAAAATTGGAAATTGTTATTCCTTATCCTTTTAGTGAATCTTCAAGTAACCAACAAACAGACTTCAAAAGGTCAGGTTACTTGCCCACAGCCATGCTGCATGTGTATTGGAACTGGTTTCAAACCTTAGTCTTACTGAATGTTTTCTGTGTTAATAGCATCTTCATTAAGGGATTGTCAAGGTGAGAGTAACTTACTTTGAAAAGAGTGCTGTAGCATGATGTAAATTACATTAGCCATTTTGGAATTTTAATACTTCTCTACATTTTAACAGATGTTTTGGTAGTAAGTATTATGTGGAATAGATGATGTTAGTTATAAATGTTTTAGTCCTTGAGATCTCTGATTGTCACTTTTTTATTCTAGTGTTTGTAGGTTATTTTGGAGCTTGATACGTGATTTATTTATTTTTTTAAACAAATACTCTGCAATAAAAAAAGAAAAAGTAATTGATTTAGTAAATTTGTATTGTATGTGTATTATATGCCAGGCACTCTGCTAAATTTTACTAAATAATGACTAAGGCACATAGTCCATCCTTATACAGACTGTATCATACTATTTTTAATATTAACTCATGTTAGTCATTTATAATTAGCACTTGCTAGACATTTTATACTCTTCACAAAGATTGTTTTGAGATTAAAGAACAATAGTGATACTTTAAATTCAAAAAATTAAGACATATTGCTTTATATCTTTCACAATTCAAGTAGAAATAGAAGTTTTAAAGTTATGGTAATTAGAAGATTTTGCATTTGAAGAATTTTTAGATCTACATTTTTTTCTTGTCCTAGAGTAGATTTATTCTCTTACCCTATGCCTTTAAAAGTATTTTTTCTTTCATTTGGGCCAGGTGGGCAGAAAAAGAACTGAACATGATGAAGCTTTTCTTTGATAATTTGGTGTATTACATTCAAGCTGTAAGAGAAGGAAGACAGAAACATGCACTGTAAGTATCTTAACTAAGTTAGTTACGTTTAAGTGTTGATTATCTTTCCTCTGAAAGATAATGTCCCAGTATTTCTATTCCTTTTCTTTCATATAGTAAATAAATGTGATGAAAACTTCGTTGTAAAATTTTAAGAGAAAGAAATGCTCTTTTAAGTTGAAGAATTTTATGAAGTTATTTTTATAATTTTTAACCTTAGGGGGATGTAGGTTATGTAACTCTTAGGGGTTGGTTAACTTTGACTATTGAGTTCTGTTCAGAGTCATTGTTTTCAGGAATCAAAAGTTGTTTTCAGAAATCATCAATAACCTGTCTTACGCTAATAAGGCTTGATTCTGAAATTTTTATGTATGTCATCATTTAGTGACTTTGGATAAGAATTCGTAAAAATTGGTCAGTGATATAGCTGTGTTTAAAGTGCCTCATAGGGAAAATTGCTGCCTAGAAGGAAACATGTAAAATTCAGGGGGTTTCTGCTTATTAGTCAGCATCGGGACTGATGGCCAAGTCGAGAAAACCAGCTTAATGTGTATCAGCTAGCCTTAGTATTTATTGAGAAGATATCCTATAGACAACGTCTGCATAGATGAAAACTGAGCATACTGTGCAAGGTTCAGAAAAGTGATAGACCTTTGCATACTTACCTCCAAAAATGAATTATTTTTCTCCATAAATCAGTTCTGTCTCCAGATTTTACTATGTCCTTTAGAATCCCACCATCCTCTCAGTCACCTAAAACTTGGAGACTTTGGGGCCTTTTTTGGGTTTGTCATTTCCAAACATGAATGATGATGATAAAAATACCAGTGTTTATTGATGCTTGCTTACTATATGCCAGACACCATTTAACTGAAGTATTAACTTCAAGATGTACAATAACTCATTTGAGTTAGTTTCATTTTAAAAATGAGAACATTTAAAACTATGAGACGATAAATAATTTGCCCAAGGTCACACATTTTATAAATAGCGGAGCAGTCTGTTTTCTCTAATATTCTTGAGTTGTACATTACACTCTTGTCAGTCTCTAGTTACCTGAATGCTAAAATAGATCCTGTGTCTTTTCACAAGTTGACATTCCCACAGACGCTGTTCCAGTCCTATTATTCAACCTCTGGATCAGTCTTCTTGCCTCATTCTCCACCATGCTCATTAATTTCTTATCCTTATTATATAGGCGTTGTAATACAGTATTGAAGGAAAGCCCTTGGGCTTGTGAATCATACAAACCTGGGTTTAGATTATGAATGGATTGTTTTGATCTTATTTTGATTAGTTACCTCCCTAATAAATTCTAATTATTTACATCATGAGTTTTTGTAAGAATTAAATAATTTAGTAAGTTGTGCCTGGCACATCGATTATCTATAAAGCATAGTTATCTGACTAATAACAAACTATGGTACAAAACAGATAACAAAATTGCTCTTTTTACCCCCCATTTAGATTCTTTACTGTGTAAAAGGAAAATTCCAGTTTTTTCAGCCTGGTATTTTGAGCCCTCTAAAATCAAAACTCAAGCAGCCTTTCCTGTTTTATTGCTCAATGATTTTTTTTTTTAGGACCTCCTGTCTTATAAGCCTATCCAATTATTTCTAAGTTTCCTTGAATTTATTCTATAGCTTTGTTTACAAAGTCATCTCTACATAAAATGTGTTTCTTTAAATGCTGTTAAAATTCAAAGTGTTCTTCCTAGTCTGTATCTTCCTTTTAATCCTTCTTGAAGCAGAGGTTGAAGGTAATCATGGTTTCCTGAATCTGAGCATCTCCATATATCTGTAAAAACCACAAGATTGACAAGAAGCATAAATAAAAGCACACAACCCACATCTTGAGCAGCATTTTTAGGAGAAAAAATTCAAGTTACCTGTCAGTAGAGAAACACTAAGTTACAAAAGAGCTCTCACCACGGCTACAAGCCTGTGGGCTTGATGAACAGGAATGGGAGGCTTAAGAAAGGGAAGATAAGACCTAGATAAATCATCCTCAAAAAAAAAAAAAATCATCTGAGAAAGTCTGACATTAAGTGCCAAAAAATAAACACATGTCTGAGTCTTGATTGTTCATAGCATTGGCTACAGGGAATTTACTGACGTTGTTAGTGGAATTAGAGGTGGAGTCTCATACAAGGGTTGTTTCTGTGGTGAAAAGGTAAATAGTGGAGTGGTGCTCTTTGGAGATGAGTTTTAAACTTTTTTAGGGTACATAGTATCCTTTGAATCCTTCAGTTTTGCCTTGTTGCCTGGCATCCTAAGGAGAATAAAACCTTAGAGAGATGTTGTCTGGCCTCTTGATATAACTGCCTTGTTCCTTCAGGCTATAAAACAGAGTTGTGCATTTGCTACCCTTTTTCAAGCATACTGACCTCTTGAGTTTGTGGCCCATTATTTTCTATTTGTTCTGTGGGGATTTTAGTAGACAAGTTCTCAGATTTTCACTTAGGACGAAAAGATTCTTGTGGTGTGAGAGATAACACTTCATTTCCCAAACAGACATGTTGCATATTTCGAATCCAGTGGCCTCTAGAGAAAATCCTGCTGTGTCAACATAGAGGCTACAAACAGAATTTTTTTAAAGGCATAGTTTGCCACTAAAATTTCATGCCTGTTAGGGAGATTATTTTTGTCTTCTATTTCCTGTAATGTCAGAAAGCCATGGACAAGTCCATGAGAATTTGCCAGTGTTGATGTTATCTTTGTTTTGCATCTCAAGAAATTTCCTGGCTAGTGATTTCAGCAGCCAGTGAGACCCTGACAGAGCAGAGGAGTCCTTTGAAGTGTGGAGCCAGTGGCTCTGTAGTGGAAGCTGAAGAGGAGAGGACCAAGAGTCTGGGTCCATGCCTTCTGGGGTTATGGGTCTGTTAGTCTGGGTTGCAATTACAGGGGAAGGAAGTGTACAGAGGAAGGAAGTATGCAGGAAATAAAAGTGCTTTTTGTACAGGACAAGATTTCATTCTCCCTTTATATCTGTGACCAAGTCCCCCAGGCTCAGAGATGTATAGTAACTTACTTAAAATCACAGAGCTGCTGGATGATAGAACTTGAATTTGAACTTGTACTCCAAGGCTTCTGCTACAGAATCTGTCCTTTTTAGTAAAAAGATGAGAAGCTGTTAAGAGCTGTTCTTGAATTTTATCTGGATGGCATTCTAGTCTGTGAGTTGCTTACTGTACTCTCCTCTGTGCCCCCAGCCGTCTTACCACACGTAGTTTGATCTTCACAAAGGGCACTGCAACAACAAAGTGAAAGTTCATCTTTTCTTTGCCAATATTATTATGAGACAGTAAGGAGCAGCAAAGGTATATCCAGTAAACTTAACCTTTAGAAAACCTTAACTTTAAACTTGAACAGTGAATCTAGTATAATTTTTGAAACAGCTAATTTTGGGAAACTTTTAAAATTTTGCACTTACTTGAAGATAGAGGAAATTGAATTGAAGCTCTTTCATTCTCTGTAACTTGCGATATAGATCAGGGCTCAGATTAGCTGCTGCCTTTTGTTGGCAGTGTAATTTGGGCAATTGATCCACAGCCAGCCTTTGATTTGTAACATAGAGCTAAGAACTCATGATTGATTTAGTTTCGTTGATTGGGTGCTCAGGTGCTTGTGGGAGTTAGAATGTTGTACTATCACAGACACAGTTCGGTATGCAGGTCACACGGTTGCTAAAAGAACCCTAAAATGCAAACCTGATCATGAGTCCCCTCTCCCCTCAACACTCTTTAGTGATCTCCTTTTTCATCTAGAATAATGCCAGATTCTTCTTTTTGACATCTCAGGCTGGCCACAGTCTGAATCCTATATACTTCTGGACCCTATGTACCTCTTTCAGATGCATTTCCTACTATTCCTCCTACCAAGTGTTGGTGACAAACCAGCACTTGATTCTTAAAATGCTGTTCCTTTGCACATGCTTACAGATTGAAATCCCAGAGAACCTTGTGAAATCACCTACTTAAGCAAACTCTTACCATTGATTTTGTGCACATGAATTACAATTATTTAGATTTGAAGTAATATTCAAAAATGCTAGTTTTGTATTAGCTGTATTCTTTTTGAACTAGATTTATGGAAATATTTCCTTAGCATTTCTTGTTTAAGGAATATAGTATTATCACTGATGGGACAGTGATAATGAAACATGCATTTTTTGGATAGAGATGCAGTTTATTCTAACCTATGTGCATATTGCATAAGTTCAAACTGACATATTTCTTTTGTTCCACTGTTGAGTTCTTACGTACTTTCTCATCTAATTTAAAAGTATGTTTTCTAATTGTTTGCAGATTTTTATAATTTATTAAGTAAATCTCAAACATACCATTTGGCTTTATGACCTTTTTTGTATAACCAAAGTAATATACAGTTGACCCTTGAATAACACGGGTTTTAACTGCTTGGGTCCACTTACACGTGGATTTTTTTTGATAAATGCAGTACAGTACTATAAGTGTATTTTCTTTTAAAATTTTCATAGTAACACTTTTTTCTAGCATACTTTATTTTAAGAATATAGTATATAATATGTATACAAAATATGTCTCAATCAACCGTGCATGTTATCAGTAAGGCTTCTGGTCAGCAGTAAGCTGTTAGTACCTAAGTTTTTGGGGAGTCAAACGTTCTACACAGATTTTCACCTGCATGGGGTTTGGCACCCCTAAACCACGTGTTGTTCGAGGGTCAGTTGTAATGAAAATATTTAATAATTATGATACTAAAGTGGAGTTTTACTTCTTTGGTGTAATTTAAGATTAGGGCCATTAAATCTTTAAAAATAATTAAGAAGTAGGATCTTTCAGTTAATTATTTTAATGACTTTTTAAATATAGGTACAGCCATAGTGCCGAAGTTCAAGTTCGACTTCAGTTCTTGACTTGTGTGTTTTCAACTCTGGGATCACCTGATCATTTCAGTAAGCTTTTTAATCAGTCTTTTAATCAGTATTTTAATCAGTTTTTAGGTCTGTATTGACTCTTGGAAGCATCCAGTTAAATGTGCTCATGCCTTTAGATTTCTGTAGTGACTAATATTTAATTCGTATTTTTAATACCGAATGTCCTCAGTATGTATGGCAATATGAGCGTGACCCTTGACACATTTCTGCTTCAGTCTCTGAAAATGCCAGTTTCTCAATGGATTAACAGCTCATTTCAAGAACAAGATATTTGGGGTAAAAGATACCATGTTTAGGGGTGACTGTATTTTTTATTTCTTTTAGTTATAGAAATCTATCACTCCATTTGGAAACAGCCACTGTCTGCATATTATCAGGGCTAGTCTTAACCCAAAGTTGCTTGGCTTCACAGGTGGTAGAGACTTTTAGAGACCCTAGTTTTATTTAGATTAATCTAAAACTCAATTTCATTAAATGATTAACCTTAAAAAAATTGGTCTGGTATTTTCAGGGTGTGAGCCATATCTAAATCCACATGCTGGGTATTCTCACAAGAGAGGAGGAAGCTTGATTTCCTTTTGGTCAGAGCTCCTTTTCTCTTGCGGGACATATTGTGTTATTTTTCGCTCTCCGCACTTTTTCTGTGTGTCCATGTCAACAAACTTTGTTTTAGGAAATTCTCTTTCTTTAGCTATGGTTAATATAGTCAAACTGGTAAGTGTCTTGCTAGCCTTAGAGGTGTCATCACCACTCTCTTAAGTCCATGTCTGTGCTTGAGATACACCATTTGTTCATTTTACTGTTTAACTCTGTAATTTCTTCAAGTTAAGCTCTTTATAACAAATGCCATTAAAGTGATACCAAAAGATCTTAAAATGAGACACTGGTTTTTGATAGGAAACTTCTGTTTCATGTTACTAGGTCTCTTATCGTACCCATTATGAGTGATAATATACAAGAAATAAATAATATAAAATATAAAAACCAATCTTATACATGGAGAAGTCAAACCAAGACCAGTATTGTCACCATAAATAATTTCACACAACTCTGAAGTTTCATGTTTGTTTCATTAAGATTCTCACTGGAAACCGTTAACCACTCTTCTCAGTATTTGAATAATGAATTACTTATTTTCCAGGGAGCACAGTATAGATTCTTAGTGTATAGGCTTATAATAGCTACTGCTCAGATAGAATCAAACTGAAGACTTCACTCTTCCCATATCATAATTGTTCTTTTCTTACTGGCCCAATTCCTGTCAGGTATAATATAGTTACTCCAAAGTTATATAGAATGTGTATTGGTGATTCAGTCATTTATGAATACACTTAATTTATCATATAGTTTACTGTAATTAACCTGGGTACTGTTTGTTTTTTCAGCTCTTAATTTTCTTTTCTCTTTTAATTATTAAATGTATTTAAATTAGAATATGCTCTAAAGATTGTTTTTGGTCCTTTTTTTCTTTTTCTTTCTTTCTTTTTCTTTTTCTTTTTCTTTTTCTTTTTCTTTTTCTTTTTCTTTTTCTTTTTCTTTTTCTTTCAATATTGGCTCCCAGGGGTATAAGTTCTTCAACTTGTATGGTTGTGTGAGAAACTGATAGGAATACCTTATTTTGTGATCAAATTCTGTAGACTGTTATTACTACTAGGTAAATATTTTCTGAAGTGTTTTTTTTCTATTCTGTATCTCAACTACTTTTTCCAGGAAGGAGGTTTCTTATGATTGTATCATATTTTCCTATCCCTTCCGATTCTGGGGAACAATGTAGGGTTTGGAACCCTTTAATGATATACGATGATATTTAAAAATCCCTGTGATGCTTTTATTCTACCCTTTCGGATTTTCTCCTTTATCCATATTCAGATTTGTGATTGCCTCTATTGCTTTCCTTTTGGTTCTGAACAGTTCTTTAGCTTTCTTTTTGCCAGACTTTGGAATCATTTAATATTTGGGTCAAAGTACCATACGGATTTCATCTCATTATATTGGCTTCTCAGCTAATTGAATATCCTGATGTGTTGCTGTTTTCTCTGTTAGGCAGTCAGTTACCTTTTGCTGTATTCATCATACAGATCCTTTCCACCTGCCCCCATAGTTTCCAGAAATGCTTATTGGCATTTATTGTTTTTCTTCTGTGTACATAGAATGATCTTTGAACATGATGTGCATGAACTCTGTTAACCCTTAATTAAACCTTAGAATTGACTCCTCAACTTTTGGGATTACCTCCCCTTATTAATCATGTTTATTGTATTCCAGTGTTATGTCCTTACTTTAATGAGAGTGATTTTTCCCGACCAAATGGCTCTTGTAGGATACTATATAAGTTGTGTGTTTTTAGATGATTTATATGTGGATTATATATAAGTTAAATCACATTTTGCATTTTGAAAGCATAAATTATGTGAAATCTCTTATAACACAATTTTTATAAAATGTTATAAAATATCATCTTTATATTTCTGCATATATTTGTGCTTCTAGTACATTGAATTAGGACCAAAACATTGTATGTATCATGATTCAAAATTTGTAATTTTTACCTAGGGTTAAGTTTAGAGCAAGTCGACATTTTATGGCATTGTTTAGTAGAAGATGCTGAGTGTTACGATGATGCACTCCATTGGTTTTTAAATCAAGTTCGAAGTAAAGATCAACACGCTATGGGAATGGAAACCTACAAACATCTTTTCCTGGAGAAGGTAATTTTATTTCTTGACAAGTTTTACCATTCATGTTGTTTTTCCAGATTTCCTTTTTATCTCTTGAAATATAAACTCTGTAATGTTATATTTTTCCTCCTTTGACATAGATTTTAAAAATAGAAAAATGTGGGGCGCCTGGGTGGCTCAGTTGTTAAGCATCTGCCTTCGGCTCAGGGCATGATCCCGGTGTTCTGGGATCGAGCCCCGCATCAGGCTCCTCCACTGGGAGCCTCTTTCTTCCTCTCCCACTCCCCCTGCTTGTGTTCCCTCTCTCACTGGCTGTCTCTCTCTCTGTCAAATAAATAAATAAAATCTTTTAAAAAAAAATAGAAAAATGTACTGTTTTCAGCAGTCTTTATTTAATTTTGTCACATAAATTTTACTTTAATTTTATCCTCTACGGTGTTTATATTGATATGAGTATGAGTGAGAGCTATATTCTGTGAGTCTTAGATGGCTGTGGTTTTAGCCAGCCTATGGCAGAGATAAACCAGTCTCCAGATTTTTTGTGGATTCCATAGGGTCCTTTTTAGGAAGCACTGTCATGTCTTGTTATTAAAGATATTTTTCTATCCAGTTTTGGTTCTTTATCAGATGCCAACAGTTGGTTCAGGTAATAATTTTCCATTTGAATTTTGAAACATTGACGATAATAAAGCAGTACTTTATATTTTATACTTATTTTTGAGATTATATAGAGTTTCTGCAAACTAATAAAATCTCTCTTGTAGGATTGAATATATATGAATGAGTTTTGGTACATACAAACTAAATCGCTTAATAGATCTACTACAAAGCTACAGATAGACCCTCAAGGATCTTAATTTCAAGCCCTAACTTACACACAAACTGCATATAGCTGCACATCTTATAAATGTGTATGGGATAGGTATACAATAAATGATAAAACCTTTTATTCACATCCTCTGATTTGGATATGCGTATATATTGAAAATTGAAATAGATATTAGGTTTCAAATATTTTCATTAAATTTTTATTTTTTTTAAATCATCACTAAAAATTTGAGCTGATACATTTTCTTCTTGCAGTGGTTTCAATAAAATTTTGTTAAATCTGTTACTCTAAATTTGATAAAATGTATTAATTATCACACTAATACTAGTTAAAAAATTTTTATTTTTAAGATGCCCCAGCTAAAACCTGAAACGATTAGCATGACTGGCTTAAACCTGTTTCAGCATCTCTGTAACTTGGCTCGATTGGCGACCAGTGCCTATGATGGCGGTTCAAACTCTGAGGTATGGATTTAGACTTGGCATTTTATTAGGTCACCTTATGAAATTTTTCTTTTATTTCTCAAATTAGATGACTGAATTATGTAGTCTACAAAGCATTGAGTTTATAAACTATGAAGACTGTTAGGTTTTAAAAAGCTTTATCTTTCGGTTTTAAAAAGTTATACAAAGCAAATTTGGTGATTTTTTTTGTTGTTGTTTGTTACCAAATGTAACCTTGGTTGTGATTAATGAAAACTTACTACACACTCCTTAATACAGGAGAGGCCATCTGAGTGTCCCCTAAAAGCTCCTAGCTAATATAATCAAGTAGCTTTGTCCCCAAGAAGGTTGATTTGTCTAAAATTTGATTGTTAGGCCGTTTATGTGACCAATCTTTTATTTGCTCTCAGACAGCACCAGAGTTCCTAGAGGAGAATCTACCTTAAGTCATCTCTTACCTTGAAGCATCACTGTCCTTTCATTAACTGAAGACTCACATTGCTAGTTTTATTTCTGGCTTACTATTCCAGTTGCCTCATTGGGTGGCTGCTAGTTTTCCTTAAAGGCGTTATTTTTTAGACTCTCCCAACACAGGCTGTTACTTGAAAGTCTTCCTCATTGGATGTTCCAGTTTATTAATGCTAGCTTTGATTTAGGTAGTATCTACTCACGTTTTTCATTAATTTTTTTTAGAAGTTGGAGTTGTGTTTATAAAGCGAAAGATAGGGAAAACTGGTATTAATCTGTGTGGTAAAGAATAATTTTAATTGGATCTAGAATGCTTTCATAGTGTCTTCTTACCTTTTTTCCTTGTTTGAATAGTTTTTTTTTTTTTAATATCTTGGTCTTAATTCTTTGATAAATTTCAGTTTGGTAATTTCAGACAACCAGTCAGATCTGTTTTACCTAAGAAGTATTCCTACTCTAATTTTGAGGTAATAGTGCTTTTTTAAGTGGATGATATGAACACAAAGGCTGTTCAGTTACCATATCAGAAGGATACCTTCAGCCTGCCAACTTTTGAGAATTTTGACTCCACTTTTCTGTAGTTTTCAGTGAACACATTTTCTTTGTCATAGCATAGTTAACATCATAAATTGAAGTAACAACTTGGGTTAGCATATTTAAAAATTTTTCTGTGAATATCTAAAAGCAGTGACTTTATCAGAGTAAGTTGGGTGAATGCATTGAAGCTTATTTCTGCAAATAATTATGTATGTGTTTTTAGTCACTTGTAGCATGTTTTTGGGATTTGAGTTTTTCCCACTATGTAGTCAGACTTTTGGTTAAACATTACACACACACACACACAGTTAGCTGCTTTATAAATTTTTTTTAGAATCAGTACAGATGTACTTCAGTAGTTGAAGAAATTTTCAAGGCTTTTATCATTTTATTATTTAATTTTAATAGGAATTACGTTTTAAGTACTATATAGGATATTAAAAGTCTTTGATATTGTATGGCATTGAAACTTGAACTATTTCAGTCTTCTAATCGCTTACATTGTTCGACAATAAGATTTATAAATGTCATGATATTTTCTTTCCTAGCTTTGTGGTATGGACCAATTTTGGGGTATCGCTTTAAGAGCACAGTCTGGTGATGTCAGTCGAGCAGCTATCCAGTATATTAACTCCTATTATATTAATGGTGAGTGATTTAGAATATTTGTCTGATAATTTCGTATGTGAGGATTTTTGTTTAATTACAATTCATTTTTTTTTTAATATAGCTAAACAATAAAGATTGATATACTGTCTAAACATCTGATTTTCAGGTAAAACGGGTTTGGAGAAGGAGCAAGAATTTATTAGTAAGTGCATGGAGAGTCTCATGATAGCTTCTAGCAGTCTTGAACAGGAATCACACTCAAGTCTCACTGTTATAGAAAGAGGACTCCTTATGCTGAAGACGCATCTGGAAGCATTTAGAAGAAGGTAATTGTTTTATACCACATTATTACAGTGAATTTCAGGCTTTTTTTTTTTTTTTTTAATTGCTGACATGTACAGAAGTATTCCTAAAGTAAAGGTTTTGTTGGGGCAGGTAGAAAGCTTAACCACAAGTGAAGGGTTAGTAATAGAAGTACTTTTATTCATAGTATGTATCATTTTGCCATGAAAATAGGCAATATAGGTTTTCACTAAATATTGTGGAACTTTAAAAATTCTTAAATGCTGAGAAGATATGCATGAATTAGACTCTGTAGACAGAATTCCACCTCTAAGAAAGTATTATAACGATTGAAAGGCAGAACACCACCACCAAAAAAAGTTTCACTAAAACCCTCACCAAGAACATCAAATAATCTCTCATAGTTGAATCAAGTTGAGTCATTTGTTTCATTTGCTGTTTTTTTTTCTTCCTGGACTAGGAGACAGTATTTTAATTTTGAATTTCCATTTACCATGGAAACATGATCAAAAAATTCTGTTAATGAATATCTGTATAATTAATTTAGACATACCCTGTGTAATACAGAAATAAAGCAAATTAACATTTATGAATATATCGACTGAAATGAAAGGTGAGTAGATAGTTTTAATTAAGAAATTCTGTTTGTTAAAAATCATGACTAAATGTAAACATACAACGAACTGTGTTGGCAAAAATTGTTAAAATTAATCTTTCAACTTCAGAACTTAGTTTGATAATGAGTCATACAATTGATATTTTTTGAGATTCTGTTTAAATCATCAGGAAATAATAATAAAAAGATATTCTACACATTCCTTATAAATAACATGGCTTCATGATTTAATATATTTGGAAAATATATTAATTGCAAAATTCTTTATTTTGATTATGATTGCAATTTGTGGAAATTATACTTAAATAATTCCTTGTGTTTTTAAAGAATGTGTAAGGGAGCTCTATAGCGTTTTTTGGAACAGAAACGTCACACTGCCTCATAACTTTTACCACTCTAAAAAATAAAAATAAGTAAGCAAATGTGATGTGTCTTATTCAAATTAATAAAAATAAATACATACTGTTTTTAAAATTCAGATATTAAAGGTAATACTGCAAAAAATGAAAGTCATCATAATCTATCTCTTCGTGTTAGAGATAGTTACTGTTAATGAGATATGTATTTTTCCAAAATTTTCTCTCTTGCTTCAGAGTCTACAAACAACAAACCAAAAAGGGCCTATTGGTTTAAATACTTAGTCCTCACACAGTGTTACTTGTGTTTTTAAAATAAGTATTTATTTTAAAAGTTTTCAAAAACAATTAAGTTTCCTAGGATTCAGTGGTGCTATTTATAAGTTGAGTGAATTTCAGTTCAAAAATCCCTTCTCAGATGTACAATTCTTTTCTAACTCATGGAACATGATTATAGTATCCTTTGCTAGAAATCTTTTATATTCATGTTTTACTCTGAAAGTTAATGTTGGTGTTAAATAACTTAAATAAATATTTATTTTTGGGTGACAGAGAAACAGCAAACAATTGAATATTCAAAAAACTAAGAGCTAGTTTAAAAATGTCAGGAATTTTCATGCACACCTTTGTGTAGTATCACTGTACAATTTCAAGTGCTTAATGTGCTTAATTCTACTAATTTAAAATTGCCTAACATTTATAGAATGAAAATATAAAGTAATTATTGTGTTTGTATATTCCTTATATTAAGAGAGTAAATAAAACTTAAAAAAAAAAATTTTTTTTTTTTTTAAAGAGAAACGGTTGTAATTTAAAGAGTGGTTCTCAACCAGAGTGATTTTGTTTGCCAAGGGACATTAGGTAATTTGTGGAGACACTTTTGATTACCAGAGCTTAAGGGAGAAGGGGGTACTATTGGCATATAGTAGATAGTGACCAAGGATGCTGCTAAACATCCTACGTTGCACAAGACTGTTTCCACTGCGTCCTTCCACCCACAGCTAAGAATTATCTGGCCTCAAAAGATTACTCTCTTAGCCGTAAAAGCTGGACATTGGATCCCTTCTAGGAAGTCAAGTCCCTTTGTTTCCTTACTTCTCGTCCTTCTATTCTAGAATTGCTGATGAGTTTTTGACATTGATAATTCTTTTCTTAATGAAATTCAGGTGTTCTGGATCCCGTCTTCAAACAACTGAAAATCAGTTAGAAAACTGACAGTATTTAGTGAGTGACCTGCTAGATGCCTTTCTCCCTTAAGATTAGTCTTTGTGGTTTATTTTGTAATTTTAGCAGTCATGGAATCAGCTCTCAAATTCTGTTAGGCATATATTTACTAGGATACATTTCTGTCTCTGAAAAATGTTTCCTAATACCTTTTTTCCTTTTGTGAATGTAAGAATGAGAGCTTGCCATTTCACTTCCTGGATTAGTTTGTTTCTTTGAATTCTTCCTGCCTCTACTAGTTCCCCCTCTCCCCCTTAAAAAAAAAAAGTTCTTAATGGGAAATTTTTTCCTCAGTTTTTCTTGTAAACTATCTTTTAAGGAACTCTTAGCTGTATTTATGCATTTAAGTTGATGCATTATGATGAACCTAAACTTAATGCTATAGAGTAAATTGGAATGTGCTAGAACCTTTTGTGGGCTTTTTCATTTTGTAAAATATTAAAAACTTATGTAACATTAACATGGTTTAAAATTATATTCTTCCTATGTGTGGTTTTTGTGTGTTTTAGGTTTGCGTACCATCTCAGACAGTGGCAAATTGAAGGCACTGGTATTAGTAGTCATTTGAAAGCACTGAGTGACAAACAGTCCCTGCCGCTAAGGGTTGTATGCCAACCAGCTGGACTTCCTGACAAGGTAGTTACATAATTTTACTTTACAAATCGATAACATTTCCCAGTTCAAATATCTGTTCTTGTTGTATTTTTAAATTGGTTGCATCTCATATTTCAGATGACTATTGAAATGTATCCTAGTGACCAGGTAGCAGATCTTAGGGCTGAAGTAACTCATTGGTATGAAAATTTACAGAAAGAACAAATAAATCAACAAGCTCAGCTTCAGGAGTTTGGTCAAAGCAGTCGAAAGGGAGAGTTTCCTGGTAAGTCCAACAGTTTAAATTTTCATACTTTCTAGGTTCTGTTATATATCACCTTAGAACCTTTGCTTCTTTTAAGAGTGCCAAGCATGTTCATGGCTCCCCTCCTTTTGGTAGGGTGCCATTGATTCACAGAGAAGAGCTAAGAATTGCTACAGATGTTATTTGGAAATATTTTTCCTCATTTTCCTTAAAAAAATTTTTACATTTGAGGTTATTTGATAAGCAGTGTGGGAATTACAAGTTTTATTTTCTATGCACTACTTAAGTACCCAGTTTTACCCAATAAAATAGTTTGGTCATTTTGATACATTTTGTTTCTTTTTTTCCCCAGAGCATATGAAAATAATACAGCCTTAAATCACCACCTGTGTATCTCCCCTTCCCTCCAAAAGAATGTCATAGTAAGAAATTTTTCATATAGGTCCAAAAAGTATATATTTGATTCCTCCTTTACTGTAACCACTAGAGCATTTTTAGTGTCTTTCCATAGCACATAAAATATGAGCGAATCAGAGGAACAACCATGAAAGCTGTTATAATTTCAGACCTTTAAATTTTAAATAACGTGTAATAGGCTATATGCATATTTAGAAAAAAATTTTCATTTGGTTTTTCTTTTTTTTTTTCTTTCTAATGAACTTTAAAAATGTTTGTACTTCAAGTCTTTCAGTGATATATTTTCTGAAGCTTTCGTTTGAGAAAAAAGTTCATTTTATCTTCTATTTTGAAGGATATTTTCACTGGACATGGAATTTTAGGTCAAGGATGGTTTTCTTTTCAGGACTTAGTAAATAGTTAAACCCATTGTCATTTGGTTTGCAGAGTTTCTGATCTGATTGAAAGTGTGTTTTGGTTTTTTTTTTCCCCCCATCCTTTGTATATACAATGTGTCTTTTTTTTTTTTTTTTAAAGATTTCTTTCTTTCTTTATTTTAGCGAGGGAGAGAGGGCGTGCCCATGAGGAGGGGGGAGGGAGAAGAAGAGGGAAAGAATCCCAAGCTGACACAGTGCTGAGTTTGGAGCTGACTCAGGGCTTCACCCCAGGACCCCGAGATCATAGCCTGATCCAAAATCAAGAGTCTGACAGTCAGCCAGCTGAGCTACCCAGGAGCCCCCGCCCCCCTTTTTAGGAGTTTGTGGGGGAGACATTCTTAAGTAGGCTCCATGCCCAGTGGGGAGCCAGATAGGGGGCTCAGTCTCACAACCCTGAGATAATGACTTGAGGTGAAGTCAGGTGTTGGATGCTTAACCGACTGAGCCACCCAGTCACCCCCACAGTGTGTCTTTTTAACTGTGATTGATTTTAAAGAAATTTTTTGTTGTTTTGGGTTTTAAATTTTTTTTAAAGTAAGCTCTACTTCCAGTGTGAGGTTTGAACTCATGACTCTGAGATTAAGAGTTGCATGCTGTACCAACTGGGCCAGCCAGGTGCCCCAAGAATTTTTTTTTTGACACTGGTTTTCAGCAGTTTGATTTTAATGTGCCTTGTTGTGTTTTTGTGTTTATACACTTTGGGTAAGATTGGCTTTTTGGGTCTTTGCGTTTATCACATTTGAGAAAGGTTAGCAATTATGTTTTTTTCAAATATTTTTTTCTTTTTCCTTTCCCCTCGACCTAATTTCTAGGCCTCTAATTAAATATATCCTAGACTCTTTGTTAATGTCTCACAGATCACTGAGCTGCTCTTATTTTCCTTTTCTCCTTTCCCTCTCTTTTTTTCCCTTTGTTTCCCTCCTCCTCCCCCATCCACCTCTCCTCACTTTGTCAGGTGTTGATTTTCTTCCTGTATTCAATCTGTATAAATATAGATTGTAAGCCTGTCTCTGGATTGAGATTTATCTTTTTGGGGTCTTGCTAGTTACCACAAGTTCACTTGCTTTTAAGCTTGCAAACTTAGTTGGTATTGTCTCTTTGCTTTTTTCCCCTGTCCAGTGTTGATAAAATTTTGAAAATTTACTTTATTGGAATTTCAGAGGGTAAAAAGTAGATGTGTTGTTTAATACAGCATTGTAACCTAAGAGTTTTTCCAGATTTCTTGTTACTTTTTCTTGTTTTGAAACATTTATTACATTAAGATTTGAAATATTTTAAAGGTAGGAACTCTTTCCAGAACTCTTAAGGAATAAGCAGTTTGTTGTTGTTGTTGTTGTTTCCTTTTGGTGGGCAGGAAAGCAAGGTTTACTGAGTGATGGCAAAGTGAGAGTACAAAGCCCTCAGGAGGGAGAGGACCTTATTGCCGGGAAGAAGCAATTGTTATGATAAAAAAGATGCTGTCAAAAGTGGTGAAAGATGGAAAGCTGTTCAGTTAATTGTAAAAGCCAACTCAACTATTACAATCAAAAGTTAATGCGTAATACACCTTTTAGGCCTCTCTCACTTCAAATAGAATCCAAAAGCCTAAATAAAGTACTAGCCATCTTAGTTTGCTTTTGGAACAAAGTTATGCATGTTTAGAGTATCTGATGCACTTGGAACCAAGTCAACTGTATATTATCTTAGCACTTCATCACAACTAAAGATGTTTTATCTCGATATTTTAAAAAAAGATCAGCAGTCATAGTTTGTGTTATTATCTCAATAAGGTAGAAAAGACATTTTAGTCAAAGTCTGCCAAAGTATAAGTTTAACATAGAGTTTCTATTGAGATATATAAATGAACACTTAACTAAGTGTATCTACTTGGCATGTCTCTGTACAAATATTGTAGAGATACCACGTTAATTTACTTCTTTGTATATTCTGTCTAAAAATCTTAATGGAATTTTATTTTTAAATTTGATGAAATTACTCTGAATCATAAACGGTGTGGATAAACCTAAACAATATCAGAAGTGCTGAGAGGAAAACTCTAAAGGGTAATAGAGAAATGAATTTTCAATACTAGCTTTAAAATATTTAAAAATTATGGGATGCCTGGGTGTCTCAGTTGGTTAAGCATCTGCCTTCAGCTCAGGTCATGATCCCAGGATCCTGGGATTGAGCCTCACATGGGGCTTCTGGCTCAGCGGGGAGCTTGCTTCCCCCCCTGCTTATCCTTTCTCTCTCTCTCAAATAAATAAAATCTTAAAATAAAATATTTAAAAATTACAGTAATATAGTTTTGTTGAAGAATTGTATCACTGTGGAAAAGCAGTAGCCCTACTTCACTCATTCCTAAGGAGCTATGTAGTGTCCAGTGGAATTTTTCTACATGAAGTTAATAAAATTTAACAATATATTTAAGTTTAAATCGTTCATTAGATATTTCATCATTTTGCTTATTTCCTACTCTTAATATCACGCATTTCCTTTTTAAAGATTCATGGATTAAACAATAAATTTGAATGCCTGCTATGTTCTAGTGCTGGAACCACATCTCAATGTAATAAAAGGTCTGCCTTTATGGAACTGGGCTTTTTTGGTTTTGTTTTTGTTTTTTTGAGGCAAGACCAATAAATGTGTCAGATGATAGTAAGTGCTTTAAGAAAGATAAAGCAGAATAAGGGATTAATTTAGTGGAATGAGGCTCTTTAGACTGAGTGGTTAAGAGGAAGGCTCACATAACATAACCATGTTTTTGTGTCAGCACATAAATTAGTTTTTATAAAAATGTTCACTTAATGTTTTCTGCTATTTTTAAGGAGGCCTTATGGGACCTGTCAGGATGATTTCATCTGGACATGAATTAACAACAGATTATGATGAAAAAGCACTTCATGAGCTTGGGTTTAAGGATATGCAGGTACACACAAATGCGGTTTGAGTTTTAATGATCTATTGACTATTATAGTCAACAGTTGAATAGTTGAAGGTATCCTTCAAAAACAGTTATTATTGCTTTTCAGTGTATGTGAAGTTTTTTGTGTGTGAAGTTATTTTATACTGAAGAGATTTAGTAAACCTAAACTTAATATGTCTAATTACGTGTTGTTGTTTTCCCCTGTTGCCATTGTTTTTATAGATGGTATTTGTATCTTTGGGTGCACCAAGGAGAGAACGGAAAGGGGAAGGTGTTCAGCTGCCAGCGTCTTGCCTACCACCTCCTCAGAAGGACAACATTCCGATGCTTTTGCTTTTACAAGAACCTCATTTAACTACTCTTTTTGATTTATTAGAGATGCTTGCATCATTTAAACCACCCTCAGGAAAAGTGGCAGTGGAAGATAGTGAGGTGACTATATCATTTCATTTTTATAGTGTCTTGTTTGTTTTTCTGTTGAGTGGAAGATAATTTTCTCAGTAATTCTCTCTCTCTCTCAAGATTTTATTTGAGAGAGTGAGCGAGCATGTGTGCCCACGAGCAGGGGGAGGGGCAGAGGGAGAGGGAGGGAATCTCAAGCAGACTCCCCACTGAGCATGGAGCCCATCACAGGGCTCAATCTTAACAACCCTGAGATATTGACCCAAGCCAAATCAAGAGTCAGACACTTAACTGACTGAGCCACCCAGGCTCCTCGTTCTCAGTAATCTTTTAAGAACAGTAAAATGTAGGAGCCCATTTATTGATTCATTAGGTATTTAAGTGCCTAATACGATTTAGGTGTACTCTTTTCAGTGTTGTTTTACAAGGATCAAAGTAGGCACAGTTTCAGCCTTTAGTCCAGTGGGGAAGACAAATAATTGATAATGCCTTGCAGATAGCTCCAGGTAAAATAACAGCTAAGTTTTAGACAGAGGTAGCTGCTAAGAAGACTAACATTATTAGGGAATAGTGATAGAAACTCATTTATATATATTTTTTGGTCAGGGAAGGTTTCTCTGAGGGAAACTATATGTAATCTGAGCTAGAAGGATGAAAAGGAGCCAACTAAATGAGAATTGAGGGATCGTCTGCACACAGTAATCGCATTCCTGAAGCCCTTCGTATAAGGTCTAGGAATTGTTAGAGAGCTAATAATGAGCAGAATGTGGAGGGTAGTGGGAGAGGAATAAGATTGGAAAGGTGAGTAGAACCAGACTGGCCATGGCAACTTGTTTCTGTTTTACTCATAGTAAGGTGAGGGAGGAGCACACATTCTGATTCTGGTTTTCAAAATAAAAGATTTGTTTGGCAAGAAGAGAAAAAGCAGTGAGGAACGTAATGCACTGATCCAAGGAAGACTTGATGGTGCCCTGGAATAGAATGAGAGTGAACAAATGAAGTCGACTTAATTGAATTGGATTAAGAGTGGAGACAGGCTCATGTTCAGAAACAAGGAAGACAGGAGATGGTGTCCAGGTTTCTGGCTTCAGCAACTGGGTAGATTCCATTCGAGATGAAGAATGGATGCTCATGGGACATTAAGTGGAGATGTCAAGGAAGCAGTTGGATAAGAGTTTGGAGCTCAGAGCAGGGGCTTGGTCTGGAGAAATAAGATATGGTAGTCATTATAAAGATAGTATTTAAACTCAAGAGAGTGTATGAGATCGCCTAAAGGATTCAGTATTAGTCTGCTGACTTTTTTTTTTTTAATGCCTTTAAATGGACTTACCTAAGATGATGTCCTTTGGTGTGTTTCATGCAGTGAATTATTTTGAGATTGAGTGGCAAATAAAATAATGCTACTATTCTTTCTTTCCCAAGAATGTTAAATGACTTTTTTCCACGTTTCTAGGATGTGTTTGATCATGGATGCAGTGGTAGTTGCTCTTGAGTCCTCTGTTCCCCATAGCCTGGTTTCTCTTGTGGTGGCACATTTTTAAATTCTTTTTTTTTTTTTAAAGATTTTATTTATTTATGTGACAGAGGGACAGCCAGCGAGAGAGGGAACACAGCAGGGGAGAGGGAGAGGAAGAAGCAGGCTCCCAGCGGAGGAGCCCGATGCGGGACTCGATCCCGGAACGCCGGGATCACGCTCTGAGCCGAAGGCAGACGCTTAACGACTACGCCACCCAGGCGCCCCACATTTTTAAGTTCTTAAAAAATCCAGGGCACATGGGTGGCTCAGTCGGTTAAGCATCTACCTTTGGCTCAGGTTATGATCCCAGAGTCCTGGGATTGAGCCCCACATCGGGCTCCCTGCTCAACGGAGAGTCTGCTTCTCCCTCTTCGTCTGCTGCTTCCCCTGCTTGTACACAAAATCTTTCTCTCTCTCTTTCTCTCTCTCTCTCTCATTTAAATAAAATCTAAAAAAAAAAAAATCTTAAAAAATCTTTCTTTTGTTCAAGCAGAATAATCAGTAACAGATGCCCTTGAACTGCAACTTTTTTACCTTTTGTATTTTATGTCCCAAATACTTAATGACCTTTTACTTCATGGCAGCACCATATGGGCAGTTTAAAAGACAGAAAGATAATTAGAAGAATTCTTCAGTTTTCTGGGAGGTGGCTATGTAGTGTGTTATGGGAACATAGGGCAGGAACAAAAATTTGGGGAAAGTTTTGCAAAAGGGGAGCCTTTTAAATTGGGTCCAGCTGCTGAGGAGAGCAAAAAGAAGCATTACAGATTCACAGAAAGGTAAATGCATGTTTGAAAAACTGGGAGCGTGAGTATAGTGTAATTCGAAAAAAGACCAAAACGGAGATCGGAACCTATACCACAAAGGGCCACATGAGATTTTTCTTCTTTGTAAAATGGATTGCCATCATCGTGGAAGGTTTTAAAGGAACAAAATGAAAGCTGTTATGGGCTATTAGAAACAAGGTTTAGGTGTTAGTGTGGTGGATGTGTTAGAGACAGACTGAAGGTAGGAGGCCCGATTAATAGGCCATTGTAATAGTCCACATGAGGCTTGAACTGAAGGGGAAGAATTCATTTTTTAGCGGATACTTGGCTGAACTTTGTGGCAAGTATGCCATTGTCGATGTGGGGTCTCTTTGTTGTCCAAGACTGGTTTGGTCTTGTAGAAGGTTACAAAAATAAAAATAAAGGGTAGGGCTTTTTAGTCATAACATAGCACATAGTCATTTACACCTGGGATTCCCCCCCCCTTTTTTTTTGCACAGAATACATCTTTTTTTTTTTTTTTTTTTTTTTTAATTTCCAAGTTGGTGTTTACAAAGGAATGAATTCTATTTTACTGAAGAACTTTCAGTGCCATTTCCCCAGCTAAACCAAAAATGTTACTTTGGGTTGCTTCTCTTCATCAGGATTGAGAAAAGCAGAGGTTACTTTGAAACTCTAAGATTTGCTTGCTTTCAATGTTGTACTAGTTTTATATCATAATACAGAAAGACCTAAGCTTTTTATAGATATATAGAAGAATCTTTCAGCATCCTGTGGACTGTATTATAGTGAAAAAAATCATTATGACGGCTGCGGTAATAGAATTACACAAATTCATACTCTGGAAAATTCTAAAACTGTAAATTTTAGCTTTAGCTATTTATTTACCTCTTGAGGTTATGTTTTAATTTTTTTAATAAAGGAAACTTGCCTACTTCTTACATACTTTCTGAAACATTCTTCAGGTTACTATTATCTCAGCATCTTACAGAATTCAAATATGGGGGCACCTGAGTTAAGTGTCTGCATTTGGCTCAGGTCATGATCCCAGGGTCCTGGAATCGAGTCCTGTATCCAGCTCCATGCTCGGCAAGCTTGCTGCTTCCTCTCCCTGCTACTCCCCCTGCTGTGCTCTCTTTCTCTGTCAGATAAATAAATAAAATCTTAAAAAAAAAAAAAAAGCAAATTTAATAGATAATAATGGGGGAAAAGTAGGTTCTTTAAAATTGTTTGCTTTCCTCTTAATCCTCTGCTTATCTGAGACTGGAAAATAAAGTATGGATTAGCAGTATAAAAAAGAAACAGCTGTACTCTTTTTCCCAAATGTAAGATCAAGGACTTAATTTACCACCACCAGGACTTTGTCCTATTTAGAATAGTGACCTGAAAGAGGAAGCAATTGGTAATGTTCTTGAAATTTACTTGAATGGCTTTGTAAGACAGATGTTTTCACTTCTATTTGAAAAGTTTCCTGAATAAAGTGCCAAGATTTACAGGTCACTTTTTTCCCAAAAAGCATTCAGTAACAACAAGTTGAAAAACTACTACTTTGGCATAATGATCTAAATAATAAAAAAATGTATAAATTGTTTAACATGAAACAAATGGTTTATTTCTCGCTTTTAAAGTAAGACTGAAGAATATCAAATTTGATAATCAAGGGTTTCATGCAAATAAGTTGAACTTGAGTTTAGATTTATTTATTTTCTTTTAGTGATCTGTCTTGATAAGCAGTTGTTCTTATTTGTGTAGAGCTTAAGATGTGAAGAACTTCATCTTCATGCAGAAAATCTCTCTAGGCGTGTATGGGAGCTACTGATGCTTCTTCCTACATGTCCTAACATGTTGATGGCATTCCAGAATATCTCAGATGAACAGGTAAACTCACAAAATTTTTTTACTCTCCTAGAGCATGGCATCATTTTACATTCCTCCAGTGTATGAGACTGCTTGTTGACCTATATCCTCAGTAAAATTTTGCCCTAAAAGTTCATTTTAACGTCCATTTATTTGTTAGTGAGGTTGACTAACACAGGCCTAATACAATGCCAAGGTTGTTCTCTAAAATTATCTTTAGAAAACATTATTTGTTTTTATATTAGTTTTTTTACATATTACTGTATGTTCTGAATATATTCCTGTAGGGCCGTGACCTCACAGGTGTGATGGAGGTCTTTGTAAAGATGTGTTAAAATTAGTTTTTTAAAAGCTATATAATAATATAGCTTTTAAAAATATAGTTTTTTAAAAGCTATATAATAATTGGAGATACCAATAGAACACTTACAGGATGAATGGAAAAATAGTGTCATAATGTGCGCTAATGGTTTTTTATGATTTGGGTCTTGGCCATGGGATTTCAGAAGGTTCTTTATCTCAAATGATTTAGATGTGGGGAAGGTAGGCCTGGCAAATGGTGGTTGATGACTCAGAGTAGCTCTAATAATAATGTTGTCAAAGACGTACATTGTGTGAATATCATTTCATAAATTGAGATTAGAAAGCAATATTTTAAGATTTGTGTATTTGTGAATTTTAAATGCGTAGGTGTGACTTTCTAAGTATTAAATACAGACTTTACTACTTCTATATCTTTTAAAGTTAATGCATTCAACTAGGCTGCACAGTGTTTTTCATTGGGAAGATGTTGCCCTGTCTGTTGTGTGGGTTCACAAGACAGAATTTTTTCCCCCTATGCTGCTGTTTGTATATGAATTTTAACAAAATTTAATGAATAATTGGTGTTTTAAGCATACCATGAGTATCAGTTATACAATTGGTCTTCATATGTTTGAAGATATTTCAATATCTATGTAATATTTGAGTTCTTACATAGTGTCACTTTCTTTCAAGTTTATTTTGGGAGGGGTCCCTTAGTAAGTTGGTTTGAGAAAAACCTATGTTTTTCTTTTTTAATTTAAGAGTAATGATGGACTTAATTGGAAAGAACTTCTCAAAATTAAAAGTGCTCACAAGCTATTATATGCCCTGGAAATTATTGAAGCACTAGGAAAACCTAACAGGAGGATAAGGAGAGAGTCAACGGTAATTGAATTTCCATTCTTCCCATGAAATACTTGTATTTTGTCTGGAGCCAAATTCCAGAATGTGTTATTTTTCAGTTCTAGAATAACTTTTTCCTCCTGCACCTTCTCTTATTATTATTTTTTTGCCATTCCCACAGGGAAGTTACAGTGATCTTTATCCAGATTCAGATGATTCAAGTGAGGATCAAGTGGAAAATAGTAAAAATTCCTGGAGTTGCAAGGTTTGATCATACATGTTATGCAGTGTATTGATAAAAATTATCTCTATAATATTCCAAAAGTAGGTGTGTCATAGTTATTGGTTTTAAACTAACTTACTATTAAAATAAAGCATAGTTAAAAAATTTTGTATTACTTCAAATCACAGTTAAAGGTGGGATTATTTAATGCCTCATTGCTTTTGTTTTTAGCACTTTTTTTTCCTTTTTGAAATACTTTATTAGGACATCCTAGTGTCTGCGATTAAATGGTCAGTTGAATATAAAGATATCTTTATAGATAATTTGCAAGAATCTTTTTAAAAAATTTCTTGAAAATGAGGTGGATGTTATTAGTTTGTGTAGAAGTTATTTTGGTTATTTAAATCAGAGTAATTTCCTAGATTAAAGATATATACTATTTTACATATGCATACACATAAAACACACATACACACACAGTTATTGAATCAGAAAGCAGGTCTTCATGACATTTTGAAGCTGCATCTCTCTTACCAGTACTCTCACAATTGCTTACAGTTTGTTGCTGCTGGAGGGCTTCAACAGTTGCTAGAAATTTTTAATTCTGGAATTCTGGAGCCTAAAGAGCAGGAATCCTGGACTGTGGTGAGTGGAAGTTCACTGTTGTAACCAGTTAACAGTTCTCGTAAGCACTTCCAGTTTTCATTAGCAAGTACAACTTCTGTTATGTGCTGCTTTGTCGTAAGGAAGATTGTGGAGTGCAGTAAAATTAATTTTTTAAAAATAGGGAGTCTGATTAATTATTCATGAAGAGTTCTTCATGTCAGTTCTGTTTAAACTTTTAAGTGCCAAAATTCATGACTCTGGACTGTGGCTAACTCCTAAACATTTTTCCTTTAGGCTGGTAGATTACATGTGATTAATTATACAATCTTAATGTTTGGATGCTTTAAAAAAAACTGGTTTATATGTGTTCAGTTTTTGAAAATACCCTTTTTCTTTGTTTCATTTTGTTTTGGCTATTTCTTCCTTTATTGTAGTGCTACTCAAATATGTGTTTCCAGACCATTTGTGACTGGTCTGAAATGAAATAGGTGCAGAAATTGAGAGTAAACCTTCAGAAATTTTTATAGCTATTGAACATTGCTGCAGAATTTTTACAGCATTTCACAAAATTACTGATCCTTAACAAAATGGAACTTTTAAAAAAAAAGGTACTTGGCCACTATTAACTTGAGGAAGCACTGTTATATTAGGAAAATAAAATTGTTTGTTAAAAGATGAAAATTATTTAAAAAGTTGATACTGCTATACCAAACTGCACAATCTGGTTTTGAACTAAATGAAATGGATGCTCCATTTCCTGACCTCCAACAGAACAGAATAGCATTATCAAACATGCCATTCAAGTATTTTTTTAGTACTTGTGTTTTAGAATTATCTTGGAACCTAGGAGTCGGGCGTTAATAAAAGAAAATATATTTAGAAAACCTATTACTATGTACTAAGATGTTGTTATTCTTACCACTGATTTTAATACTTTTTCCATTTTTATTTTACGTATTTTATTACATTTTACTCTTTAGATACTTCAATTATTATTGTAGTTCTGACTTATAATGTCTCTGTTGTTTTTATTGTTAGTCATCTCTTTATTGTCCCATTAACGTCTTAGAATTCTAATGTGCCTTGGTTCTTTAGCAAAGTGGGAGAATTTAACTAAAATTTTTAATGAGTAGTTATGTGTCATTTATAGGAATTTTGTTCATAAACTGCTCTAAGTTTACTTTTGAATAAAGTTTACAGGGAATCCAGGATAAGCTAGAGGTTTTTTCTGTTTCCTTTGAAATTGTGGATACTTTTATGAGGTATTACCAATGAGAAAATTTTAACTACCATATGTGACACATGCAGCTTGGCAATGCCTGAGATGCTAAGCATGCCTGAGATTGCTTTCAAGTCAACTGATATCCTCTATTTATAATGCATCTCTCCTAACATATTATAGAATACTTACAAATTCAGAGTAATTCTTGTTAAAAATTTAATTTTTTTCTCTTTAAAATGAGTTTAGTTGAGGTATACTTTCAAATTAAAAATTTTTGAGTTAGAACTCGCGTACAGTAAAATTACCTTTTAAAAAGCAGTGATTTTTGGTATATTTACAGAGTTGTACAACTATTACCACTAATGCCAGAACAATTTCATCCCCTCAAAAAAGAAACCCCACGCTCTCAATCACTCCTCATTTTCCTTGAAACATTTCAGCTCTGGGCAGCCACTAATCTAATCTCTTTTCAGTCTCTATGGATTTGCCTATTATGGACATTTCGTATAAATGGAGCCATATAAAATGTATATGGTCCTTCGTGTCTGGCTTCTTTCACTTAGCATAATGTTAAGGTTCATTCTTGAAAGTAGTGTGTCACCTAAGGTCACAAATATTAATGACTATGTTTTCATTTAAGAATTCTACAGTTTTAATTTTTAAACATTTAGGTCTTTGATCCATTCTAAGTTAATTTTTGTGTGTGATAGGGAGTTGAGATGTACTTTTCATGAAATAGATAATGAACTCATCTTAGTATAGTTTAAGTTTTGAAAAATGTGTATACTTGTGTAATCCACCAACACAAAAAGATACAGGACATTTCTATTACCTCAGAAGTTCCACCCTGCTTTTTTTTTTTTTTTAAAGCAAGGGAGAGAGAAGGGGAGGGTAAAGGGGAGGGGTAGAAGGAGGGAGGGAGAGAGAATCCTGAGCAGGTTCCACACCCGACACTGGGCTTGATCTCACAACCCTGAAATGACTTGAGTGAAAATGAAGAGTCAGACGCTTAACCAGCTGAGTCACCAAGGTGCCTCTCCACCCTGCTTTTTTTTGTACCATCAGTTTCCCCCATTCTCCCAACCAGCCAGTCCTGAGCAACACTGATCTTTTTGTTATAAGATTACATTTGCATTAATAGAATTCCATGTAAATGGAATAAAAATGGTATGTGTTCTTTGTATCTGGTGTCTTTTACTCAGCATGTATTTTGAGGCTGATAAATGTTGCATGTATTTTGGTTGTTGTTAGTTTTTGCTGAGCAATATATCCCTTGAGTAGGTATACTACTCCTTGCTTATCCATTCACTTATTGATGGACATTTGAGTTTCTGGTTTTGGGCTATTATGAATAAAGTTAACAAGCATTCATATTCAAGTCTTTCAGGTGTGCATATGTTTTTCTCTTGGGTCAGTACCAAGAAAAGAATTTGCTGCATAATACGGTAAATGTAAAATTAACTTTGCAAGAAACTGCAAAAGTGTTTTCCCAAACAGTTGTACCATACAACGTATGAGAGTTCCAGTTGCTTCATATCCTCAGCAAAAGTTGGTATAGTCAGTCTTTTTAATTTGAGCCTTTCTACTGGGTATGTAGTATTATCTCATGGTGCTTTTGCTTTGCATAATCTCTGGTGACTGGTGATCTTTACATGTGCTTTACATAACTGCTGGTTTTGTTTCGTTTTTTTAATCATGGTAAAATACACTTAACATTTGCTATCTTAACCATTTTTAAGTGTGTAGTTCAGTGGCATATACCTTCCCCTTGTAGTGGAATTGTCATTACCATCCATCCCTGTTACTATTTTCATTTTTTTTTTAAGTTTTTTTTTTGAGAGAGCACTCGCGCACAGGGAGAACAAGAGGGAGAAGCCGACTCCCCTCTGAGCAGAGAGCCTAGTGCTGGGCTCAGTCCCAGGACTCTGAGATCATGACCTGAGTCAAAGGCAGATGCTTAACTGTTTGACCCACCCAGGCGCCCTTATTTTCATCTTGTAAAATTAAAATTATACCTATTAAACAGTGACTCCCCATTCTCCCCTCCCCCCATCCCGAGACAAACCGCCATTATACTTGGTCTCCATGATTTTGACTACTCTGAGTACCTCCTGTAAGTGGAATCATACGGTATTTGTCTTTCTGTGACTAGCTTATTTCACTGACAAAATGTCCTCCAGCATCATCCTTATTGTAGCATTTTAGAATGTAGCATTTTAGAATGTAGAATTTCCTTCCTTTTTGATGCTGAGTAATATCCCGTTGTATACAGTGTATACCAGATTTTGCTTATCCATGCATTCATCAATGGACATGGGTTGCTTCTGTATTCTCTCTATCCTGAGTAATGCTGCTATGAATATAGATGTGTAAATATCTTTGAAATCCTGCTTTCAGATGGTTAAATATCTTTGAAACCCTGCTTTCAGTTCTTTTGGGTATATACCTAGGAGTGGAACTGCTGGCTCATATGGGAGTTATGTTTTCAGTTTTTTGAGGAACCACCATACAGTTTTCTACAGCAGCTATATCATCTTACATTCCTACCAGTAGTGCACAAGGGTTCCAATTTTTCTATATATTTGCCAACACTTTTATTTTCTGTTTTTTTGATATTAGTCATCCTGATGGGTGTGAGGTGGTATCTCATTGTGATTTTAGTGTGCATTTTCCTAATAAACAGTGAAGCTGAGGACCTTTTCTTGTGCTCATTGGCCATTTATATATCGTCTTCAGAGAAATGTCTTTTCAACTTCTTGGCTTATTTTTGAATCAGGTCGTTTGGTTTTTTTTGAGTTTTAGAAGTACTCTGTATATTGTGAATATTAATCCTTTATCAGATACATAGTTTGCAAGTATGTTCTCTCATCTGTAGATTGCAGGAAATTTTTAAATTTTCATGAAGTCTAATGTGTCTCTTTTTTCTTTTATTACCTGTACCTTTGGTGTCCTATCTAAGAAATCATGTGTCCAAACCCATTGTCATGAAGCTTCTATCCTGTTTTCTTCTAAGAATTTATTTTAGGTCTTATATTTAGGGCCTTGTTTCATTTTGAGTTAATTTTCACATATGGCATTTTAGTGTGTAAGGGTCTACCTTACCTTTATCCTTCTGCATATGGATTTCCAGGTTTCTCAGTACTATTTTTTGAAAATACTGTCCTTCCTCCCATTGAATGGTCTTGGAACCCTTGTCAAAAATCATTTGACCATATATATGAGGTTTTATTTCTGGGTGCTCTATTCCATTCATCTATGTATGTCTTTATGCCATAGCACATCAATGTTGATTGCTGTAGCTCAGTAATAAGTTTTGAAATGAGGTGTGAGTCCTCCAATTTTGCTCTTTTAAGATTGTATTGGTTCTGGGGTCCCTTGAGATTCCATGTGAATTTTAGCATGGGTTTTTCTTTTTTGCAAAAAATGTCATTTGTATTTTGTTATAGATTATTTTAAGTAGTATTGATATTTTAATAAGAAGTGTTCAGTCCATGGGCATGGGATGTGTTTCCATATAATTATGTCTCTAATTTTCTTAGCCTTGTATTGTAATTTTCATTATAGAAGTCTTTCATAACCTTTGCTTATTAAGAAAATGTTCTTTTGATGCTAGTGTAAATGGAATTATTATTTTTTTAAGATTTTATTTATTTATTTGACAGAGATAGAGACAGCCAGCGAGAGAGGGAACACAAGCAGGGGGAGTGGGAGAGGAAGAAGCAGGCTCAAAGCAGAGGAGCCTGATGTGGGGCTCGATCCCATAACGCCGGGATCACGCCCTGAGCCGAAGGCAGACGCTTAACCGCTGTGCCACCCAGGCGCCCCAAGGAATTATTTTTGTAATTTCTCTTTCAAAGTGTTCATTGTTCATGTATGGAAATGCATCTGAATTTTGTGTGTTGGCTTTGAATCCTTTACCTTGCTGAATTCATTTATTTTAAGAGCTTTTTTCCCTTAATGTTTTCTACATATCATCTAAAAACAGATAGTTTTACTTTTTCCTTTCCAGTTTGGAGGCCTTTTGTTTCTTTTTCTTAGGCAAGAAACAAAAGGCCTCCAAACTGAAGAGGAAAAAGTAAATTGTTGAGGCCAAAACTTCCACTGCTGTATGTTGAATAGAAGTTAGGAAAGCAGGTATCCTTGCTTTATTCCTCATCTTAGTGGAAAAGCTTTTAGTCTTTCACAGTGGAATGATTTGCACTATGAATTTTTCATGTATGGCTTTTATTATGTTTAGGTAGTTTTGTTCTATTTCTGGCTTTTTTGAGTGTCTTTATCATGAAAAAGTGTTAAATTATTTCAGATGCTTTTTCTGCATCAATCGAGATGATCATGTGGTCTTTTTTCTTCATTTTGTTGTGTGGAGTATTGATTGATTTTTGTATGTTGAACCATCCTTGCATCCCAAGAACAAATCCTGCTTGGTCATGGCGTGTAATCCTTTTAAGTGTTGCTAAATCCTGTTTGCTAATGTTTTTTCAAGAATTTTTGCATCACTGTTCATAAGGGATAGGACTGTAGTTTTTCTGTAGTGTCTTTGTCTGGCTTTGATATGTTTTTGCTGGCTTCATAGAATGAGTTGGGAGTGTTCCCTTCTTGAAGAATTTGATGAGGCTTAGTATTCTTTAAATGTTTGGTAGAATTTATTAATGAAGTTATCAGGTCTAAGGCTTTTCTTTTTGGGATATTTTAAATTATAGGTCTATTCAGATTTTCTAATTCTTCATGATTCAGTCTTTGCTAGGTTTTGTGTTTCCAAGAATTTGTCCATTTCGTGTAGGTTTTCCAGCTTTTTTGGCTCACCATTATTTATAGTATGCTCCTGTAATCCTTTTAATTTCTGTAGGACTGGTAGAAAAATTCCTACTGTTATTTCTGATTTTAGTAATATCACTTTTCATTTTTTAGTTCTTTTAGCTAAAGGGTTGTTGATTTTGTTCTTTTCAAAGAATGAACTTTTATTTACATTGATTTTCTTTCTTATTTTTCTATATTCTGTTTTCTTTAATTCTGTTCTTTATTATTTCCTTCTTTCTGCTAGCTTTGGGTTTAGTTGGTTCTTTTTCTAGTTCTTAAGTTGGAAAGTTAGATGGTTGATTTAAGATCTTTTTATTTTTAATGTGTTTATAGCTGTGTATTTCCTCCATTAGTACTTCTTTTTTTTTTTTTTTTTAAGATTTATTATTATTTATTTATTTGACAGAGATAGAGACAGCCAGCGAGAGAGGGAACACAAGCAGGGGGAGTGGGAGGGGAAGAANTAACGCCGGGATCACGCCCTGAGCCGAAGGCAGACGCTTAACCGCTGTGCCACCCAGGCGCCCCTCCATTAGTACTTCTTTTCACTGCATCTTTCTTAAGTTTCATATTGACCATGTTTTTTTTTTTTTTTTCCCCTTCATGAAGTGTCTACCCATATCTTGGGCACCCCCATCCCTCCTTTCCTTTCCCTTCTGATCTTAGTAAAGAGGACTTTTTCTTTTCCTTAGTTTGGACAAATTTTTCTGCTAGGTGTATGTATGGGAAAATTTGCACTCAATCTGTGGCTGACTTTTTCATTATTTTGACAGTGCCTTTTAAGCAGAGAAGTTTTTACTTTTAACAGAATTTGTATCCTATCTAAGAAATGTTTGAAGTCCACAAGGATTTTCTCCTTTTTTTTCTTCTGTAAGTTTTATAGTTATCATTTATGTTTAGTTCTGTTATGCATTTTGAGTTGATTTTTGCATATGTAGAGTGAGGTCGAGGGGTTCTTTCATTCATTATTTTTTTATATGGCTATTCAGTTTTCTAGCACCATTTGTTGAAAGGACTATTCTTACTAAAATTTCCTGGTATCTTTCTTGAAAATCTATAATGTAATATTGCTGAATTCCCGTCCCTGGCATATTGGTATAGCTATGCAGTTTGTCAGTGGGATTAGAAAGATAGGAAAATAACTGTTGAAGAGAATACTATGAAACTCTAATCTTGTACATAAATGATACTAATTTACTTAAAGGAAGTGTTTTTAAAAATTTTAAAGTAGAGCTTTAAATCAGTTAAAAATGAAACTTTTATACTAAATAATATTTTACCAGATAAACATTTATTTTAAATGTACTTATGTAAAAGATTGGATTGTTACTCAACATAGTACATAAGTAGTAAAATTTCTTTAGCACATGGATAAAGTACTCGCTGTAATTATTTTTACTTTCTAGCTTTCGATTTCAGGTTGTATAGTGGCCATGTTAAATTAATCAAAATAGGGAAATGACGTTTTCTTCTTATCCACAGTGGCAGCTAGACTGTCTTGCTTGCTTGCTGAAGTTAATATGCCAGTTTGCAGTAGATCCATCCGATTTGGATTTAGCTTATCATGATGTCTTTGCCTGGTCTGGTATAGCAGAAAGCCATAGGAAAAGAACTTGGCCTGGTAAATCGAGAAAGGCTGCTGGTGATCATGCCAAGGGTCTTCATATACCAAGATTAACAGAGGTAAAGTACAGAAGTTACCATTAAATTATAGTAATGAATTCTATTTGTGTTTTACAAAGTTAAAAATACATTAATGCATAAGAAATCAATCCTAGATTATCACAATATGACCTAACAGCTGAAGTGATACCTTCATTTTTTTTTTTTTAAGATTTTATTTATTTATTTATTTATTTGACAGAGATAGAGACAGCCAGTGAGAGAGGGAACATAAGCAGGGGGAGTGGGAGAGGAAGAGGAAGGCTTCCAGCAGTGGAGTCTGATGTGGGGCTTGATCCCAGAATGCTGGGATCACGCCCTGAGCCAAAGGCAGATGCTTAACGACTGAGCCACCCAGGCGCCCCAATACCTTCATTTTTAATCCAGTAGTAGTAATTATGAAATAGTAATATTTTTCAGTTCATTATCCAAATTTCAGGAATGAATTGTATGCCATTCTAATGTTCTCTAGCTGTGGAATTTAGTTAATCGTTTATACCCAGTAATTTATATACTAAATTTGTGAGTGTCCATTTAGGGAAACAAACCACACAAGGTGTTTTCAACAGAGGAGATTTAAAATAAAGAATTGGTTTTACGTGTCTGCATTGGAGGGCTAAACATATACAAAAAGAAAATGTTGAGGTAATCCAGACAAGTAACCATTCACCACTCCTAGTGTTGTGGAACATATGAAAAAAGGTTAGGGATATCAGATATGAGGAGATCTATAAGGAAGGATCTTGTTAACCTGGGGTTTAGGCCTCAGAGGAGGGGGTTCTGCTACTATTTCTGAAACCGTGTGGCTTCTCCTGGGTTAAATACTTACGGTGCAATGCTGTCAGAAAAAGCAGGGAAGTAATCTCTGTTGCAGGTTGACAGAGCCTCATAGGAAACCAGCTGGCAAGGGAGGAATTTAGTTTGTGATGTGCCAGCCATAGAATAACAAAACACGTCTATAGAATGGTAGATTTGGAGCTAAACAAAAATGGTACAGTAACTAGCACATCTAGCAGTGTAATTAGAATTCTTGTCCGTGGTTCTGTTGTTCATGTGATCAAATATTTGCCCTTTGAATGGCTCTGTCACTGGGAAGTGGGAAGAGATAAAGATAAGTTTTTAGTGAGATCTCTTACTCATTTGTAACCTTTTGAGTATAGCACCTTACCTCATAGCTGCCCAAGAAACACCCAGAGTAATGAGTTGTTCCTGATAGAAGTAGTATTGTAGTGTAACATAAGTTGGAAACTACTGGTAAAATTGAAACCTGAAGCCTATTTCCCTTTCAGAATTTTGGGAGATTAAGTGGGACAAGTGACCTCTGGTAGAATTCTAATCATTTACAGCTAATACAATTAAAATAGAACTTTGGAGACTGTAGTGTAATCTATATGTGTTCTACAGTATTGCGTAGTTGTCAGCTACTTACTTTAACCTTGCATTGCTGTAATGTTTCAGTTATTTCTTTTTTCCAGAATAATCTTCCCAGTTTATAATTTAAAAAGTCAAATTGTGTTCCTTTCTGTTAACTCATTAAATAACTTCAAAGCTTTTGACCTTAGTCATTTCCTCTTGAGCTTTTAATAATATAAATATATATATAGTACAGATATAAAATATATGCACACATAAGTTTTAAGGTTTTTTTTTTTAAATGTATGCAAGTATATGATTATTGACAATAATTCAGAATATACAGGGGAACCTTTCCTCCCAGTCATAAGTGATTACCGTTGATAGTTTTATGTATTATTAGATTTTTTCATTGCATATGCTAGTGTTATGTTTTTATAGTTTAAAAAAATGCTTACTGTATATATTTCCCATTAGTTGATCCTAATCGGAGTTTAGTACGTTAAGCTTTTTGGGAACAAAAATTTCTGTTATATTAATTCTAGACACAGAGTTACCCTGTTTAGATATTCTGTAGATAGTGAGGAAGAACACTAGTTTTTTTCATAATTTACTGTCATGCATTATTTCATGTGTTCCCCTCAGAGCCCTTTCAAAAGGTTCAAATTCCATGTCAGACTTCAAAAAGCTTTCCTTGAAGCTGTCCTGATTTCACCAGCGATAGGTTTAGTTGTTGCTCTCTTCTTTTGCTGATGTGGCACATTGTACTACTTGTGTTACAGTGCTTTCTATGTTACCTGCTGTACTGGATGCACATCCCCAGGATGGGAACAGTGCTTAAAACATAAGGACCCAAAAGGGTTCTAATCTACAGAAGGGAGTCTGTAATTCTTTATTTATATAAATTAGCAAATTATTTTCTTCTATTATAGAACTATATAGAACATTATATAGAACTCCCATTATATAGAAGAACGAGAACCTAAAAATTAAATATGTATTAAAATCATGCACCTTGAAAGGTTGCAAACTAAATGTTGATGCTCAGGATTTTTAATCGAGAATCTATGCCCTATATTTATTTTTTTTCTGTATTTATTTCAGGATGATTGAGATATATGCCACTGGTTGGCTTTTTTCCCCTTGTGTCAGAAGCAAAAATGTGTTTAATTCTTCATCCCCCTCATAAACCATTGACATGTATAATATATTTTTTTCACCTACTTGGGTGACCTATAAAGAATTTGTGGATCTAAAAATAGAGAATAGTTTTGCTTCTGTATTAGTAAATCTATCTTTCTTTCTTTCTTTCTTTCTTTTCTTTCTTTTCTTTCTTTTCTTTCTTTTCTTTCTTTTCTTTCTTTCTTTCTTTCTTTCTTTCTTTCTTTCTTTTAGTGGCTTATATTAAGTTTGGTTATACAATTCTGGTTTTCTAATACTGATATTTTTACAGTATGATATTCCTTATCTTGTCATAGATAAAAAAGTAATTTGGAATCTTGGGTTAAAAATGCATTTTTGTGTTTTAGTGTATTTAAAGATTTTTTTTTTAATGTTTTTGTTTTAAAGGTATTTCTTGTTCTTGTCCAAGGAACCAGTTTGATTCAGCGACTTATGTCTGTTGCTTATACGTATGATAATCTGGCTTCTAGGTATGAAGTTTTTACATAATTTTTATATGTATTTGTACCAAGAATATAGTGCTTTAAAACTTAATTTTGAAAAAAATGTAAAGGTTAGCACTCATACCGTTCCACCGTTTGTGTATTATCAACATTTTGCCAATTTTATTGCATAATCATGAGTGTGCATTTTCTGTGTGTGTGTGTCTGTGTGCACACATTTATTTACATATTGTCCTGAATTTTGTGAGAGTAGGTTTCAGATATCATGACCATTTACCAATAATACTTCAACACTAGGGCATTTTCTTAATCATTTGAGTAAAAGACTAAAATATAGAAAGTTTAACATTGCACTGATAGTGTTATTTAATGTATAGTCCACACTCAAATTGTCCCATTAATATTCTTTAGAACACTTTTTTTTGCTGGTGCAGGGTCATGTCCTGCATTTAGTTGTTGTTTCTTCCATTTCCTTCTATCAGAGATACTTCGTTAGCCTTTCTCTCATGATACTGACATTTCTCAGTACTTCAGGCCAGTTCTTTTATAAAGCATCTTTCAGTTTAGGTTTTCTAATTCTGACAATTTTGATTGCTCTTCATGATTAAATACAGATGATACATTTTTAGCAGGAGCACTCCATAAGTAGTGTGTCTTTCCCACTACATCCAGCTAAAGTCAATTTGCCCCATTAATAGTGATACTAATTTTTATTAGCTTATGTGGTTTCCTGCAGGTTTCTCTACAACAAGGTTTCTTATTTTTCCTAATTAAAAGTGACCTGTGCGAAGCTGCTCCTCATAAAACTTTCATTCATTGCTTTTTAGCATTCAGTGATGATTCTTGTCTAAATTAAACATTAGTAAATATTTGTAAAGTGGTGATTTTCTCTTAACCATTTTATGCTTATTGGTTGACATTCCATTATGAGGAAGAGCTTTCTCTCCCTTTTCGTTAGTATCAGTTTGAATTCATGATTTTTTTTCCACTCAATTTGTTGTAGTTCATGACTATTAATTACTGTTCACTTTACTCAAATTATACCTGAGTTGGCCTCCTCAAGCTTGTTCATGTATCCTTTTGATATATGTGTGACAGAAGGGAGGGGTCTTTTTTTTATTTTTCCTGTCACTCTTAAGATCTTCAAGGCATGTAGTTTCCTTACCTTAGTCCTGGAATCAGCCATTTCTTTAAGAAGCCCTAGTTCCTATTGGTGGGAAGCTTCCAAAAATATGGGCTCTTGGTGGACTCATTGCTACTGAGGTTTCCTTGCTTCTAGGCCCTTGGTGGACAGAGCTGGAAATATGTGTATATGAATATAGTTTGAGCATGTAATAATCCCATTTATTTGGGCTACAGTAGAAATTTAAAAAATAATGAAATTTTGATACAGAAATTCAAGTGTGATAATTGCTGACTGATACATGGGAACCTGACTGTATGCCTTACATAATCACATAAGTTATGTTGGGCTGAAATTTACCATTATACTTAAATGATTTATAAAGCTAATGTAAACAGGTTTGAAAGTGCTTAACCTTATTTATGGCTAATAGCTGTTTTTAGGTGCTTTTAGAAGTCACCTTCATAGGCAGTGATTGCATTTTAAAAAGCATGATTATTTTAAGATTATTTATTTTATAATTTACATTTCTTTTATCTCTGTCTCAGTTGAATTCACATTCATTATTTGATCAATATCTGCTTTACCCCACTACACTCTCAGTTCTATATGAACTATATCTGATTTTGCTCACCATCATATTTTTAGTGCCAGGCACCTTATTGTTTGTAAAACTTATGAATGGATAATTTGTGGAAACGAAGAAAGTAGTGTAAACATGCCTTTGATTTGTATGATAAGATACATTTTATACCCCAACCACCAGTTAACTCTCCAGTTAAGTAAGTCTTAACTTTTCCTCAACGTCCTCACTAACCCGCACTCTACCTTACTATTCCACAGCCACGATATGTTGAGTTAACAAGGCCATTCAGTAACTGTTTTGTTTGCTTTTATTTCTTGAGAATTAAATGTTCATTTGACTTTGTTAACCTCACACAAGGAAAAATAAACATGCAGGTTTGATACCAGCTGCCGCTGTTCAATCTGATTTACTCTCTGGCAGTTCTTGTTTTCATTCTACCAGTTCCATTCTTAAAGAACTTTTTACCATCTTTGTAATGTGAGCCCCCTCCTCTTGCCCCCCCCATTCCTGTTTTTTTGTCTGTTCCTGTTCATGTACCGTTATCTTTTCCTTAGGCCCCCACCTCGATTCATATGGTGCTAGGTTTATATCAATTAAGGCAGTTAGAACATACTTTTTGCCTGTGTTCTCAAAAATCTTTTTTTTTTTTTAAAGATTTTTTATTTATTGATTTGAGAGAGCGTGTGGATGCAGGAGCCCAAGCGGGGAGGGGCAGAGGGAGAAGCAGAATCCCTGCTGAGCAGGGAGCCCCACATGGGGCTTGATCCCAGGACCTTAGGATCATAACCTGAGTCGAAGGCAGATGCTTAACCAATGGAGCCACCCAAAGTGCCCCATCAAAAATCTGCTAATGCTACATATTTAAAGGGTAGATGGGTAGGTTGCTGTTAATAAAGTTGGTTATAATAATATGATAATAACATGAAATATGGACAGGTATGTGATTTATAAGTTTTAACTTCTTTGTGCTTCTTACTTTTATTTTTTTTAAAGATTTATTTGAGAGAGAGAGAGTACACACGTGTGCATGAGTGCAGGGAGCGGAGAGGGAAAGAGAATCTTATGCTGACTCTGTGCTGAGGACAGAGCTGGATTGCAGGGCTCAATCTCATGGCCCTGAGATCACGACCTGAGCTGAAACCCAGTGTGGGATGCTTAACTGTTTGCACCACCCAGGGGCCCCAGTACTTTTTACTTTAAATCAATAATGTGGGTGGGTCTTGCTTTTTGAGATTTTGAACAGTGTTTTGTTCATTACAACAAAATGATGCTAGAGACCAGTGTTTTTCTTTTTTTAAACAATTTATTTGTAAGACATAATCCCCATTTACTGGTTATATTAAGATGAAAGTTTTAAATACATTCCTTTAAAGTAATACATTTCCCACTGAAGTAACTAAATGTGTGGAGAAAAATGGATGTAAAATAATACAGAATTAAATTAGTTTTCTCTGTTGTTTAGTAATTTGCTTTTAACCATTTCCAATAGAAATTGTCATTAACAATACTAAAGGAAGGGTATTGTATGTCAGTGTATGATTTTATTTTTAAAATTAGAAGTCTGAAGTTTAGAATCTAAGCCATTATAACCTTTCTCTTTGTAATACACATCTCTTTTAGTAACTAAATCTTTTTTTTAAAGATTTTATTTATTTATGTGAGAGAGAGCCAGAGACTGAGTGTGAGCATGAGCGAACAGGGGGAGGAGTAGAGGGAGAGGGACAAGCAGACTCCACACTGAGCACAGAGCCCGGTGGGGAGCTCAGTGTCACGACCCTGAGATCAGGACCTAAAGCTAAGATCAAGTCGGATGCTCAGCTGACTGAACCACCCAGCTCACCCATCATGAGCACTTCTTGAGGATTCACTTACTCTAATCAATACTGTATTCAGTCATATTGTTCGTTAAATGTGAACAGTCATATGGAGTGGTCTGTAATACTTTACTGGTGTTTCTTTAAAAGGTAAAAACCATAGGAAACATATTTTTCTTAAAATTTATTTCTTGTGGAGGGTACATGTATAAACTTTAAAAGGTATGTGGTAATAAATTGAGTCATTTGTATTTTATTGCTAAAATTAATTAGTGGTGGTGGATTTTTTTTTTTTTTTTTTACCTTACAGAGTTTTGAAAGCTCAGTCCGATCACAGGTCTAGGCATGAAGGTAAGTAAGGGTTCCACAAAGCTAATTTTTATATAAAAAGATTTGCATAATTAGATAATCTTTAATAATGAACACTGTGTTTTCTTTGCAGCACAAGCCTTATAGTCATACCTTTTTCTAATTTCTCTTTTTAGTTTCACATTATTCAATGTGGCTCTTGGTGAGTTGGGCGCATTGCTGTTCTTTAGTGAAATCTAGCCTTGCTGATAGTGACCATTTACAAGATTGGTTAAAGAAATTGACTCTCCTTATTCCTGAGGTAAGATAAAGTTTGAAAATCAGTACTATTATTCTTCGTATTTTTTATATTATTTGCGTTGATAATAGAAAACAGGAGCTAATGGAAACAAATAGACATGATTCCATAAATAAATCCATTCCATTGCCTGGAATGTACTTATTAAACACTTCAAGATCTAGAGTGTTTTGAACTTTGTACACTTAAATGTGAATGTTAAGAGGCTTTTAACCATAGGAAACAAACTGAGGGTTGCTGGAGGAAAGGTGGGTTGAGGGATGTGTAACTGGTGATGGACATTAAGGAGGGCACATGATGTAATGTGCAGTGGGTGTTAACAACTGATGAATCACTGAACTCTACCTCTGAAACTAATAATACACTATATGTTAATTATTGAATTTAAATAAAAGTGCAAAAAAATTGTGAATGTTAGTCTAGAGCATTCATATTTTTCTTTTTCTGAAATAAAACTATTTTGCTTTGGAGTTTTGAAAATTTTTTTCTGGGAAGGACTAGGGTGTTTATTTTGGTAATTTATTTTTTGGAGGAAGCTTCTTTTCCTTTTTCTATCAGAGTGTATCCTTCAACACAAGAGATAAGTTAAATATATTTTGATTCCAATGTCAACACTGAAGTTAGTATAATTGTCACTACCTGTAGCTTGGTATTCCTGAATGAAATAGTAGAAACATACTCTTGCTAAAACACTTAGCCACAATAGTTACAAGAGTTACATCTTTTTTAGGCAGCATTGTCTTAATACATTTAGCTCTGAGTTGAATGCATATGTATTCTTGTTCTGACTGTGTCACAAGTAATGATTGTGACATTTGGGCAAGTCCCTTAGAAACTGTAAAATGTTTTGGTATAAGCACTTTCTAAATTGCTTCTTGTTCTGAAAATATTTTATACTTTTATTTAGTTTTGTAAATAAATCATTATGAATATCCTCTCCTTTGTCCCTTTTGTATTTGTTGTTGTTGTTATTTGGTTTTTTTTTTCATGTCCGTATTTGGGATTTTCTAACATGTTTCTACAAATACTGTATACTTTGGGGGTACTTTATTTGATCAGATTTATGTGCATGAGTATATAATCAGAACATTGCATTTAAAAAATACTACCAAAGAAACCGTGTAACGTTATTGCTGCTGACGTTGATTTTAAGATTAACTTTTTAATACTTAACTCAGTCTATCTTTGGAACTTGCTTTTTCATTTAGACTGCAGTCCGTCATGAGTCTTGCAATGGTCTTTATAAGTTATCTCTGTCAGGGCTGGATGGAGGAGACTCAATCAATCGCTCTTTTCTGTTATTGGCTGCTTCAACATTGTTGAAATTTCTTCCTGATGCTCAAGCACTCAAACCTATTAGGGTAAGATTTTACTGTGTTTAGGAGCAGTTTCTGTTTCTGCAATTTTCTTTGCCCCAGTTTTTTATCATTGTATTACATACTTGCAGTAATTTTGAGTACTTGTTTACTATATGTAGTTTTTACCAAGAGAATAATTACACAGTTCTTAAAGTGACAGCGTTGTGGACATATTGTGTCCATACTACACGTAGGAGTTTGTTCTTACTAAAATGGAATGATAAAAACATCATAAATGCAGCTTTTTTCTCATTAAGTCACACAGATTTTTTTTTTATGATATTGTGAATTTTGAATTCCCTTTCCTGCTCCAGTGTATATGCTAGCCTTGTAAAACAGCCTTCTACTACATAATAAATTCAGAGCTCATTAAGTAAATTTTATTAACCCCAGAAGTATGATGCATTGTAGGATTTACTTTTTCCTCCTACATATTTACTTGTCATCGAATATGTAAGATACGTAAAATGTTTCTTATGTTTGAGATTTCAAAACTAGACCATTGCATTTGGGTAGGTTTATATATACTTATGTTCTATAGGTTTCTTTCTTTTTTTTCTTTTTTTTTTTTTTTTAAGATTTTATTTATTTGACAGAGAGACAGCGAGAGGGGGAACACAAGCAGGGGGAGTGGGAGAGGGAGAAGCAGGCTTCTTACTGAGCAGGGAGCCAGCTGTGGGGCTTGATCCCAGGACCCTGGGATCATGACCTGAGCTGAAGGCAGATGCTTAACAACTGAGCCACCCAGGTGCCCCCTATAGGTTTCTTTTGTTGACACATTTTCATTGAATTCTTCTTTTCTATTACATTATTTAGCATTATATGTTATTCATATGATGACTTTTCCGAGTGGGTTGTAAGAAATTCGAGGGTAATATTTTTCTGAAAGTTCTCATGCTGTTCACTTATGGGCCTAGTTATTCTAATTTTACAGAAGCTAGAAGTGTTTTTTCCATTTTTTGTTAAATTTCGAATTCTGTTTTTATAGAGATTTAATTTTTTCATAAGGTCTGTAGTTTATTAAATGTATTGTAATTTTAAGTGATTTCCCTTTTTAAAATGTTTTCACAAAGTTGAATTTTTTTTTTTTATAGATAGATGATTATGAGGAAGAACCAGTGCTAAAACCTGGATGTAAAGAGTATTTTTGGTTGTTGTGCAAATTAGTTGACAACATACATATAAAGGATGCTAGTCAGGTATGTTCAGAAAATTATACAGTAACTTGTATGATGTTAGATGGATCATGTACATGTATGTTTATGACTTTATATAAGTTCTTATAGTTAAGGGCATTATTTTAAATCTTTCTCTGAGAGTTGAAAATGCCATAATTATTTTATTGTAGTTAGACCTTTTTGTTTTGCTCTAAATTCCTTTCTTTTTACTTTGACCTTTGTTGAAATGCCTTTATCTGGTACCTATAAGTAATTTCTTATTTCTTCTAAGATCTGTAGATATAAAATGTTACTTGAGATGTGAAATTTAGACTTTAGATGTAAATATACAGTGTTCCGTAACAGCATATGGGTTTGGAGTTTTGAATATGTAAAATTGCAATTCAAATAGAGTTGATTTTAAGGTTAAGAAACTATTAGCTTACTGATCTGCTAATTTTCTTAGACTAAAATAGTTTAAAACAGATGTTTAAAATAAGTTAATTTCAAAGACAAACTTGCCATATATATATATATTTTTTTCTCCTTCATAAATTGAGTAAGCTGAAATGCATCTAAGTGTTCCCAAAAATGAGAACACTTTTAAGAAGATACATTTAGATATTTAGGAAATATTTTCTCCTTTTAAAATGTATTTTAACCCAAGGGCGCTTGCCTGGCTCAGTCGGTACAGCATGCAACTCTTGATCTTGGGATTGTAAATTCAAGCCCCACAATGGCGGTAGAGATTATGTAAAAAATCTTAAAAAAATGTATTTTAATCCATGTGCATTTTATACACTTTACATTTTAAAAAGTCCTGTAGTATTTGCATTTTCTACTTTAAAGGAGCAGTGTACATTGAATTCGTAAAATACTTTTCATTTGAGAAATAATTACAAATATTGAATGTGTTTTAATTTACTTGATTATTCATGAAATACTGATGTCAGATAAACATTGATTTTTTTTGTTGTTGTTTGTTTTTTTAACCTTGGGTTGCCCCTTTAAGGTAGGAATCTATTATTTCTTGCTTGCTAAGCAGCGTAGTTTTTTCTTAGAGATCTGAGTTTCTTTGAGAATCCTCATGTTTTATTTTGTGAAATGTTGATTTTGTTGCTTAACCAACTGAGCCACCCAGGCACCCCCCATGGATTCTTTTTTAAAGGACTATCAATGATGTGTTTATAACTATCAAAGAGTAGCTGTATTATTTATAATTTAATTAGTGTATTAATGAATTTGGGAGAACCAAATTATTACTTACAAGGGAAGAATTTTTTTTGTTTTAGTAATCTCTGGCTACTAAACACAAAAATCTATATTTGAATTTTGTTTTCTCTTTGTATTAAGACCACACTCCTCGACTTGGATGCTTTGGCACGACATTTGGCTGACTGTATTCGAAGGTAAAATTTGATGTGAAATTCACAATTTTATCATTGAGGAAAGATAAAGGACATAATTATGTGAACTATCTTGTTTTGCTTGTGTTCTTTTTTGTAGCAGGGAAATCCTAGATCATCAAGATGGTAATATAGAAGATGATGGGCTTACAGGACTTCTAAGGCTTGCAACAAGTGTTATTAAACACAAACCACCCTTTAAATTTTCCAGAGAAGGACAGGTAGGTATTAAGACATCAAATGTCTGTAGGAAATATGATCGAAATTTTTTTTGTTGTTGCATTGTATGTGGGTATATTAAATTTTCTTAAACGTGCAAACATAAAGCTTGCTAGTTGGAAAAGTGAATATTGAATAAGGTGAACCTTAGAAATACAAATTCTAAACTTATATTTGGAATGCAGAAACAATTTTAATTCCTGTGACTTGTACATAGAAAGGCAACCTCTACTTAAAATTTCTGTAGGTTCAACATTTTGAATTAATAATTTACACAGAATTGATAAGTAGTCATGGAGTACCTTTCTGACTGGTTTCATGTTTTAGAAGCCTGTTTGACATGAAATCTACTGAATATTTGATGATACCTAAGGACTCTATAGCCACAGATGTCTTAATTACTCCTCAGATTTATTTACTCTGCTATTAGCACTTTTGTCATTGCCTGCAGTGAGGGAGTTAGTTTTTGGTTTGGAGGGTTGTTTTCTTAAGGTCACTATTTGTGGTAGGAAACACAGGAATAACCAGAAGGATCTAAGATAGTCCTCAAGGGCATAGAGTTGGGGATTCTGGAAATAGATGACAGTCTTAACTGTCTTAAATCTGTACAACTTCCCCAATTTGACAAAGCCCCTTTTTGTGCTATTTTTCTATGTCCTTCTTAAATTTTTCCTATACTCACTGGGAATAATTTGATTGATTTAGTTTTGCAGGTTGAAGTATTATGCTATGTAAGCCGGTATAGAACTTTTATTCCAAAATATAAATATATCAATTTCTTTGATAATACATTGTAATGTGAAAATCATTGTAAAAGAAAAAAAGCAATTTTTAGATAGTGCAAAGAGAAGATTCCCATATAGTTTGATTTCCCATGATTCTTAGGTGATGGATGGCCTTCCAGGAGTTTCCATGGATATATTAAATACTTAAGTATACCATTTATATTACATAAACACCATTTTGTGATCTTTTTTTATTTTAAAAAATGAATACACTAAAAATATATTTTAAAAAATTGACTACATAAAGAGGGAAACAATTTTTTTTTATTGACATGTATGTTGTTGCTGGTTGTTAAAAAAACAAAAAACAAAACAAAACAAAAAACAAACAGCTTCAGGGAACCTCATCTTTGCACCCCTGTTCCATTATACAAACCTGTTCTTAAAAGTAAATTTGATTGATTTTGATCGTAATATATTAGTTTACAAAAGGCTCTATCCTTTTAATTTTCCCAGCTGTACTGTGTTAGAATGCTTCTAATATCTCAGTTTCTCAGATACCCCCACATGTGAAGGGGATGTCTGAGACATTCCTTATATGTGAAGTCTTTTCCAGTCTCACTTTTCTTTAGCTTTTATGTCTTTGGTTTCTGTTGAAAATGAGTGTCAGGACCCTGGGATCATGACCTGAGCCGAAGGTCGTTGCTTCACCAACTGAGCCACCCAGACACCCCTGAGCTGAACTTCTAACCACTATGCAATACTGGCTACAGATGTTAAAATCCTAAACACACAGCTCTATAGTCTGCTTTTTTCACTACCTTAGAGAGTCTCCATATCAGTATATGCCATATACAGTTAATTCATTCTTTTTAACAACAGCATAATATTGTGTGTGTGTGTGTGTGTGTATTCAGCTCTTAATGATGAAAATTGTCTTGTACTCTTACAAGTGATATTACAGTGAAGATGTTTATACATCTATCACTTAGGAAATCTGTAGGAAAAAATTCTGGAAGTAGCGTTGCTCATTCACAGGGTATGTACCTTTTTGACTTTGGTCAGTATAACCACATTGCTTTCTCTGAATGCTGAGCCAGTTTATGGTCCCACCTATACTGTGTGTGGGTGAGTTCCTGTTTCATCACATTCTCACCAACCCTGTATAATAGCAGGTATTTCTGATATTATAGGTGAAAAACATTCTCCTAGTTTTATTTTACTTTTTGTGATTATGATTAAGGTTGAGCATCTTTGTGTTGGAAAACCATTATTTTGTGTTATCTTTTCTCTGATCTAGACTCTAGGTAGAGAACTAGGAGGGCAAATGTGTTAGGAATGTAGCTAGGAATCCAGTGGTTCTAGAGAGGGATGATGGTGGAAAGTGGTTGGATTTGGGACATTGAAGGTACTGCTCACAGACTTAAATTTGGATAGGATTGTGAGGTGGGAGAGAGAGAAAGACTCCTCAATTTTAAGCCTGAGAAATGAAGTGAATGATAATTCCGTTTACTAAGAAAGGGAAATCTCGAGGTATCATTTTTGAGAAGTGAGGGTGTCAGAATCAAGTCTATTTTGGACATGTTAAATACGAAATGTCAATTAGATATGCAAGTGGAGGTGTTTAAGGCAGTTGGTTTGTTGTAATACTAAGAAAAATTTTCCTTATCTCCTAGATATTTAAAATACCTTTTCTACTTTAATGATTTTACTTTATTAAATTTCATTGAGAATTTAGTTTGGGAATCAGTTAACATTTTCTGTAAAGAGCCTTACAGTAAATATTTTAGGCTACGCAGGCTAAATGCTAGGTCTCTTTTACCACCGTCACCACTAGTACTACTGCTTTCTTTCCTCTTGCCCTATTCTTCCATTTTTCTAATTCCCGTTTAAAAATATAAACCCCGTTCTTATCTCTACTAGCAACAGATATATACTGAACAGACTGATGATTAAGACTCAATCCTGATTCTTAAGAACTGACTATGTATTTTTTAAGAACGGACAGTTTAGTGGTTCATTTTTTCAGCAGGTAATTATTGAGAAACCTGCCTTATTCAAAATTTGTATGTACCTTCGCAAATGGCTGCTCAGGATATTTGCCATTAATGGTTAAAAAAAAAAGGCTATTAAAGGAATACCGTCAGGGATGTGAAAGATCACATAGCATTGACATTATTAGGAAAGGCTTTGAAGAGGATACAGCTTTTATAATATAGAATAAAGGTGGGGTTTGTTTGTTTTTAAGATTTTAATTTTTTATTTGTTTTAGAACAAGCAGGGGGAGCAGCGGGCAGAGGGAGAAACAGGCTTCCTGCTGAGCAAGGAGCCCAATGTGGGACTCAGCCCCAGGACTCTGAGATCATGACCTGAGTCGAAGGCAGATGCTTAACCGACTGAGCCATACAGGCATACCCAGGATAAAGGGGTTTTTTTGTTTTTTGTTTTTTGTTTTTTGTTTTTTGTTTTTTTTAAGTAGAAAAGTAAAGGAAACATTGAAGTCCTAGAAAAGAATACGAGTAAAAATTAAGTGATAGGACACCACTGGATATGTGTGGGAAATTGAGGGATTAGTTCAGCTTGACTTGAGTTGGAAGAAGTATAGGAGGTAACTTTGGGAAGCTCTTGAGTTCACAGGAAATTATTTTTACATGTACATGCAGTAAAACAAAAGCATTACTTTTGTAATTTAAAAAAGGGGGGTCTTTAAAGTGTTCGATCCAGTCAACGTCAGGAATGTGTGTTAGCAAAATACCTGATGACAGATGAAGAGCCAGCAGAGTGTAGTGGTCTTCAAACTTTTATTGCTCACATATTCTTTAAATAAAGAATTTTGGGAAACCTAGGTGTCCTCTCACAAATTTTTAAGCCTTAAAAAATTTCTAGGTTTTTCAATCTATTTTTTTAAATTTTGTTTCAAGTTTTTATTTTGGTTCTAGTTAACATACAGTGTTATATTAGTTTCAGGTGTACAATGTAGTGATTCAGCAATTCCATGTTTCATCTGGTGCTCATCACAAGTACACTCCTGTATCAACTCTGTATTTTTGAAGAGTATACTTTCCAGGAATTTGTTAAAATTGAAAAAAGTATTTTTTTGACCTCTCGGTGTTGTCTGAAGTTACTTCTGTGTTATCATTACATTACGTTTATTTGGACACGGGCAATCAAAGCAACATAACTATACTTTTTTTCATATATACAGCAGACTTGAAGTAAAAACTCTTTTTAGTAGCATATTTTATAGAAGGAAATTTATATGTTCATCAAATGTCAAAAGTCCATCTTCTATCATTTAAAATAGTTGGCAGTCTATAGCAATAATTTTGTCAAGCTTTCTGTTTACATTTTTTCAGTCTCAAAAATAGAAGGAACTATATTCTTGATACATTTTTATAGTGTCTTGTTTTGCAGTTCAATTAGTAAGAACAGAATGGGTTTAGGATATCTCATTTTTCTCTGAAACTTTCTCTTATTCATAGTCTGTATTCTATGTTATATCTGAGTCGAAGTCGTTTCAGCATGATTATCGCTTTACATGATTATAGAGATTTCCTTCTCATGAACTTATGGGGTGGCACAGTTGATGTCCTCCTTGTAAGTCATCCTCGCAGGAGGTGAAGAATTCCCAAAGGGGACTTTTTCTTAAAAGAGTCAAAGCCTCAAACTCCCAAGGTCAGCGAGAAAGCAGTGATCCCAGTTGGCTCTGTGGGTACTGGCATGTTTTGTTAACCAGCCTCGGAGTTTGGGGGGTCTTCCTTGTATTCTACTTCTGATCACCAAGTAATGTTAACCTTAAAAAACAAAACTACCAGTTATTTTAGCAGCAAAAATGGGTTTATTCAGGAATAGCAGAGACTCACAACCCAGGGCATGCACTCTTCTGCAGAACCATAGGCAAGTACAGATATATCTTAAGTTTTGCCAGAGAAGTACGAAACATTAAAATGAAATTTAGCTGAAAATGAATGTAACAAGAAGGATGGGCCTTTTAAAATTAATTCATATAGTTAGAGGTGGGTATTACTTGTTAATAAGGTCGAATGTGTGTTCATTAATCCTCTTCCTACTTTATATTTTTATAGATGTAGATTCTGGGAAACCTTATTTACATAATGGAAATGTAAAGTTTGTTAACATGTTTACAGTGGAAATGAAAGTTTTATTTTAACAGTGTTATTTAATCTTTGAATTTCTTCTGAATTACATGCTAAAAATCACACTGATCTATTATCAGAAACTATTTAGTTTTCTCTCAGCAGTTTGAGGTTATTCTTTCTGTGAAGTATACCAAAATGATTTTACCATTATTTATCAAATGGACATGTTGTGGACACCTGGGTGGTTCAGTCGGTTGAGCATCTGACTCTTGGTTTCTGCTGAGGTCATGATCTCAGAGTCATGGGATTGAGCCCTGTGTCAGACTCCATGCTCAGCGGGGACTCTGCCTGAGATTCTCTCTCTCTCAAATAAATCTTAAAAAAATGGATATATTAATATATAGGTCATCCTTTTACTTAGAGATACCTGCTTTTCTGGTTAACTCAGTAAGGAAAATAAAAATATTGTTTATTTCATTATGCTTTTATCAACCTGATAATTCTGATGAAGTGTTTTATCTTATAGGTTTTAAATATATTTTATCAGAGCTTTCGAGCTGTGGAAACTTAGCTCATTGAATTTCTGTATCTAAACTGATAGGCAAAGATAGTTCATTGTATTTATTTTTTATTTTTTAGAGTGGGGGAGGGGCAGACGGAGAGGGAGGGAGGGAGAGAATCTTAAGCAGGCCCCACGTTAACGAGGTACCCCCAAGATACTTCATTTAAAACTAGTTATTATCCAATTCCATTTTTTTTTTGAGTTTGACTTTATTTTCTAGTTGAAGTATATGTGTTATCTTGTGTCTCCAAGACACATCACCTAACCTCTGAATTCTAAGATAGGCAGTACAGACTTATCAGTCTGTCAGCTATATGAAGTAGACCCTATTCACTTTCCATATTTCTTAGCCAAACTTACTTTTCATTGCAAAGTCAGAACTTCGTACTTTCTTTGACAATAGTGAGATGGAATGAGGTCCCGTTCATTAATGGGAAAATATTTCCAGTTGTCCTTTATTTGGTATCCGTGTCAGAGGTTCCCAATATCATCTCCAGGTTCAGTGATTCATTAGAAGGGCTCAAAGAACTCAGCATGTAGTTGTACTGGTGGCTAAGATTTGTTACAGCAAAATAATACAAAATGAAATCAGTGACAGAAAAAGACAGCATTCAGCCAAGTTTGGTGGAAACTAGGTACATGGTTTTAAGAGTCCTCTCCTATTGGGAGTTGCACAGGATATGCGTAATTTCCCCAGCAATGAGTGTGACAACATGTGTGAGGTGTCGTCTAAAGGGAACTCTCTTGGGCTGTAAGTCAGGGTTTTAGGCGAGGTTAAGTGGGGGTTGTCATTTATAGTTCCTGTGTAACTGACCACAGTTTCAGAAATTCCAGACTCCCAGATGGAAAGCAGGTATTAAGCATAAACCAAATAAAAAAGGCATAGTGAGCCACTTTTGTCACTTAGGGAAAGTTTTATATCAGAGGAATGGACTCTTTATCATTCAATTTTCACACGACAGCCAGGGGCCAACCTTACAATCCAGCCATTCTAAGGATAAGAGAATGTTGGTCTTAACTACATTACCTCTTTTCTGCACAGTACACCAGAAGGTTTTACACCCCAGAACAATGTACCATGGTAGTATTTGAGGTGTGTGAGAAATACCTATCTTTAGTAAAGTAACAAAGGACCAATTAATAAGAAACAGGTGGGAAAGATGACCCTTTCTCAGGCAGATCGAATTTAGAGAAAAATACATCTAGGATGGTAAAACGTCGCACTTCAGTTTGAACTTCACTGGGATAGAAATTAAGAGCTTGGGGGCGCCTGGGTGGCACGGCGGTTAAGCATCTGCCTTCGGCTCAGGGCGTGATCCTGGCGTTATGGGATCGAGCCCCACGTCAGGCTCCTCTGCTATGAGCCTGCTTCTTCCTCTCCCACTCCCCCTGCTTGTGTTCCCTCTCTCACTGGCTGTCTCTCTCTCTGTCAAATAAATAAATAAAATCTTAAAAAAAAAAAAAGAAATTAAGAGCTTGGGGTCTGAAAATCATGGAAGGAGCCGAGATGCCCTTCAACAGATGACTGGATTAAGAAGCTGTGGTCCATATATACAATGGAATATTACTCAGCTATCAGAAAGAACGAATTCTCAACATTTGCTGCAACATGGACAGCACTGGAGGAGATAATGCTAAGTGAAATAAGTCAAGCAGAGAGACAATTATCATATGATTTCTCTCATCTATGGAACATAAGAACTAGGATGATCGGTAGGGGAAGAAAGGGATAAAGAAAAGGGGGGTAATCAGAAGGGGGAATGAAACATGAGAGACTATGGACTATGAGAAACAAACTGAAGACTTCAGAGGGGAGGGGGTGGGGGAATGGGATAGACTGGTGATGGGTAGTAAGGAGGACACGTATTGCATGGTGCACTGGGTGTTATACGCAACTAATGAAGCATCAAACTTTACATCGGAATCTGGGGATGTACTGTATGGTGATTAACATAATATAATAAAATAAAATTAAAAAAAAAAAAGAGCTTGGGGTCTGAAATCCTGGCTCTGGCTTCTTCCGGCTCTGTGATTCCAGGCAAGGTTCTTAGCCTTCTTTGTTTTTTTGTTTGGGGGCCTTTGAGTAGTATCTGGCACTGTAACTGTTCATTACAAGTAAGTTGGTGCTTTTGCTACTGCTGCTGTTAATGTTACGAAAGTAAAATAAGGAAAAACTGAAGTAAATGGCAAAGGCAGTCAAGATAGGAGTCCTTAACAAAAACTTTTGGTCAATTAATGGAGTGGAAAATAATAGCATTATAGATGGGAATCTCAGAATGAGCCTATTAACTATTAAGAGGTAAGGAAGAGTAAAGTTGATCCTTACCTATTCTGTTTTCTTTAAGAGAAATGAACATTGGGGGGTGCCTGGGTGGAACACCGGTTAAGCGTCTGCCTTCGGCTCAGGGCGTGATCCCGGCGTTGTGGGATCGAGCCCCACATCAGGCTCCTCTGCTATGAGCCTGCTTCTTCCTCTCCCACTCCCCCTGCTTGTGTTCCCTCTCTCGCTGGCTGTCTCTATCTCTGTC